>NC_088979.1:84950551-85297539 GCF_963932015.1 Anas acuta
GTATGTTTCCTCAACCTAATGCAGTGATTAGTCATTGACCCCCTCCATAATCCATTTTCTCCCTGTCCATACTCTTCCGTTGTATGCTTGTCTTCTAAATTGAGTACATTATCCATCAAAACCACAACAGTTTACCAGATAAACTGGTTTTGTTTGGTTGGTTGGTTTTTACTTTCAGATTTAAATCTCCCCTGCTCCAGGGCCCAAGCTATTTCTTGCTTTTTCTTATCCCATTCATCTTTGAGTTCTACTCCTCTTCAGACTTCCGTTTTTACATTTTGCTAGTATTTTATCTCCTTTGCTTTTTAATATTTTTAATTGACTCTTTTTTCTCCTCTCCATTCAGTTTCTGTGAAATGTCATTTTTTCCCATGCCTCTACTGTTTCTCTGCCTTTCCATACTCCCCCCCCTCACACGTTACCCACACACACTCCTTCTGCTGTGTCATTCAGTGCTGCCTGACACCTCACCCTTGCAATTAACTGTGTCTCCCGGTCTTTTGTCAGAAGAAAGCCAAAAAATCACTATTAGCCTCTGTCATGGAGAAAAACATAAATGTCAAATATAGCTCTCTGTGGAAACACAATTATAATAGCATATATGACATAGACATAAAATACAACATAAAAAAATTTGAAAAATATCACGCAACGAGAATGAGAAACTTCTTGCAGACTGCTAGCAAACTGTCCATAACACACACTTTGAAGATCACCAGCTTCCACCCCAAGCCCTGTGCCTCTGCTGGCCCTGGTTTGCTGATTGAAATCCCTAGGCAGCTCTGGGTGCTTCGGGAGATTCAGCCACTGCATGCACTCAGCAGAATGGACACAGCACCTTTTCTAGAAAAACGCCCTCATTCTGATTGCTTTATTTCACTCCTCAGACCCCATTACTCACGCTAGGAGCACATCAGAGGCAGCTCTGCAGAGGGCAAAGACACCGTGCACTCAATACCTCCGCTTCCCGCAGGCCAAGGAGAGGTGCTGACAGACTCCAAGGGGTGACCTGAAAGCACTCCATGGCGATGATGAGCATGATGACTGAACCGTCAAGGCTTAGAAGTTAACTTTGAAATTTAAACTTTGCTAACTTTGAAATTTAAAGGAGTTTGAAGGAAGATGGCAAAGTAAGGATCTATTTTGGATATAAGAAACTCCTCTGGATATGTGTTGGTTTTTTTTATTAAACACAAATATTGTAATGTCAGTATTACAGCTTGGGTTGCTATTTCAGCAAAAAAGATGGTGCTACACTGGGAAGCAATTTTCCAACAGCACAAAAAAGTGCAAAAATATCTGACACTGCCTTTGTATAAAATTATTTTTAGCAGACAATGGCAGATTACTACCACTCTTTAGCCATAAGCTTTTGAAATCCGTATTTCTGCAACAGAACATAAAATGTCTGTGCACTGTCAAACCTGCATCAATCAAATCTCCTGTCCTGGCAGGATCCCCACCAAAACCTCTTTACTACAGCACTATTTACTGGCAGTTAAACAATGTGCTTGAAATTCAACATTTTAAAACCTAAATTTTCTGCTTTACCTCTACAATTGGATATTCGTCTCCCATCATGTTGAGCTGATTTCTGGTGGCCATTATTGAGGTGCCCCGATCTCTGGATTTGAAGGCTGCTTAAAATAAAGATTTGTGTTGCCTTGATGAAGAGAAATGGAGTGGTTCTGAAATGTAGACCCAAACCATTTCAGAATGCTTTCTAAACAAATCCAGGTTTAAATAATTCCTTTTGTTTCACTTTTTATTTTAGAAAACTCCCATTTTCAACTGCCGGTTGAAATTCATCAATTTAAGCAAATTAATGCAAAATCTGTCCAGTGAGGCTTGGGAAAGCATGGACAGAAAAATGTACATTTTCAAGAAGCTGGCTAGGATCAAAAGCTTTTTTTAAAAAAATCTTTACTGGTATCTCATTTAAATCCTCTATGGCAAAATCTGACATCCTGGCTGTGTAGTGGCCTGTGTAAAATGAAATAATGAAATCAGTAGAGCTCCAGCTAGCATCGCAGTGTTTAACATTACAAACACCACATTTCAGATTAACAGGCAAATTCTTCCATAGATGACTTTAATGGGTATAGAAAGGGAATAAAACCTCACGTCAAAGGACAACCCTTCCATTTCAGGCATGGGTCGGATAAAAAGCCCAACATAAGTACTTTGAACTTGGGGGTGCACCTCTTCAGTGGGTATTTTGCAGATCCCCCCTTTGTAGGACCAATCCATCGAGTGTCTTTCATAAACAACATGTTCAGCATGAATAATCTTACATTGCACTTTTAAAAATCCTAAAGGAACACGTTCTAGGCAGGATTTAGGAAGCTCCTTCCTCTCATAATTTCTCTTTTTCTAATAGAGAAGTAACATACAATAGCGTTGAAACGCTAGGTAGAAGGAAGACACCGAGGAACAAGTAACGGCATCCAGAGACATCTGAGGATATGAATGAAAAATATGAGGATATGAATGAAAAATAATTTTCATTCTCCCCCAGAAATACACTTGCTGGACCTGTCAGTTCCCAGGCACTACATGTCATAGCATCTCATTTGTCTGAAAAAGAACCTGAGGTACCTCTCTGCTACAGAGATAGAAAGGTTACCCACACGTGGTGGGTAAACTCTTATGATGCTCACGATGTCTTTCAAAACTGCTGCTCCTGCTTCTCAACTGAAACCACACCATCAGGCGGTGATGCAGTTTTGCCTCCTCAGTGGTATGTAGTGCTGTTGGTCACTGCCTTTGTTGCTGCAACACAGTTAGTGAACGTCAGTCAGGCCCATCGGTCCAGCCAGTTACTGAAAGAAACCCTGAGCTGCGCTAAAAGGCCGTAACATCCTAGCAGATGGTGATGCAAGAAGCCGCTTGAACTTCTGTACCTTCTCCTCCGTCATCTGACAGTGACATTGCCGGAGGCACTGCAACTGCTGAGGCACACCATGCTCCATCGGCCATGAAATGGGACAGAAACATCGCTGAGAAACCATGAGGAGAGGATAAAATACTGTCTGAACAGGGGGGCAAGACCACCATTTTAATGGTCTCTTACTGCTGTTTGCACGAGCAAACAGACTCGGTGAGCTGAATTGAAAGAAGAACTGACGGATTTCCCAAAGAATACATAATGAAGCAACACTGGAAACATCAGAAAAAGAGCCACCTGGTGAAGACAGAGCAGAAACAAAATTTCCCCTTAACAGTGAAAACACAGGGGCTAAGGACTGCTCAAGTACATGCACCTTATCTATGCCTACCTTGTACAAATGATGTGTTGTTTCTGCAGGAACAACATTTCACCTCTCTCTCTCTCTGCAAAGTACTGATTACAACATAATAGAGATTAAAGAAAGGATGAAAACAACCATCCTTCCTAACGCACGGTGTCTTCTGCATCAAGAAGGTCAGCTCCTCTTAATTCTTGCCTGAGTAATCCTTACTCATGCAAAATCTCACAATTAATTCATTGGGGAAAAATGTTGTATTAGCCTAGAAGTCTGAAAACCAGCAGAATGCAAATGCCTTCTTCACAGGAGGACAATGTTATTCAACTGACAGCTCCTTTCAGGACAGTCAGTCGACTTTCTTAAGAATATGTGAAGCCTTAAAACCCTGAAACAGTTTAGCAAGGACCAAAACATCACAGCACAGCAGCTGAGCTAAATTAGTATTGACTGAAATAAAGCAGTCCCCTTCCTGCCCTGCCCGGAAAAGATAAAAACCAAACCCACAACAGTAATTGTAAAATTTGCTCAAAAAGCCTTTCTTCAAGGGCAATCGATTTCTCATATGTAGGTTACAATTTGACTTATTCAGAGGAATAAATACCCATATGGGCAGCAATGGCCAAATTTCAATGTGAATGGATTTCACTTTGTGTTAGAAATATTTGCGCGGCAGCATCAGAAGAAGAACGTGGGCCACAAGAAAACATGCTGCAATGAGCCATGTGAGACTGTGCACAATCAAATTACAGGAGGTAGCATTTTCCAGCAGTTAGAATCACAAGGCGTCGCTTCTATTCTGGGATGTACCTGGCCTTCTGTTTGACCTTGGGTAAAAAAAAAAAAAAAAAAGCATGCACTCTCTCTGGGCATCCCTCTCCTCATTTGTTAAAAGATGCAGGATCCTGTTTGGCAATGCACTAATTAAAATAACCCTGTATTAGGAAGGGAATTTTTATCAGCGCACCCAAATTTTGCTAAAGCACGGGTACACAGGCTACTGATCATTATCATCTTGCTCACTTAAGGAGCACAATATTTTATTTAAAAGTAAAAAATGAAACTTTTATTAATACTTAACAGTTTAAAACATTTTGATTTATTTCTTTCACTGAACATTTAAAATTACAGGGTGGTGACAGAATAAATAATACTATGGAAGGATGTGTAAGTAACTGATTAAAACATCCGCAAGGGGACACAGACTACGTCTTACTGCAACCATGGCAAAATAGAGCCCCTATGGTTGTCCTTAACTCACCTGCCAGAGGGATTCCACCATATGTGCGCACCTGTGCTCACCTGTGGGGAAATTTAACTCTTTCCAGCTGCAAAGTATAATTTTTCAGCAAGCAAGCAAAGAGGGAGAGCTTTTCCCCTTCTTTGCTTTGCCCGCTAGAAGGCTTCAGGAGGTTGCACCTGCTCTCCCAAGCGCAAGGACTGTTCAGCGATTGCTCTCAAGGGTGCAAAACAAAGAAAAGGGGGAAATAAATGAAGCAGCGGGGTGCAGGGTGCGATCTCATAGAGCTGGTATGTCACAGTAACACCAGATATATAGGATATAGGTACCGGGACACGGTCCCCCAGTGCAAGCTGAGCTACAAAGGTGGCTTATACCTCTGTGAGGAGCCATCATCCCCTCAGACCGGTCCTGCCGCATCTACAAAACTTTCATCGAAAATGGTGTTGGAATGAAAAGTTTGGATATGCTGATGGATAACACAACCATTTTTTCGTTTACAGCTCTCCCGGGAGGAAGCAGAGCCAGCAGCACACCAACTCGCGAACCGGGGGCTGACAGAGGGAGCGCGGAGCGGACCTAACGCGGGGCGAGGGACCCAAACCTGACGAACACCGCGCAGGCACCGCGCTACCCACCGCGCCGGCAGCCTCCAGCCCCGGTGCTGTTAACCCCAGTGCTCGCTCCCCGGGCCCTTACCTCCATGCCCAGCCGCTGCTTCAGCACCAGGGCGGCGCACAGGTACCCGGCGCGGCCGACGAAGAGCTCGTCGGAGCCGCACTCGAGGAAGGAGAGCGGGGCGCACACCTCGCTCAGCTCCCGAAACTTGCCCAGCGGCCGGGCGAAGTCGGGCAGCCCCAGGGCTCGGTAGACCAGCGCGGCCACCGCGTAGACCCCGGCGCCTCCCAGCAAGAAGGCGGCGCGGGTATCGGCCTCGCCGCCGCCCCGCTCCTGGGCTCGCAGGCAGGCGTCCACCAGGCGGCGAGCCGCCCGCAGGTAGGCGTCCCGCGACGGGGCGAAGAGCGGGCACTGCGCGACGTGGTACAGCATGTAGGCCACGCCGGCCACCCCGCCGTACAGCCCGCCCTGGCAGCTGCCCAGGGGGGGCAGCTCCCGAAGGATGCGCTCGATGGTGGCGGTCACCAGCGGCACGGCCGCCTCCGCATCCGGCCCCGCCGCCCCCGCCGCCGCCCCCTGGTAGTCATCGAAGCGGTTGGCGAAGCAGCGCTGGCTCGCCATGCCCCGGCTCTGCACAGCGGGCGGGGAGGCGGCGGGCGGGGAGGCGGCGGCGCGGCAGGGAGGAGCGAGGGAGGCGGCGAGGGGCCGCCGGGGCGGGCGGGACGCGGCCGCCCTCAGGGGCGCTGGGGAGGCAGCGCCCGCGGGGCCCCTGCCCGCGGGCCTTCGGGGGGCAGCCCCCTGGGATGAGGGGAGCGGGCGCTGGGTGGATCGCTGGTTAACACAAGCAAGCGAACAAAGCCACCACCAGCAAAGGAAAAGCTCGAGGCGGGCGCTCAGAGCCGCTCCTGTGTGAGGCGAATACACGGTTGTCACGTCTGCCCCTGGGTACGTGAGCTGGTGCAAGCAGGAGTGAATTTATCGTCAAAAATCCGTGACTGCTGGTCAGCTGGCAGCCCCTGGCACTTCCTCTGGTAGGTGCAGCTTCAGTGATTCAGGGCCTCCCCATGGATGCTGGAAAAAGCGTCTTGCCAGAGGCTCCAGCCAGGGCTGGCACAGCTTTTAGCAAGACCAAAACCACACTCCTCTAGACGCCAAAATATTTTCCTAGAGCTGTGGCTCCATAGCTCCTTTGCACGTAACACCTTTCTTCCAGTTCCCCGTACACGACAGCAGAACAAATAACGTGGTTTAGCTCAAAGAATCCCATTGCCTCTGGTAGGCTTGGGGTTAAGACACTTAGCAGAATCACAGAATCGTCTAGGTTGGAAGAGACCTCCACGATCAGCTAGTCCAACCTCTGACCTAACACTAACAAGTCCTCCACTAAACCATATCAGCAAATATTTCAAGCACCATGCTGTTGCTGTTGGATTCCTTTGAATTCACCATGTTCTGGTCAACGTTTTCTCCTCAGATTAGTTTTTTCCTACATTTCCCTAACAGTTCCCTACATTTCTCAAACAGATATGTCAGTGGCTTATCAGCAAATGCTATACATTTAAGATTAATAAACCAAATAAGAGTTGATACAAATCAAAATGTTTCTTATAAAGTCATCTCTTTTACATCCATTTTTGGAAACTGTGATGTGCTGAGTCATAACAAAAGATGACACCATTGGCATAGAAATGTAAGTTAATAAACAGAAAATTAATGAAGATGCTTGGTTGTCAGTTTCTGAAAGCAAAACTCTTTATACCTCTCTAAAAATCTTCGTGGTACTTCTAGGCTTGTATTAGCCCATTCTACAAGCACTGATATGGACAGACTTTTGCCCACTCCATGGGTATACATATCTGCACTGTTATGGCCAGCCTTGGGTGTCCAGGCTTAAAAAAATGATCTTGTAAGTGAAATTTTGGAATTTTTGTTTTTCATTCTGACACATTTTTTTCCCCACGTTTTGAGGATGCTTGCTTCATATTTTCAGTCTTATTCACATTTAAAGGACTGATAGTTTCCTTCAGGCTTTTTGGGTGTCCCGGATAGTGTCGTCCCATTGATGATGAAGGAATCCCTTTACTGGAGGTCCTTATCTCCCTGCACTGAAAGAAACCAAGTGAGTCTCTGTGGTTTAGGTACATCTTTTTGAGAATCTCACCAAGTGGAAATGGATCTTTGCCACTCTCAGCAGCAAAGACATTAAGAAAAATAAAGACTTCACAGGAAAATCAGTGCATTAGCAATGCTATTCTTAAGGAGGGTCAAGTAAGACTGATACAATATTTTTTAGAAAGGAGTCAGTAATCACATGCAGAAGAGGAATGTCTTCAGTGCTCTCAAGAGTCTTTTGACAAAATGAAGAGTGCTTAGACACTGTAGGGTTAGCCGAAGTCATGGAGCAATCAGCAAGAAATGAGAATGACAGTTTCTGCTGTACCTTTTTTGTACAGGAGTATTAAACTGCCAAAGGCAACAGAAGAGTTGAAGAAAAATTACAGAAATGCTTCTTATAGCTGTATACATATTTATTTTTTAAAATAAAGGGCCAAGTCTTAAACTGCTTGTGTTTTCATGTACGAAAGTTTCATGCTTACAGATAAGATGTGTTCTGTATCCTTTTCACTCAAAGCACGCATAGATGCACTCCTGATATGACTGGAAGAGAAGGAGGAATCATAGAGTCATGGAATCATCAAGGTTGGAAAAGCCCTCCAAGATCATCTGGTCCAACCACCCCCCTACAACCAGTGTCACCCACTAAACCACATCCCTAAGCACCACGTCCAACCTTTCCTTGAACACCGCCAGGGATGGTGACTCCACCACCTCCCTGGGCAACTCATCCCAACGCCTGACTGCTCTTTCTGAGAAGAAGTGTCTCCTCATTTCTGACCTGAACCTCCCCTGGCACAACTTGAGGCCATTCCCTCCAGTTCTATCTTTAGTTACCTGTGAGAAGAGGCCAACCCCCAGCTCCCAACCACTTCCTCTCAGGTAGCTGGAGAAAGCAATCAGGTCTCCTCTGAGACTCCTCATGTGTCTCTCATCAGATCATAGCCTGAGGTGTACCCTCCTTTGTGGTCCAAGAGGAATTGTTGGCCTATGGTGTGTGGCTTCAGCTTGAGAAAAAAGTGAATTTCCTCTGTTTCACCCCCTCTGCACTGGTTTGTGCCCCCTAGGCATACTGTGCTTCTGGAAGCCACACAGCTGGAGGCAAGCTGCATGTTATACTAGGAAAGGGTGTGACACAGGTGTGGTGGGTGGAGGTATTGGGGGAGGAGGGACTGGAAGCCTCAAAACTGTTCTTCATCTGGGTAAATCTGTCCTTACAGAACGCATATTCTGGGTATGTGTTTGTAGTGTGTTGATAAAACGTGCAACGATGGAATAACTGCAGTTATTCCATGGCTTGGAGGGTCCCCAGGAGGTCATCTAGCCCAAACCCTGCTCCAAATAGGGCTGACTACTTGGTGGTGTAGTTGTTCCTGCATGCTTATTCACATCCACTTGCTTATTTACATATTCCTTTAGGGAATCAGAGGCATCTGATATTTCCGACAGAGCACAGTAGTGTGTCCACAGTTGTAGTGTCAGGACTGGAGGCATCCCCTAACAAATATCTTAAAGTGTAGTCTGTCATTTGTCTCACATGCTTTTTTACTGATGTATCAATTTAGTGGGCCTTTAGGGTTTTTGCATTCCCACATGGTTGCCAGTTTTGTTCCTACTCTGTATTCCACCTCTCTCCCGAGCTGAAGGTGAAACATTGGGCTCACATACCCAGGCTGAGCTCCAGCAACAGATGTGTGATTAGTGGTGTGAACTGCTACGTAGCTTACATGAACAGGGTTGTGCTAGTGGCTGTTCAGGCTGGTTTGAGCACACCAGCTCTTAAATTCAATGCTAGCTGAATTCCCACGCTGCATATGGAAATCAGCTATCAGTACCCTGTACTGCCTAGTGCTGCTGTTCCCTCTCAGGAGAGCTTTGCCACTGTGGGTCACATTTGCAGCTAGCTCCTCTCCCTGCCTGCTCAGGCTTTGTTCTGAGTATCCACGCTCCTACTGAGTGGCTCTGGGGTTTACAGGACCATCTGTGGCCCTGCCCTGCAATCAGTGCGTGGTTGATAGGCAGCTGGATTTGAGCATTTGGCAGAAGTGGATGAATTAGGCAGAGCGGTTTCATGTCCCCATTAGAAAAGAAGTACCCATTTTCCCCATATGCCCTTCATCTACCTTCCCTGCCATGGGTTCTTGAAGAGTGAAATGCCACTGTGCACTGCAGAGACTGTGCTAGCAGCCAACACACCGAGAAGGCTGGGCAGGAGTGCCAGTCACACAGCAGGGGTGCTCCCAGGGGCTTCACACCACTGTCATTCACCAGCCACATCCTTGTCCTGGCAGTCTCTGGTTGCTCAGAGACTTACACTTATGGTTTCTTACCATAAGTATTTTTTCATTTCTCAGGTTGAGCTGTCCTATAGTATATGGACTCTGCTCACCAGCCGCACAAAAGCTTTTGAATTTTCATTCCTTGACAATAATTGACAGTGACGTGTGAACCTATTTTGAAAATGAAGTACTTCTTGGCATCGCACAGTGGAAGCTCTTTTCCTAAGCCAGCCTTTTACTCCGTTACTTGTGCGTGGTCGATAATACAAACACGATTGCTGCATGACAGAAGTGATGTTTTAGTGCACATATTGCCATTTCATCACAAGGAAAGTTGTCTATCAGAAGATAAAGCATGTCATTTCACAGAGATTATGTTAAATACTGTGTCAAATATTTAAATTATCCCACATCATTTGAATTCCAGTGGGATTACACTGACTGCTCTTGCTGCTTTTATGCAGCAGACCTACGTTCTGGGACTTGCATGTATTTGTTGTTAAACAAGCCAGGCTATGAACAGTGAAACTAATAAGATCTGGCATCTTACTTGTTTGTTTTCTACTTTTCACAGTGGCCATCTTATTCCCAGGCCTGTCCTGTGTCTGCATTTCTCACCATGGTCTCTGCCTCCTAGCCAGGCTGTTCCCATTCGGTTGGTGGGTGAAGTTGAGTTATAGCTGGCCCATGCAACCAAGGGGCTGCATTGAGTTGATTTTTGTTCCAAGGGGGCATTAAATTGCTGTACACAGCCCAGTGTCATGAAATTTAGGGGTTGAATAGGAATTTAATTTCTTCAAGGCTCAGTCTTTATTACCAAATTTGGATGAAATTGGCCAACAGGTGCAAAATTACGGGAATAGTGTAAAGCGATGAAAGGTAGATGGGCAGTTATGCATGACCGTGTATGCCTTGCTTCCTTAGGAAACAAGGCTAGAGAGGTTTTTTTGTTTGTTTTTGTTTGTTTGTTTGTTTGTTTTGTGCTTTTGTTTTTGTAACAAGATACTGAAAGTGTGGGCAGAGGTACTCATTACTTACAGAATTACTTCTGGTTACAGAATATCACATTATCAGCTTGAAAAGGCAACTTTACTTTAGAAAGGGTATCGGGATAGATAAAAACATAGCTACTGGTATGAAGTCTCTGAAGATTTTTCATTGGGAAAAAGTATTACATTTTCTCAGTACCTCTCTGTATGCTGATTTGCCCATTTATAGACAGGTGAATCACCACACAGTTGTTGTCAAATGCTGAGGCTCTCTGTGGAGCAGGAAGTTTGACATTCTAAGTTTGGGCTTATCTGGCAAAAATCTGTCTTCAAAACAGCATATGCAGACCCCATCCTGAGCCACCCACAGGCATGGTTATTCCTAGCGTTCTTCCCTTGGCTTGAACCTACTCAAACTGGCAGGGTGGTAGAGTTCTTTTCCGCAGATACATCTCTCACAATCTTCAGTTTCTTTGTCATGCAAATTGTGTCCGATTTTGTATGTTCAAGGTGATTTCTAATGAACCAAGAGTACTTCTGTATGCTTAGAGAACAGTAGTTAATTTGCAGTTCTCTGCATGGTTCCAGCATTAGCCAACACAATAAGGAAGCAAAAAATCCCGCTGTGCACTCCATTATTGATATTAAAACAAACTAGTTATTTTTGTCTGACTAATTAGTCTGTCAGTACAACATACATTGTCAATTTTAAATTTCCTTATGTGCATCTATTCTATCATTGATGTTAATGTGAGATCTGAGATTTTAATTGTAACGTTTTTGTCAGATCCAGAATTTGGAACCATTTCAAAGTACAAGAGCAAAAATCAATACCTGAAATCAAGTAATGTTTTTACCTGAAAGCAGCTAACATTTTTATCTGTCACACTTTACTTCAATTTTCTTATCTGTACATTTCGCTATTCCCTTTGTGCTACCTGATCTCAGTAATTGTTGTGATAGAAATGTTAACCTTTTATTAACAAATCATGCTCCTGCTTGGCAGGGCAGGGACTTCACCCAGCAGACATCATCCTACAGCACCTGCAGGTGATGAAGGAAGCTGGGGACGGTGACCGAGCTCATTGCAGCCCCAAGATCAGGCACAGCCCCAAGCACGAATAGTAAAATGTTGGGATTTCAGGCTATGTGACCAAATCTGATAAGAAAATGTCCTGGGGTCTTAAATACAAGTAACTATGAAGTTGCTTTTATGTCCTTGAGAAAAGGTAGCACCTCCAGAAACAAGGCACCCCTTAACCGTATGCTAGGAAGTTGGATTCATGCTGATTCTAATGTGGATAGAAGATTTCCAAGTCCCGAGTCATCAAAAACAGCACAGCATTTGCACTTTTTAAAAAATTTCCATCTTGGCCACACATACTGACCAGATCCAACATCTCTTAGCTTGATGTGTTTGAGAGGTTCAAGTGCCGGGCAATACAGCATGAGTTACAAGATATGTACTCCCACCTAGAAATACTCTCTTACCCAGAAGCAAAAATTCTTTGAGGTGTTGCTGTTTCTGTTTTTTTGCCTTTTGTTTTTGTTTTTGTCAAACTAGTGAAACTTTTTTGCAAGGCTGGGTTTGCAAAACTGAAAACTTTAATATGAGACTTCTAAGAACTTTCTATCCCAGCTATGTTCAGCAGACCCCAAGGAGTAACAAGGCCTAAGTTAGGGCACATGAAGTCACACAAAATTGCATAGGTCTAACTTTGTGCAAGGGGGAGCAGCCTGGTCTAGGTGCTTTCATGAGTTAGCAGAATGCTGACTTCTCTCCATGGGATCCCAATCCGTTATACTTTATGATGGCAGACCTAGAAAAACAAGATCACCTGGCTTAGCGTGTATAGTTATTTCCCACTCAAACAATAAAACAGGTGACTTAATTTAGGACATTGAAAATAAATTAGGTTGATATTTAAGAGAACTCCAGTTACCTTGGAAATTTTCCAGATGGATACATTTCAAAACACAACTCTCAATGTATTCACAGCATGGCTGGGTTTGTAAGGGAGCTCTGGAGGCCACCTGCTCCAAGCCCTGCCCAAGCAGGGCTACCCAGAGCAAACTGTCCAGGACCATGCCCAAGTGGCTTTTGGCGTTCCCCAAGGAGGAGACCCCACAGCTTTCTGGGCAGCCTGAGCCAGGGCTCCTCACCAGCACAGCACAGAAGTGCTGCCTGCTGCTCAGAGGGGGCCTCCTGAGCTCCAGTTTGTGCCTGCTGCCTCTTGTCCTGGTGCTGGGCATCACTGAAAAGAGCCTGGCTCCAATCTTCACCCTCCCTTCAGGTACTTATGGACACTGATGAGATCCCCCTGAGCCTCCTCTTCTCCAGGATGAACGTCCCCTGCTCTTTCGGCCTCTCCACACTGGAGAGGTACTCCAGTCCCATAAACATCTTTGTGGCCCTTCACTGGACTCTACAGTAGCTCCAGGTCTCTCAAAAGAGAAAATGCCAGAGGTCAGAGTTTTTAATTCTTAGGAACCCTGAAGCAATGTATGGAGTACCTTTTTCTTAATACAATGATAATGTTTTCTTGGGAAAGTGCCAAGAACACTTCAAAATCAATTTCTGTTCACTTTTATTTACAGCTCTTGTGATTAGTACTCCGTCTGTCTTCATTTCATTGCTATATGTTAGTCTGATGGGATGCATAGAAGCTGTGATGAAGATTCATCTATCAGAGTTTATGCTATTTTGCTTGTTCAGCATCCCAGGGGGAGGTAACAGAAATGTGAAATACATTGTAATCTCTGTTGCTTTTTTTTTTTTTTTTTTTTTTTTGGTAAAAGCAAGCTACAAAGTCATAAATTGCAATAGTATGAAGTATTGGACTTTGAACAAAAATATTTTTGCTTTATTTTTTTTTTGCCCTCAGATGTGTAAACTGTGATGCTGTAAATGTTTACACCTGGGATTTAGCTTATACACATGAATGGTACCTCACTGTTCTCAGTAAATAATGTGTGCAAGATCATGGTCGAAGATTGTTCCAGAATGCCATTAAACATTTTTGTTTTTCTAGTCTTCAGTTTGCAAATGCCTTCAAAAAAACAAAACAAAAAAAAAAAAAGCTGGAAGATGCATAAAAATAATTCACAGCGTCATGAATTATGCAAGAAGACGTTCTTGTTCCCTGTAGATAAGCAAAATGTTCAGGTACTGAAATATAAATTTTGGATTACAAAATTGGGCTCTGATTCAGAAAACCATTTGGGTCAGAAGTACAGCTAACATCCTTAATATAAAAGATGCATGTCTGTGGGAAGCCCCTGCAGGATCGGTTCGGGAAGGACGGCATCCCGTGGGAGGGACCCCACGTGGTTACTATAATTTGCCTATAAGCCAGATGTTTGAAGTTTGTTAATTAAAAAGGCAATGTAGAGAAAAGAACATATATGTATATGATAGGTATACACAAAGAAATTCTATATATGTATGTGTAAGCTCATTTCAAATTCGAAAATAAAATTTGCTCTGGCAAGTCTGCAAATGGTTTTAAAACAAAGGCGCTGCTTTCTCTGATTATTACCTTTATTTTTACACCTTAATAAAAACAAACACAACCAAACAGTTACACCTACTCATTTACCCTATGGTTTATTTGCTGGTTTCCTCACTGCTGTTGGTGAAGTCAGTCTGTTTTGCTCCACTTCACTGCTTTCAGCACTTTTGCAAAAGAGATGAACCTTGACACTACTTTTTAGAGTCACAACCAGTTTATATGAATTTGCCTGCATTTGCCTTTTTCTCTGGCTGCCCATCCTTCTCTGTTCCCCTTTGTCAGATTCAAAACCTGGAAAAAAAAAAAGCCATCAGCTTTCTGAAATCAGGCACTGAAATACAGCTTGGTGAGCAGCCCCTCTGCTGAAGAGGATGCTGGACTCAATCATCAGAAGTCCCTGCAATAAGAACTTCTGTCTTTGTTCTTGTAAGTGCAGCTGTGATGCTGGCAGGGCTGGACTGGCTGGCTTTCTGGATGACCCACATTTGGATTCTTGTTCTTCAACACACAGTGGCTTTCACAGATGTCAGTGCTGGCTACCTACTGTGGAGAAATTAAACCTCTGCATGTTAGCCAATGTACAAACTGTTCCCTCTCTTTAACATCACTTCACCTTCCAGTGTAGGAAGGCTCAGAGGCACACACTAGGGTACTTAGTCACATTTTCCCATATGCACCTTTAGATTTCGCTGTTGTTTTGTTCAGGAGATGGATTTAAGTCTAAAATATCTCTTCAGATTAGAGCAACCCTGCATCAATAGATCAGACCAATGTTTTCAATGGGCTTGACTCGTGTTTGTGGTAAGGTCCTGGACTTCCATTTGTATGAAACTCTTATTTTTGCAGAATGTTTCCTGGAGCTGAGTCTGTATCAGTCTTGGCTGTCACTCCAGTTGCTTGGGCTGTTAAAAAGATGGAAAAACGATATATCCGACCTTGTTCAGCACAGGAATTTTCCACTGGCTGCCTCCCACCATTGCCATAGAGAGAGTTTCTGAGTGAGAGGGGACGTGTTCCAAGCATTATATGGCCCAGTGATGACCTCTTCCTAAAATAGCACCTGAAGATCATTAGCTTCTGGAACAAGATAGTGAGCTCCTACTCTCCCACCCACATACCCCTGCACGTATGTCCTGGGGAGTGTGGGCGCCCCCAGCTCTCTGGCAGGCAGCTAACAGTGTGAAAGGAGCTCTGTGGCACTCAGGATATGTTTTGCTGCCAACATATGACCTTGTATCGCTGTTCCTCACCTTATGGCCCACAGGCGGAACTGTTGAATATATGAGGTGAGGAACAGAGGTTTACACTTGTTGGCTGTGAGATTATTAGTTAATTCACCCTAATTCTCACTCCAGCCCTTGGCTGAAAACAAAGATTTCTGAAATGTCTTCTTCCTCCAGCAAGTAGCAGAGAGAAGACAAGTTTTATGGATGGTGCCTAGCTGGATGTGTTTTTTTCATCACCAAAAACACGCACTGCCTTAATTTGATAAATGTTCATCCTCTTTGATGCTTGCCTTTCAGGCCCAGAAGACTCAAGTTTCTCTTCTCCCAAGTAGTAAGATCCCACACATGAGGTGAGGAGGCACTCCGATCACCAGGCAGAAGAGGTGGTGTAGCAGTCAGGGAAGTGTGCTGTGATATAAAGCTCCCCCGCTTACTCGTCTTTTTCTCTTCCCTTGTCCTGCAGGCCGGAGGAATCAGGGCAGGCAGTTGGAGCAGCTGGCTGCTTCTGGGAGGTGGGTTTCATCCATGAAGAAGGAGGGCATGGTAAATCATTGCAAACGAATCAGATGTAGATGTAGCCAGGGGAAATGTGAGGTGAGCCAAGTGCATTAGTGTCACTCTCACTGTGTGGGACTTTACAGGTCTTCATATCAGAGGCATAAAGGTCATTTGTGGTTTTGGAGCCTGTCCCTTAAGGCAGCATAGGCATGATTAAAGACTTGAAATTAAGCTGGTTTACTTTAAAATCATTTCACAAGATGCTTCCTTCTCCCACCTCTTTCTCCTCCATGTAGGTTTGTTTTTAATGATTCTAGGCATTAGTAAGAATAATATCGCTTCCAGCATGTGGCATAACTGAGATTAGTTAAGAATTCATGAATGCATCTGGAACAAACAACCCCATGTTATTGAAAATAAGACCAGTTATGTGATTAAAATGAATGCAATCAAATTTGAAGCTTCAGGCACTGCAACTAAACAAACTGATATATCTAATCAGCAAACGATGCACTTTTAAGGAACGTATTATAATTTAGAAAGAAGAAACTACTTTAAAACTGTCTTCCCCATACAACGAATGACTGTGCAGCACTATTTATACAGTCATAAATAGAACCTTTTAAATGGAAATCATGAAGATTTTGTAATTGGACTTTACAGTTAAAAACTTTGCACCTAAGAACTTGATACAAGGGAGACATCTGGTGAGGCATCCCCGTAATGCCATGCCTCAGCACAGAGTCACACCCGCAGAGCAGCGCTTAGCTTGCTTCACTAGAGACTTCCTCTGTACCCTTCAAACATATGAGATACCCTGAAAATTCTCATGTCTTGGAAAAATCTGACTTCTTTGTCATAAATTGTCAGTTGAAGTATTTATAATATCGGCCTCGTGGACTTACAGAGCTGGTATTATTACAGAGCGCTAAGTGACACTACGGGTGTGCTGTTAACCTTGGTAAGTGAATAGGAATCCAGAAAGGAGAGGTGAGGTGAGGCGAGGTGAGGTGAGGTGAGGTGGCGCAAGGACAGGAGAGAAAAAGAATTTCTGCATATGCCATATTTTATACTTCTCTGTGACATCTGCATTCACAAGCAATGTTTTATGATTTTTTACAAGTTCCCTGTCATTCTTTCATCTGAGGCCCTTTAATCAAAATGATAGTGATGTTATAGGGTAGTAAACGCCTTTTAGAATTACTGCAGCCTGCCAGTACCTGATCAGGGCCTACAGGAAAGCAGAAGAGGGACTCTTTGTCAGGGAGTATAGTGATGGGACAAGGGGCAATGGGTTTAAACTAAAAGAGGGGAGATTTAGATTAGATATAAAGAAGGAATTCTTTACTGTAAGGGTGGTGAGGCCCTGGCACAGGCTGCCCAGAGAAGCTGTGGGTGCCCCATTCCTGGAGGTGCTCAAGACCAGGCTGGATGGGGCTTTGAGCAACTTGCTCCTAGTGGGAGGTGTCCCTGCCCATGGCAGGGGGCTGGAACTACGTGATTTTAAAGGTCCCTTTCAACCCAAACCAGCCTATGAATGTAGGATAATTAAAGATGCATGTTGTATTTTGTTTAACGGCTGACATGTTAAGTGCTCTAGATTCTACACACAGACTCTGCTTGTCTTGAAATTGCTGTGTTTAATGGACGCAGAAATGAAAATGCATTTCATTTATTCCACGCTAATGCATTTTTACTCAGATACTGCTGAAAAAATGATGTAAAGCATCCACGTCCTGCTGTGGTGGCTGTGTGATTGGCTGTGTGCTGCTGTTTGGAGGGTACTGGCTGTGTGATAGCCTGGCACCTTCCCACCAGCTGCCTGGTGCTGGGCACCACATGGAAATGTCAACTGTCCCATGTGGAAATAATGCATTTTGTGTCATATTTTCCTATCTGTAATCCTTTTTTTGATCTTTCACAGAATGTTTTTCAGGCCTGCAGGAACATTTCTGTTCATGCAAGGGTGTCTAGGCCACGCTACGTCCATGAATGAGAAGGGTCAGGAACATAGACTGCCTCTCAGGCCTGCCCTTCAGCATGTCCTGCTTTGGGAAAGGGTGGTTATGTTGGTGGAGTCATTGGACAGGACTTTAGCGAGTCTTGGTCCCACTACCAGCCCTTCTTCTCATCTGCAGAGTTAGCAGAGTGGTGAACTGATCCTAGGCAGGAGGGCAGCTTGCCTGGTCAACAAAACCCAGGTAACTGATGTGCCTGTTCTTCAGAGCTGACATCTGTGAAGATGTCTAAACCATGCTCAGGTAGCTTGATAAATGAGACTATAAAAGAAAGGTATGAAAAGCTAATAGTAATTTATTACCATGGCATTTTATTATTTTATTCGTATAAGCATTTATATGGAAGGGGCACTTTTAGTGTGCAAAACTGTGTTTTAATTCATATTTTTGTATGCACATATTTGTCTGTATGCCTCAGTGCAAGCACAAAGCAAGGGTGGTCTGAAAAATTAAAGCCATTCCTAAGTTTGCTGTCATATTTGTGTCAGAGACCTAGATAACTGTTGTTTTTGGTTTGTTTATTTGTTTTGCATTTACATTTGCATTTGCATTTGCATTTGCTATTTTTTACTTGCTGGAAACATTTCTGGTAACCACATGTGAGAAATACTGCAGGCACTATTTTTTTTTTTTTTTGCACCCACAATTAGAAATTGAGCAACTCAATAGAAATTCATTAGACCTACTTACTCTGTGCTAGGGACAGATTTGTTCTGAGATCATCTGTGCAGTTCGCAGCAGCCTAATGTTAGACTGCAGGTGAATCTTTACTTGAGGCTCTCTTGACAAATCTGGTGACTTTCCAGATTTCTTCTTGTGTATAGACTTCAAGTCTGGGTGTAGGGGAGATGATTTTAAATGACCCGTTCTGCTGTCTGTTTATAGTGCTGACTCTCAGGCTCTGGCTGTGGTAACACAACCCTTTTGCCTACAAGATTTCAGTTCTCCTGGGATGCTGCCCAGCCTTCCCTTTCCCTTCCTTGGAGTAGCACTGTTTGCACTGCTTCTTCTCCTAGCTCCTCTCTTCAGAGCTCTGAACATCCTTAAGGTGTAATGACACACACTACTAAAGGTCACCACAATGCTTATCACTAAGCATAACTTCAGTTTTCACAACGAAAGGTGCTGGTCCCGGCAGATAAGGCTGGCTATTGTATTTATACTGTTATCTATCACAGGCACAGCAAAAACTTTCAAAAATTAACAGAACTGTATACAGTCTTTTCATTATAAGTGTCTCATAGACCCTACCGAACACAGCCTGCAGAGGCAGCCTGCAGAGGGCTGCTAGGAATCTTGAGTCTTTCTTGAGTGTTACAAATGATGGCTGAGACCATACTCTTTAAATGTAACATCAGAAAAAGATTTTAGACTTCATCCTATAATTGAATGATGTTCACCTTTCCAATCATTGCTGATTTTGTTTAGAAGAGTGTGAAGTCAGCACTTGTGGTTCTGTTGCATGTTAGGTACTGAATGATACTTATGCATGGCAACTACTTCAGAAATCTTATTTCCTTGCCACTTTTCTGAAGAACAGAAAGAAGGCTATGAGGTTGTCAAATTCATCTTAAGGCCATTGTACTAGCCAGAATATTCAGAAAAACAAAGAAATAGGCCCTCAATAAAAAATACACTGCGATGCACTGCTCTTTCATCAATCATTTTCTCTGCTAAGCTATATTTTCAGTTTGAGTTTGTAGGCTGCCCTAAACAGTGGGTTTCAGCTCCCTGCCTGGAGCTTGCTAGATTGTGCTGCAGTGCACATAATAAAGATTGAATATTTGCTTCTGCAATAAAAGCTACCTAATCAGGTGGTGAGGACACAGATTCACAAATCAGAGAAACTCATCTCAGCTCTTGCCTTAGCTAATGACCTACTCTGTGCCTTCAGTATCTGTGGCAATTTCTCAGATATAAAGTAGGGAGAGTGGTACGTGTTTTCCATTATAAAGAGAAGAGCTTCTTAGGTTAAAAATATTTTTGAAACGTTACTGTGATTTTATTATGTTTTAATTCCCCGTGATAAAGAACAATGATATCTATAAATGAGAAGTGAAACATTACTAAGACATAAAAGGGAAATGGAATTTTTACAACTCAAATTAGGACCTGTATTAGGACCTGTAGAAGCCTGTGGGCTTCGGTACTGAGCTTTTTTAAATTAGATAAATAAATCTACTGTTTTAATTGGCATATTTTTTCTCTTCAACCTTCATGACCTCACTGAGTAATGAGTGAAACAACCAAAGAATGATATGTCATACCAATATGCAAATCATCTTTAACATGCTTATTGTAAGAGATACAAAGATTTAGAATTACTACAAAAAGAAAATTTTACTTACTGTGTTTTTCAAATGCAGGTACATGTATGCACACTGACCTTTTAGAATTACTGGTGTTCTGAATAACCACAAGCAACAAACAGTTTGGAAATCTAGAAAAAGTTAAACATAAGAACCAAGACCAAAAAAAAAAAAATTTGTCTCATCTTCTATGATTACTTAACTATTCCAAAATAATTCCTTTAGATATTGTTCTCTTCACATCTTCAGAGAGCACAGCACTGTTTATCTTCTCACATGGGTAAAACCAACTGTCATTGTTCTTTTTCTTCTGTATAAGGGAGATGAGTTAATATTTCTTCCAGATGGGGAATTCTGCCTCATATGAGGAAAGTTGTCAAAAACAATCAAATCAAACAGCAGTATAAAATACATAACAGAATCCCTCTGAAAAATTGAAGAGAAAATCTTTTATATATTCCTACTCTCTTTTGATTAAATGCAAGTTGAGAGTTTCCAGCCACACTTGTTTTTCCAATGATTGATTTATCAATGAAGTGGCCAAACAATGAAAATACTGCAGATCAACCCATCTCCCCAGTATTTTATCCCACTGGTGAATGACGTGATTTGTTTTCAGACACTTTTCATAACTTGGTTAATAGAACTGAGCCAGACCTAGATCAATAGTTGCTCTCTCTCGCAGGACTCTTTGCTCTCCACATTTTATTGTATGACTTCAGAAGCAAGTGCAAGCAACATCATTAAGGCACCTTATGAAGTTACCTTGTGAAGTAAAACAATTCATCTTTATCACTGGCCAGGAAACGGGACTAAGCATACTCATAGCATGGTGCACCAACCTGCTGACAGAACAAATGACTTTGAATCATTTTGTCCATTAAGTATTTTATATTTTTTATATGTATATTATATATATATAGTATTTTATATAAAATTGGCCACTTCAGTGAGTTTTCAAGCCTTGTGGCATACAAGGAAGCACACACATCTACCTCCTTCAGTTCCTTTCTCACTTACCATAAACTCTAGAGCACAAATCAAGGTCAGATCCAAATTACGTGCTATGTGAATAGTGCCAAGTGAACCCAAACTGCCTTTTCAATCCATGATGTATTCATTCAGTTACAGCTAAAATTGTAAAATATGATTTTTTGTTTATGATGTTGATAATATACCCTTTTCATTCTCTTACATATATATTAGGGAATGTTATACCCACTCACAAGTATGGCTATATGCTAAACTATAATGAAAGAAATAACTTCTCCATCTCAATCTGCTAGAAGCCCGTTTGACACTACAACCATCTGTCTAATCCAAATGATAGCCATTACAAAAAAATATTTCAAATTTTTGTTCTGCTATAAATCCCTACTTTCTCTCTTCACATCCATCTACCACATGGGAAAAATCAGTTCCTCAACATTACTTTCTTCTAGCATTCAATATTCCATATTGGACATGTATTTCTAGGAGGATCAATACAATGAAATTCAGAACTGTGCAACTGTTGGGAGAAGAAAAATGAAGTGCCATTCTGTGGGAAAGGTGACTAAAGCTATCAGATACACATTCAACAAACTAAGGGAAAGCTTCATGTTCTCAAGTTTCAGTAAATAGTCTAGGATCATGCTAAATTATCACCCTATATTTCACAGGCACATTTACATACAGTCTCAAAAACCCAGTCCACTGGCCTTCATTCAGATCTAGTAGACTCCTTTGTGCTCTTCATGCAGAGGTTTCATTCTAAGCAAGATCAATCATACTCTCACCCCAGGAGCCTTCCAGACTCAATGCTGTGAGACACAGGGATCTGAGGTTAGATGAAACCATTCTTCCCCAAATCCCTTTACTGGAAGTCTGGGACCACTGATTGAGAAATCAGAAAGAAGTGGACAAGAAACTGAAATAATCTCTGCCACATTACTGCAATTGAGATGAGACACCTTGCCTTCCTCAGAGCTTTGGGAAGAACAGGAAGAAAGACATCTGGCAGGTATTGCCACCTCCAAAAGACAGACTGGCTCAGGAGCAGAGATCTGTGGCTTACCTTCCCAAGTCTTAAGAAAATTGACCATGGGATGTCCCTGATCACAGAAAATTTTGTGCATATAATGTTTTGAACTGCTTTTACTGAGTCAGGCTGTCTGTAAGAATGGTAGCATGACCCCTGGTTGTTGTTGCTGTTGTTGTTTACCAGCCCTAAGAGAGAACGTGCAGTTGCAGGGTCTGTTCTGTCTAGTTTGTGGGTGCTGAGAAAATGTGAGCTCAGCAGTCTGCCCATGCTCACTGCCAAACTGGATGCAAAAGAAGCTACTGCTAGAAGGACCGGTGTGGGGGAGAGAAAGGTATATATCATATAGCCACTACTCCATAATGCATCTTGGAGGAACTTAATAACTTTATACATACTTTTCCTAGTATGTATAGTCTTTATTGTTTTACAGGGTCTGGACAGGTGCTGGGAAAGATCCTGACTTGAGACAGGGGCCCAGGTTTGCCACCTGACTGGTGCCCAGAGACATACATGGGCTCTGTAATCTGAACTCGGCTATGCTTCTGATGAGCCAACAGCCAAGGAAATAAATCCAATTATTAAATAAAATAAGTTAAGAATGAAAACAAGCTCAAAAAGAGTAAGGTCTGTCTGAGGGCAGTATGCCAAAATGTAAAAAAAAATAAAAATAGAAGCCTCATTTGGCTGGCAGATAGGCAGTGATGAGTGTGCTGCTCTCTTATGATTATTACCCAGCTAAGCAGGAGATACATCAGCATGGATGTTGTTAGAACTAAAAATCTTGTCTTGCATGTTTGGATATACGCACACCACAGTTTGCATGCTCATATGGACAATCACTTGAAGGGAAAACACAATCTGCTATAATGCCTATCTGCTAGACAAAATGTGCGTGATTACTTCCATATGGCTTTTCTTTCTGAAACAGTAAAGCTCCAAAGTGAGGGAAGATTTTAAACAGAGGTGATGATGTATTTCAAAATCCCAGTTCAATAGTGCACTTGTGGGGAAAATTGGCCTTCAGTGGGATGTAAGCACGCATTTCTGTGCTTTGCTGAATAGTGATGTCCTTAAACATCTGCTTAAAGATGTATACGTACTAAGACATGATCTTCTATGGGTGAGTTTTTAATCAACTCCCAAGTGATCTCCTGGGTGAGGATTCAAAAGGAGAAATCTGTATCCTGCAGAAAATCAGGATCTGTTCCCTAATATCACATTTTTTTTTCTTTACTGCTGCGCTGGATTTTGAAGATGAAAAGAGCTAATGCTATTCATCATCACACAGTCATGTTTAGGAAATATTCACACCACTTAATGGAAGGAGGTCCCTAGTTTAATGTGCCTACTCTTACAGTTGGTGGGGAAGGAGTTCTTCAGATGACAAATCAGAAAATCCAGATGTTGCACTGCATTTTAATGTAACCCACCACTGATCTGAAGTAACTCACCCCTGACCTTTAGTTCCAGCTTTGGAAAGTTTCAGGGTGAGCTTTTCTTTCCACACAGCATGCAAAGGAAATGAAGCAGGCTATTTTCCTAATTTCATGTTTAAAATCTAGTTGCCTAGATTTAAGAGCTGTTAATAAGCAATGTGAACGATCTTTTCCAACCAGAATATTTGAGGGGAAACAGGCGCTAGGGTCACTAATTGCTACAAATGCGAGAAAGAAAACAGAGCAGCCTGTTGGTTTACACATTCAAGAGTGCTTTAGCAGGCCTGCAGCGTGGGGCTGTAGGAGCTGCAATGTACAGTGGGTGGCATCACTGCTGCCAGCACCTGCCCTGCCGCTGCCCTCCCCAAAGGGGACTCGCACTCTCCAGCAGAGACAGGGAAATCAGGCGTCCAAGTGGGAACATGCAAAAGCCAAATCACTGAGCGCAGGGGAGTTTTAAACAAGTCAACCAGAAACACCAAGAGAGCTATGTGTCTAAAACCTTGTCTTTGATGTTTCCCCAGGGATGCAGGAATTCACAGCCCTGAAACCACTGCCTGTGGTGCCTTGCCTGCTCTCTTCCACAGCCAGGGATTAGGAAATGCTCTCAGGAGGTGAGAGCTAAATCCCCAAGCAGCATCACCCCTACAGAACTTTGTACTGACGGATCTGCATTACACTAAAATACGTTAGCAGCCAGCTTATGGGGCATTTTGTATGGAGGTGATCCTTGCCTCTTAGTGAGCTCAGTCCACTCCAGAATCAGAAGTGCTGACTTTTTGGGAGCAGCAGGCAAGGGGCCCCATGGGTGAGTGGGCTTGGGATTTAGTCTGGGGAGGGACATTCTGCAGTTCCTCAGACCGCTAAGAAAATTGAAACTCAGTGCTCTTAAAGCAGAGAAAATACTCTAGAATAGGAGCCAGCCTCCTCATCTCAGGATATGCACTGCCCTCTGGGCTCCAGGTCATGGCTGCTTTCTTCTGATGCTAAGGTCCTTCCATTCTCAGATGCACAAAGGCTCAGCTTCAAGAGTCGTAGGGCGTATTCCCACCCCAAATATGCACAGCCTGATGTTTGGGAGATTTTTATAAGTTCAGGGAGCTGAGGACTCAAACTTCCATGAGTTTAGAAGTGCCTAGGATTTGGGTTTTGTGTTTTCTAGGTTACTGGACAGAAGAAAGCCATTGTGTTACATGATAGAGTCATCTAAATTCTACTTCAGGATAGTTCAGGCTGGTGCAATGAATTCTGAATGCATGCAGCAGGTTAATCCCCAAACAGCCTCCCAGGTTAAACATACACCTACTTGGTCAGCTCAGTGCAGACAAGATGACATACATTGTGCCTGTTAGCTCTGCAGCAGGCTCTCAGGGACATTTTTCCTCTTGGGTGGTAGATGTCATGTGCATCAAACAAGCAAGGCAACATTTTCCTCAGCTAGTCACAGCAGGGTAGGACAAGATCATATCTTGATTCTTTCCCCTCTGGGAGCTTCCTAGGCTGTGCCTCCTCCTCCTCCTCCTCGATGTGACTGCTGGCAGCACAGGCCGCATGTTGAGTCCTCTCTGAAAGCAGTCTTATTTGGGAGCTTCTACTTCATATACAGAAATGAATGGCTTGTACCAGGGAGCTGAACCACTGTCACTTTCTGTCTCCCTCAGGCAGAGAAGGGAACTCGCTGTAGCTTTCTGTATGCCAGCAGACATCTCTAGCCATAGAGAGGGGCTTTTGACAATGCGCATTTTGGATAGAGACTCTTAAAGCCTGCCTAAGCACCACTTTATATGCATAAATCTCTTTTTGGATCTGAGGATTAATCTCTTGCCTCACTTTGTCATCTGCAAAATGGAGAATTTCCCTACCTGACAAGAGAATTGAGAGGATAAATATTTCAGAGACCATGAAGCACTCAGACAACTCTCTCAGTACGGGTGACAAAAGCACCTCGGATAGACAGGAGAATGCTGCTTTAAAATTCTCAGGAGAACAGCGCAGAATAGAGATGAGATATAACAATGTGGGAGGCAATTGTAGCAATCTAAGTGATAGATGGCATCATTCACAGGAAAGCAAGATGGATCTGCCTATAGACTCCCATTCACAGAGTTGGACTCACTTCTGGTGTGCATTTCAAGGCACGCACCATGCCACAAAATAATGATGTTTATCCACATGCTTTTTGATTGCTATTTCCCAACTTAACTCCCATGGAAAAAAAAAAAAAAAGCTCACGAGTGTTATCCTATTTGGGCTGCTTAATGTTTTGGCACTCCAGGATGATCTTTGCAATTCCTGAGGTCTGTGGACTTTTTGACTACGTGTTTAGGATGTACAGGTCTCTGAACACTCTTCTCAGGCCAGGCACCCCTGGGTGCTTGGCTCAGGCCAGGGAAAACCTCAGCGACACCGAGGAAGGAGAGCTTGCAGCTCGGGCATCTTTAGCTGCTATTTACAGGCTCGCCCCACGAGAGGGCAATATGGCAACATCCACTGTGCTTCCACTCCTTAATAAACCTTTTAAAAAAGGATCAGGCTCTTGAACCGGGAATTTCATTCTACAGTGTATGCACAGTATTTATAGAAAGAGTATTTTCTCTTTTAAAATGTTACTATTTTGCTTCTAGCAGTAACATATAATCAGTATGCATTAAATTTCTTTCATCTCACAGGCGATAATGTGACCCTCTGCTGGTATCCAGTCTAGAACAACTAGACATGGGAAGGAAACTTAATTCTGTTCGTATTTCAGATATTCCATAAGAGAGTGAAACTGGAGGCTCAGTGCCACAGCTCATCCTCAGGGAGCAGCCCATTTATCAGTAATTTTAAGAGGATTAATAATATGAATAAAATTATCTAGCCTCATGTCCTTACGTTCACTGACCCTTATGCAATTAAATATCTTATTTTGTGTCTTGCCCTCAGGTCTGTAACCTGCCTTGTTTCGCTGTCAAATTTCTGCATCACCTCCCAACCTGGCTGATCTGAACATGGTTTTCGAATGTGCTGTTGAAAGCAAATCACGGCTGCTACTATAGTCTATAAAAGGTTTATCTTCCACTTGAGTGGAAACTGCTAACCATATGCTAAACATTTTTGATAATGTCATCCAGAAATGTTTTCTCTGCATATTTCGTATTCTGTTTTATCCTCCAAAAGGCCATGCATATTTTGCAGCTGTCTTCTCGGATGCAGCTGAAATATTTTTCTTTTGATTCAGTTCTGTATGAATGATTTGTCTTAGCTTTGTCTTACACAGAAGTTTCTCGCCAGCTCCCGGCTCTGCTAGTGATTTGCAGTGTCACCTGCTATCAGGAAGGAGAACACAACATTGTTAACCAGATCTTGACAGGTAAATGATAGACAAACCACATCAGAAATGCTTTGAGTAACGCTGTTGGGGGGAAGGAGACACATTCTTACACACAACAGCTTAAAATGAATAAATAACTGAGGTGATACAGAGCACACAGGCTGTGCCAGCACGCGATGAGGGCAGGAATGCGGGGAGGATGCTGCAGCCACCCTGGGACCAGGCAGGGCTGCCTCCTCCAGCCGTCAGCCCAGGGACTGAGGCACAGCTTGTGCCTTACTTACAGCCACAGAAAGGTCAACGTGTTTAGCATGGCATAGAAATTACTGTTTTTGCTTCTCCCACATATCACGATACCTAATTGCTGTAAAGCATTGGGCAGCCCCGTGGAATGGAGGAAGTAGTTAATTGAATTAGTGATTGCTCGTGCAGTCATTGCTCAGACACGTGGCCCTCTGCACGCACCGCGTTGGACACATGTGCTGCGTGGCCACCAGTCTCAAGGGTGCGCCCCTGACATCTGAGCTCAGAGGTAGAGATGATGAAAAGCAAAGAGGCATTCATTGCACGGAGAGGAGGATGTGGTGTGGAGGGTCAGAAAAAAAAACTGTGCTTTGAGAAGTGCTTGGATGAAGTAAATTGTTTTGTACAGATGAGGACAGGGTTGTCTATAATAATCCTGTACCCTTTTGTGAGAAGTGGCTGTGCTGCCATCATGAAAAATTAGAAATTAATTTACTCTCATTTTCATTTTGTCTTTACTTTGGACACCACCATCAAGCAATGAGCAATGTTACTGCTACACTTCTGCTGCCAGTAGCTTTTCTGACATTCACAGAAAAATCTGATTTTGTGCCTGTCCTCATGATATGTATTTGGAAAGAGATCTTTTGCAAGTCTTTGGCTTCCAAATTTACTTCAGAAAAGATGCCAGGAGGCTCTGCTCAGATGAAAGGTTTGGGGATGCCCCTGGCAGTGCTGGTGCTGGAGCCATTCACCCAAATGCGGGAGCACCGAACAGCTGCCAGCACAAGAAAAACAAGCCTGATGCTGCCAGAACAGAGGGAGAGAAGATGTTCCTGACAAGAGGATTCACAGCAGACTAAAGTATGAGTTAAAACAGCTGCTGTCCCTTCCCTCTGGCCATGCCCAGTGATCCCCTGGTCTGTAGGCTTGCTGGTTGCTGTCCTCACCCCAGCTCTGCTCACTGACTGGGAACAGTGGGACAGGGATGCTTGGGGAGGCTCCTGCCCTGCTGCCAGCCCTCACTGTGCCAGGACATCCTTTGTAGGCTTGTTCCTTTAAACGAATATAATGGCCTTCTCCAGAATACTTTTTTTCAAAAAAAAAAAAATGTAGTTTTTGATGATCTTTAGTAATAGTGAATTGCCGGACAGAAAATTTCCTTTGCATCAACAAGATTTGCTTAATGAAAGAGGATGTTGCTGTCTGGGAAAGCTGATTTTCCAGCCCACAGAACCAATTGCCAGACAGCCACAATGAAAGAGGAGGAAAAAAAGATGGAAACCATAAAAAGCTCTATAACATTTTAAATGTGATGTTTTAATTGTGTTATATATTTGACCATAAATTGCAACAGGCTTTTAAGCAAAAATAAACTTGAGTAGACTTTAAAGAAATTTGATCTGTGAGGCATATACATAAATAGAGCTACACAACTTTTATTAAAGCATCGTAAAGAAGAAAATACAGATTTAGTGTGACTTTCAGTATGCAACTAATTCATAAATCTCCATTTAAAATTTGTACGCTGTGAGGAACGTGCATGCATAGAGGTTGGACTCTGGATAATCCCCACTACTTAGCCAGAGTAAAACCAGAGCGGTGAAACCTGATGAGTGGTGAGGTGGTGGGAGGATGTTCAGCTACCTCCAAAATTGTGTGCCACCCATGGTCCCTTTCTCACAGGACAAGCTGCTGTGCTAAGCTACCCAAGCAAGTCTGCAACAAAGTGTTAACCAAACAGGTTAACAAGAAGTAGATAAGATTAAAACCACACTAGCCCAAAACTTTAACCCAAATAAAGAACTTCACAGGGTAGGCCCTGGATATTAATAACCTTGTCGTATGTCTATTCAATCCTGTCATATGTCTATTTTGGCTGTTGCTTAATTTGCCCACAATCTGATTAGAGTTTTTCCAACCAAGCTGCAGAAAAAAAAAAAAAAAATCATTTAAAGACTAGAGACTATACACGCAGGGTAAAAATTTGTCAGGATGCTTGGTGCACCTTTGGCTCAACTCTCAAACTTGAGTTAAAGCTCGGGAGCCGTAGTGACTCCTTAGCCAAAACTGAAAGACATACCAAAAAAAAATTCTTCAAGTGCAAGTTTCTTCCTCTTGTGTTTGGACCATAAGATTTCAATTTTTTGTATCTGTTTAGGAATACATATTTTCAGTCTCAGGATATCCTTGCCAAAGTAGGAGTGTCTGAAGATATTAGGTACTCCGGTGCTGCCACCTGAGACCAAGGATCTGAAGCCAGCAGAAATGGAGGATGAGCTTCATCCCCTTTCTTCCAATGAGTGCTACTTGGTAGAAAAATCCCTCACTTGTACTAGAAGACCTTGTTTCCAGTGAGCATATTTTATGTGGGAACTTAGAAGATACTAGACACTGAGGTGTTTAGGTGTCCAAAAAAAACCCAGAAGTGTGTCACAGCACAGGAAATGAGGAATTATATATGAAGAGACTTTTGTTTTCCATTTGGTGTAGAGATGGAGCTTGCAAGGAGAGCAACATACAGATAGAGTTGGGCTCAACAGGTGCTGTTTGGTAGGGTTCTCTGCACCTGAGGATTGTGTACCAAAAGCTATTATGTCTCAACTCTACTCTGGATAACAATGAATGATCAATCCCCAATTCAGAAAAAATGATCCCAAAACAAAAGAAAATATTTATAGCTCCCATTCAAATATCTCCCTGTGCTTTATAGCTGCAAGCTGCAAATGCATGTAAATCTTTGGGAGGCAGGTAAGTAGGAGGTATAAATTTCAGCACAAGGGTAAGTGTTCTGCTGATTGCACTGAGTTCATGCCCTGTCTTTCATACAACTTTGCTTTCCGTTAGGATTTTTTTTTTTTCTTAGAGGACAGTAACTAGTCGTAGAAATTATAGGAAGTACAGGTGGAGTAGGTCATGCATGGGGACATAAGAAATGCTTCAAATCCAAGAAATGGGAGAACTGAGTAGTCATCAGTTCTATAGGAAAGGATCTGAGAGCTGTTGTGTGAATAAGCAGGAGGATCACCTGTAGGACATGAGCATGATTGGACATAACCCTTTCCACTCTGCTCAGCATGGATCAACCCTCAGCAGGACTGCTCTTCCAGCTTTGGGCACTACGTCTCCATAAAGAAATGGACAAATTGAGGAAAACCCATCAGAGAGTGATGAGAGTGGCCAAAGTTGTAGAAATTGGACTATTACAATTTAGAGAAGACTAATTACATGATAGTGATCTTCCAAAATGTAAGAGGCAACTGCAAACAGTTCTTAACATCCACCAAAGACTGGACAAGAGAGGGTTTACACTACAGCAGAAAAGGCTCGGGTAATTCATCAGGAAAAACCCTGGCAGGACTCTGCTGCCTGGAGCTGGAAGTCCTTACATGATGTATGATGGTCATTTGCCAGGAGCTGGCTCTGCCTTGTGGCAAGGGGAAGGAGCAGATGACTTTTCCAGCCTCCTCCAGACGCCTGCTCCCAGAAGCAGCCTGTGTGGATGGTGCTCTCTGAAGTAGGCAGCTTTTCTGCTTTGTGAAGGTTTGTTGCACCATAAACCCAAAAAAGGTCACAGATATATTACTTAGAATAGAAAGATACATTACTTTTAGCGGAATTATTTTAGCTATGGTTACACTTCTTTAAATCGGCTAGCTGTCAAGGTGTCTATTTACATTTACTCTTCCCACTACCTGGTTAAGTAAATACATGTTCTTAACAGCTAAACATATAGCAAAGAGGTTCTTGTGTTTATATCTTATTTGATTGCCTCTTCTGTTACGAGATTTGCAATAAATATTGTACAGCATCTAGATGAATAATGTGCTACAGGATGAGGACATCAAACACAACTAATTAATTCTAGTCCTTTTCTTTATATTTACCTCCATTCATTAATACAATTGGCTAAATTGGCTTAATATTAGGGGAATTTGCAGACCATTTAGAGCTTTTGCAGTCAAGTGCATGCCAATTTTCCCACAACTGCAGCCATTTCCCTGAGTACCTGTGGATTGTTTTCCTGAGACATTCATGCTTGGGATATTTACCTTTTATACCAAAAAAGCAGACATTCCAACTGAGACAGATTGGCAGATTTAAACCCAACGGGATCCTGACCCCAGGTTCCATAAGCAATAGATTAGATAATAGAAGTTTATTACTTTTCAGAAGAAATGACAAAATTGAACATTAACAGACAGATTGACTTTCCTGTGGGGTCACTGTTCATTAAATTTCCCACTGCTTTTACAACCTGAACCACTACAGTCATTTAGGTTTTAGTTCAAGTCCTTAAAGTGAGAAGATTGTTTCTTTATTACCTTGCAGCCATTCTTCATTTTAATGGCATTTTTCAGACTCTCATCTTAAAACTGGCGAACACTGTAAAAAAATGAAAACTGTGCCTTCTGTGGCTTAAACATAAACAAAACAAGTTGCTTCCATCCTTCTCATTTACCATCTGACAGGCACCAATTTGTATCAGGCAGGTAATGAGGTGCCTAATGGAGACAGCTTGATAAGGATGAAACCTCATTCGCAGAAGTTAAGGGTAGACTTAGAGCAATTACCAGTGAAAGTGTGACTCCACAAAGCAGCAGGCTTTGGGAGAGCCTTTAGGAAAACGTTTCCTCAAACAGGTCCTGGCAGACAGAGGAATCAGGGCTAGGAACTGGGGACAAGCAGCTGAACAGAGGACAGAATGCCAGAGAGGGGTTTTACCACTGGGAGCGTGCACAGATGCACCAAGGCAATTGTAGCCCTGTAGCTGGACCAGAAACCGGTGGCTTCAATAACCCTGATATCTTCTGTCTGCTTCTCCTGGCTTCTCCCAGAAAGTGGGAGGAATAAATTCCATATATATTCTGTTATATTCCAACGTATGGAATATGAACAGAAGGCATTACAGGTCATGCAGGTATGGTAGAGAGGACTGTTGTGGGAAAGGGGACAGTAAAAAAACAGTAAGCAGCTTTGCAGAAACAGCCTGCAAAAGGATTATGAAAAAGGATTATTTTTATTTTTTTTATTCTTTATTTCCTGCAATGTAGACGTGATATAACATTGATAAAATTGTAATAAAAATAATTCTAAAAATGATTTAGTACTCATCTTAATCACTATGTATTTACAGATAATGATAACTACCAGGACAGTATCTTATGGACCTTCTTTTTTAAGGTCACAGGATATTTAAAAATACAAGGGCTACAATTCAGAGTGTTTAAAAAACACTCGTTGTTAGAGTTCCCTCTTCTTTTACATCTCTGGTTTCCTACGAAAAACACCTCTCCTGCACATACTACAAGATTTACAGTAATCTGGTTGCTTTGTTTTCTGAAAACACAGGGATCATCTACTAGATTTTACATGGTTTGATGGAAGATTGAAAAAAAACAAACTTGGTTTTATGCCAGCATCCTGCAAATAGATTTTGATTCTTTAACTCTTTTTTCTTATCACAGACAGACGGTGGAGCACCACAACCCAACCATCTTCCTTTTTGCCTACTTCAAAAACCAAAGGGTGATAAAAACAACAGGAAAGATGGGAAGAGGCACACATCTGTTGAATCAGTGTTCTGTGACTTAATGAGATTTTTTAGAGCCCTTAACCCAGCGGACTGTAACCGCTAAGGATGCCTAAACCAAGAAACATTTGGGAGAACTTTGCCGCTGAGCAACAGCGGGGGAAGAAGGATGTGCAACATCATAGGCTGCTCCTAACATTACAAGCGCCAACTGATTTTCCTTTCTAAATCCAGATTTATTGTTTGGGGCCATCACCAAAATGTTCTTTGTTTTCCCACTATGAAACAGATGGCATAAATGTGCTCTGCAGTTTTATTGCTGTGTTATAATTTCATTGTGTCATGCTCAAACCAATAGGTTCATTCACTCTACAATAAAACTTTCATTCTGCTGTGCTGTCTGTGGATGCATTGGATAAAATGGCAGTTTAAAAAGTTGCAAGTTGCTAAATCAATATTCCATTATTTGTCTCATATTGGTTTTATTAGTGATAGAAATGCAGCTCGACAACTGATAAGAGCTTGAAATGGTTACTTGAAAAGATGTAATGAGAATAGACTTGTGCAAAACCATTGCATTTTTAATCTTTCTTTTCATTTCTTAATAGAAGTTTAATACATTTCCCCAACATGATTACGATTGACAAAGTTGCTTAGTTCTTTTCTTTGACAAAGTTGCTCAGCAATATTCTTTGTGAGGTTGCTGAAACTACGAGCTGGAAGAATCTTTCTCAAGGTTATACACAAGTGAAACAAAGCTCCCAATATAAATTTACCTTGACACAGACTAGAATAAAACAGAAAGCCTAATCTGTGAAGAGACGTTCTAAGGAGCGATTAGTTCAAGAGGAACATGACTTAGAGGGAAAATACTTGCAATAAAGCAAGATACAACTCTCCCCTGTTCTTTATTAGTGCTTTTCAAACACAGCAAGTCATCTGTGCAGCACATTTAATCATTTAAGGCCAGAGGCAGGCACAGAGACTTGCTACTCTAACCTCAGAAGTATTCTCATTACCCAAGGTGGAGTGGAGTTGATACCTGAATATATAAACACGTACAGAAATCCAGCTTCAACCACTCTTTTGATTTAAGGTGAAATAGAGCAGACCACACTCTATCGGCATTTCAAACAGAGCCTTAAAAGAGAAAGGCCAAGGAGAGATGTTGATGACAGAAATTCTCTTCTACAAGAAAAATAATGCAAATCTCTCAGCTCTAGGGGACACTTGCCCTGTACAATTAACCTTACACACACTGCCAAAGGAGCAGAAAGGCAACTTCTGCATGCCAGCGAGCCTCCCATTTGCCCTCTCTCAACACTGACTCTTTCACACAGATACCATGAGTGCCTGAACTGGCCAGTCCGGTTCAGTGGACCAGTATCTCTGGTTACCCATGATGGTGACTGGTCTGATGTCTCCGTTTTGATGATCTCCCCACTGGGGATTTGCTGGGTAACTTGGTATCAACCTTTGCACAGAGGCAAGACACATCAAAGCAGAAAAGTGTGCATTAACTTGATCCAAATACAGACAATAATGTTGTAAAGATATAGGATACATGTACATGAAAAAATAGTGATCCGAAGGACTTCTAGCTCTCGTGTTCTGTTACCAGTGTAATTGTTTCAAATGACCTTCAGCCCTCTTCCTTTTCTTTTTCTTCCTTTTGTTTTTAATTAAAAAAGAAAAAAATATTTGACCATTACTTAGTTGTATCACTTTATATTTGGCATTAAAAGAGACCTTTTAACATTTCCAAGTGCCCTTCCAGTAATTAGACTTGCAGAAACCACCCTGTAGCATTCCATTAAAATAAATTCTCACCTGCCAGCAGCTTAAATAACGAAGTGAAGAAAACAATGTACATCAGACACTGGACAGCGATGGCAGGAACATTACAAAAGCACCCACATAATTTCTGTATCCTCCTTTCAAACCCTTATAAGAAATGCAGCTTTTACATAAAGTTAAAATTTGACACAAGTCAGGGAGAGACAACTGCACGGACCTGGAGAGCTCCTGATGCACACACAACCTCCTTTGCAGGAAAGAATCCCGCTGAGATATTGCTACCTGTGGTTGCAGGGGCATGGCACAAGGAGAGCAGTGATCTCTCAGGTAGATAGGTCCAAGGCAGCGTAGGGGTTTGCAAAGCAGCCCTACTACCTCGGTCTGCACAGATCTCACAGCACTGCAGTTATTTCTGTGTCTCGCTTGTGGACTGAGCAGTTCTTTCTACATGAGCTCTGGTCGCACAGAGCATGCTGCATGGAAAAAAATGGCTTTACACCATGACAACAGCTGCTCTAAAGGGTCTAACTTTCTGGTCACACACGGTTAGCAGCCAGGTGTCATAGGGCATGCACCACAGGCACTCCAAGACCACATCCTGTTGATGACCTCTCCATCAATGCTGGATGCCCTTCTTCAGGAGGTGGAAAGGACAGCATCTCTGCCATCCGTGTCACCCAGAAACGTCTCCAGACCTTCTGTGCTGAACTACAGCCTCAGACCAATATTGCTGCTCTGGAATATATGTATTTTTAATAAACTGTTCTATAGTGAAAAGTAATTCAGTGGAGTTGAAAGTACTCATGTGACCACACTAGCTTTGATGAAAACAAGCAACAAAACTTGCCCTGACAAAGACTTTGCAGGTTCCAAAAGGAATTTGTGATCAAGAAAGTGTAATGGGAAGGTTGGTGTCACCAGCATACAAAAGCCAAGGGGATTGGCTCAACTCCAACCGCAGCGATATACCTGAGTAGAAAACGAATAGTCTGCTTCCAGCAATGCAGAAGAAGCTAATTAAATAAAGTTTTTTTTGGTAAGTAGTTTAAATTCACTGTACATAAAAAGCTGCATACAAAATAGTGAAATTTCAGGGCATTTTGAAGTTTGAAAAAGATGGCTACTAGCCTTGTCTAACATGCAAAGCAGCCTAATGCCCTGCAGTGGAGAAAACCCAAGTACAAATCCTGGCTGTAGGGACATGGGAGAATGGTGAGGTGAGGGCATGAGGCAGTCTTCCTCGTGGGCTGGGGTCTGCTGAAAGCACCAGGCTACTGCCTGTGGTGGCATGGATATTGTGAGTTTGTGAACGAGCTTCAGGTGGTCAATCTTGTGCTGATGCAGAATAGTAAATGTTGAAATCTGAAAGCACTGCGCAGGACAGAAAAACCCCTTTTAAACAGTTCTCCTGCAAATGGGTGAGATAGCAGCATTTTCACAGAGCCAAGCTGCCAGTGCAGGAGAGCTGAAAGGTAACGAAGGTGGTAGTACAAATGGGGAAGAGAGGGGAAACTAGGCTATAAATAACATTTTGTAATGCTAGAAAAATATTAAGAAAGAGAACTTATCATTAGAAATTATTTCTAAACCTACATTTTTTCCTAAAGAATATGTGCAATAAATACACCAACTTTTACATACTTTGCTGTAACAGCATCTGAAAGATTTTAGTGGGGGAACAGAACAAGGAGGTATCGTTTTTCAGCAGTGCTATTAAACTGCGAAAATCAACAAGTTAGGAGGGAAAAAGAGAAAAGCTAAGCACATAACTTTTTACTGTTACTAGTTTTACCTGATTAAACATGTTAGATATTTTTTCATTTTTGCAAAAGTTATTAAATGGTTAAGAAAAAATATCTGGAGTTCTGACTGACAGTGAGACAGCTCCATAAATGTTAATCCCAGTTCTTACAGCCCACAGCTCCACTCCTAGCACTGCTTTGGATGCTTTGCCTAGCTCAGGCTCCCTCAAGCAGTGACTGCTGCTCTGCAGGGTGCGGTGCTGGGCGGGCTCATGCTGGTGCAGGTGGCAGAGCCAGGCCATGCAGGCACAGGTGGATAAGCCAGATCACGCTCTGCTCCTGGGAAAGCATCACAAGCATGTACGTTAGAGCAATGTTTTGTTCTCTGCTGGCCCTGTGCCTCAGCCACCTCTGGTAAGCACCCACATGCAGCGAAGAGGAGCTAAGCCATTACAATATACTTATTGTGGGCAAAACCCGCAGGAGCACCACCATACAATTGCCAGGCTTGTACTAATTGCCGGGGTGGCTGCCCTCCTCCCAACCCACATGTCTTGCTAGCCTGGCAGCCAGGCTGCTGCCCACGCAACACGAAGCTGTGCCACCCATCCCTGGCTGCACATCAAGCCCTCTCAGATTCAGTGGGCCCTCTCAGAGTAGCAGATTCAGCCTCAGTTTTGAGGTCAGCATTTATTTATTGCATGAAAAGCAGCTTTTTTTTCACTTTAAAGTTGATATTTACCTTCCATCTTCCCCACTTGGCAGGTGCTTTCACAGGAATTTGCTTACCGTTGCCTCCCACTGCTAGCAAATGAATATGCATGTGCCCAGGCTTTATTGTTCTAGTACAGCTGAACTTGTAGGTGAGTTGGAAACAACCCAAGCAACGATTCCACGTGGCTGTTAATGGGAAAGGTGCTATTAGAGACATCAACCAAGCATTCAGATGCCAAGTGACTGCATGCAAAGAGGAGATTAAGAGATAAATCCCACTACTGGGCTGCACAGCAGAAATCAGAGTGGAGTTCTCTGGTTTTATTTAAAACTCTAGTGAGGTGGGTTCATTAGAAAAATCCTGTCCCACCAACTCACCTTCCAGGTAGATGCAGATGAATATACCTGCCCCCTGAAAGAACAACCTATGGCTATAATATAAGCACAAACAGAAAAACAGACCAAGACACACACAAAAACATCAGTAATTTATTAGTAAATGGAAATAAATGACTTCTGAGAAGATGACTTAGCAGTGTCAGCCAGGGAATATTTTAGAGCAGGTCACATCATCCTTCATTTTCTCCAACTATCACTTTTCACAGAAAATCCTGGCAAGAAATGCTGTCTGCAGTGGTTTTGATCTTGGAAACGACCCATCTGTGGTGACTGCTTCAACTGCAGTTAGAAGGTCACAGATAACAGCCTGTGCCTCACGCTGTGTAACAGCAGACTGATGCCTGTATCCGGCCACAAATCCATGAATTCAACCCCTCATTTATGTTCATCCAGCACTGAAACACTGCATGAGGTGCGACCGAGCCAGCAAGGCATGTGAGCAAGGCATGAAAGGAGACAAGACTGGGTCCCAAGCCCTCACACATACAGACCTTGCAACAAGCAGTTGCTGACTGAACAAGGCAATCCTTGTGCACAGCAAAGAGCTGCCATTGTGTCAGCGATGGCAACTAAGTAAGAAAATAAAGAAAAAAAAATAAAATCCAGAGTCTCTGACCTATGGACTTGGTCCAGGGTCTGTTCTGTGGGAAAACATCCTACGCCACTGAAAGGTCAGGGAGACAGCTTGGTACAGACTACTCCTTATGCAGACATTTCATTACTGGGAGCATCTGAATAAATTTTCTGAGTATGTTTCCTTCTTGTTTTAACCTTCTCAACCAGCCCAAGGAGCCACAAAGCTTCCAGCTGGAGAAGGAAACGGCAGATCATGCTAAAAGTTTTTGATTTTTTAGTTCTTATTGTTTCTAAGACAGGGGGAAACAGTACAGTAGCTGGCATGTTTATATTGCATGATATACTGAAACAGGATAGGGGAAAAAAACCTCTCTAACATTCAAGAGTTAAATGGAGAGGAAATACTACATAGTATGGCATAATCGAGAGAATAAAGATGAGGACTTTCTTGCAGTGACTTGTTATTTAGCATTCAATAACCCATCACCAAGTCAGAAATACAATTACTGAGCTCCTACCACAAGAAGAAAAGTGGAATTCAACTTTTTGGCAAAGCTCAAAGTTCAATTACCCTGTAGCAAATCAATCAAATGCATGCGCAGCAAGCAATGAAGTAGTGCAGCTGTCACCTCCCTGCTTTCAGCTAACGTGGCTTTTCTTAAAAATCGGTGGACAGCACTAGGAAATATTTACAAGGTTCACATTATACAAAGATAAAAAGGAATCTATCAGTGTGATTTAGAACAACAGGGAACAGTGTTCAAGGCATACGAAACAAATAATGAACATTCATCACCAGTAACTTGGAGTGATGACTTGGTTTTTATAGACACCCAGATTTACGATACCAGTTCAGCATTATATCCTCCACATTTCAATAGCTAGAAGCCAGGCAGGCAGAGGCAATCATGCATTGAGCCATGTGCAAACATGTTAGTCAGTGCTGATGGATGTGTGGTCAGGACTCTGGACGTGTATACGCACAGCAAGTGTCACTTAACTGCAAACAGCGCTCTGTTCCACTGACATTGTTCTGAGCTCTGTGAATAAAAACATGCCAACAAAGAAAGTGAAGCGCTACACTATGCGTATGACAGCTTGGGAAGTTCCACACAGTTCCTCTTTTTGCACTTTTATGACTATTTTTGCACTTTTCTTTTTTTTAAATGACTGGTATAAAACTGCACTTGTGTTCATGACTTGCCTTCTGTAATGCTTCACTTACCTCTTCAGCAGACTCCAGTCATACAGTAAGCTAGTGAAAAATACCAGGGATGTATCTCATTTACCAGCAGCTGAGTGAAAAAGGACGACACAAAGTTTCTCAGCTGGAATGGATATCTTTAGTTTCTAGCACATATCACTATAAAAGGTCTTTTTATTGCTATTAAAGCATCATTCATTCATTCATTGCAGAAGGAATCACAGAGCCGATGCAAAATTCTACACTCATTCTTTTAAATGGCTGAAGCCAATGTTGAAATTGAGTCATCCTGACTACATTTTTTTCTACTGTGTACTGTTTCCTTTTGTTGTAACAAAGAATAATTTCTGCTTTCCCTCTCTGCTTGTGACTTTTATTTAACTATGGCTACAACAAATACTTTCCTTTAATGGAAAATAACAAAATTCACACATCTTGATATTCTTTCAGAAGTCTAATTTTCATCAATCTACCCAAACCCAAAATTATATTTTAAATTATCAAAAAAAAAATTTGATTCACTGCAACTGATAATGTACATTTAACAATCAATGGAAATTGAAAGGACACCACTTGAATATACAGTTAATACTACAGTTGTGTAGAATTGATATTTTGAAGCACTCGAGGCATTTAAAAATTTTTATTTAGCATATCCAAAAACAAATGTTACAAAAAATTTTCTATAAACATAGGCAAGAATGTTTAAATATGATAATTTAATGTAAACCAAATCCCTTTAAAATACTCAATACTGTAATCAGAGGTTATTTACACCCAGTGAAGACAGAACAACCTCCACTAATGCTAATCATCATCTAAGCACAATTAATTTCCATAATTTCTTAAAGAGTGACACTTAAATATGAGATAGTTCTAGTGGGTAAATCATCTGAGTTCTAATACAAGATGAAATTTAGTGTTACATTCAAAATTGGAAAAGCAGTATCCCGACTGTTCATGTCATCAGTGAAGGCAGTACTGCATTTCAGACTTGGAAAACCTTCAGAGAAGTACAAAGAGAAATTCATAATGTTTATTGCATGATAATGCAATTACAGGATAACAATACTCAGCAAGTGCCCTGGAAAACAAAGCTGTATAAAAACCCACTACAAAAGAAATTTTATTCTTCAATCAGATCAAAAAAGCCAGCCACAAGTCTAAATTACTTTCCCGCATTTCACAAAGAAAAACAAAATATTTGGTAATTTGACATTATTCCAACAAGAAGAAAGCTGTTCATGTCTCAGAGGAAATACATTTGGATAACTGACACATGCAGATTTTATTTGTTTATGAAAGTTTATTCACCAAGACTTAAATTTATAGCCCAAAATAGCATTCATACTCACGCGCATGGATGCAGAAAAGGCATGGTCCAATAAAGTCTAGTCACAGATCATTTTCAATATTTGGTTGTGGCTTTTTTGGGAAGTCAAACAAGTTTGCATTGCACATAAAAGTATCTCCAGGATGCAGCAACATATTCTACTTAAGAAATCAAGTGTGAAAGCCATTAAAACTGGTAGTGGAATACAGACCAACAACGACAACAAAAAAAAAGGTGGCTCATCTCTAAACCAGATTGCCCATGTTCAGGGGTAGACAGCTGCTGAATGACCTAATGTGAACTTGGTGATCTCCATGCATTTCCTACATGAAAGTCATATATCCAAACAGAAAAGTTACTGCTAAAACTGCCAGCTGTGCTGACAGGCACAGAGGATGCCAATATGGCATGGACATTGATACCAGCTCTTTGAGGTGGCTCCTGCAGACTGAGATGAGGCACTTTGTTTTGGTAATGTCTGGCTAAAGGCAGTATAACTGTTGCTCAGTATAAAAGGAGCTTTAACTTCTACAAGTGGCAATTTAGGTCTTTACACCAGAGCTAAAACCACTTCAAAAGAAAAGGTCAGACAGTCTAAAAACAAGATCCAGGCAATTCTTACCACAAATGCCCAAAATATGTTGCAATCATCTGCCCAATATCTGTCATAAATAATAAATATAAATAAGTCTTATCTTTTTTACTACACTTTGGCCTGGAGTTCCATTCACTAACTCCAATAAATTTGCCTTTGCGACTGAAGAACCCCAGTAGACAATTTAGGTAGCCTACTCTTTGCCAAAAATGAGAATATAAAATTAATCACAGGATCCTAACTTCATTTGTCAATCCACTGTATCACATCATTACAGAAGTGTGCCTAAGCACATCCATGTATGATCATACATTTCTTTTCGGCCATTTTCTGTAAACTTCCTTAGATAAAAGATGGGCCAAGGTGCCATGAGATAGTAGATGCCAGGATGCATCTCAGAAATTAACTGAGGACATTAGCAGTGGTTTGAAATGGATGGCACCGGTGTTTCATTTGGAAGAAGATACAGCTTCAGCTTTTTGTTTTAAGAAAACCAACATAACCCGGTAATCTTTCAGGGCTAAATACATTTCAATTGGTGCTAGCTGATTAGTAGAAAACAACAATACTGAAGTTAATGCCATGTTACGTTGGTGTGAGAAGAAAAAATTGAAATGAATACTGATAAGCTAAACTGAATTATCAACTCCTAAATTAAGCAGGGAAAAAGAACCACCACACTACAGCTTGCATCAGCTCAATTATCAATAGTATCTAAACCACTTGGTTGAAATTCTATAGAAGCCTCTACTTTAACTTGCATCAAGCCTGACAGAAACACACATCTCTTCAGCCTTGAAAAGTCACTCCAAACTAACACTTGGGTCCATTCTTAGTTGTGTTCTTAGAAATGCAACACAGTGGGTCCTCATGGTTTGGCCCAACATCAGGTAAACTCTACAGCTCACGTATAGAGATAGCTGAGCCGTGCTGGCCACACTGTTTCTGCAGCCAGCCTAGATTAGTGTGCTTCCCAGCACCTTACTTGAACAAGCAAATGTGAAATCAGTAATAAATACTTCAGCTGTTGAAAAGAGGTACCAAAATGCCTTCAACGGATTTCTATAGCCCTTAATACAAGATACACATATGGTACATCTAAGTATGCAAGAGGCAAAATATTATCAGGATTTGAGGAAGGGGCTTACTGTTGGGGAAAAAAAGTCACACACCAAATGCTTTTGCTTTTTCCAATTAAAAAGAAGCAGAATATCTTTGGGTTCATACATCTATGGATAACAGATAAAATCCTGGTCCCAGTTAAGACTACGCTACTTTTGGTATATGCTTCCAAATAAGCAGGATTTTATCCAATCTTCAGCATTTCCTTCTTTAGTGTTGCATCAGTTTTCAAGTTGTAAAGTTAACATATGCACACTTCTCATCCCTAGAGCACAGGAATAAAAGCCATATAGGAAAACTGAAAGGAAAAGCAGAACAAAAAAAGTACTCTTAAATTCACTAATTACTGTCTTCAATTAGATTCTAAACATGAATTGTAAAAGCAAAAGCTTTAGAATTCACCTTCTCTGCTAGGGCTCTGAAATTATTGCTATTAAGCCAGCATACTCTAATATACTGGTTTGAACACAAAGGCATACTGCTCTTGACCACCTAAAGGCCCCAAATAGGATGCAGCACATAAAAATCCAAGTGAGAAAAAGGAAATGACCAGACAAGAGGCAATACTGAAAAATTAGTCCCCTTTGGTGTAAGTAAGTTTCTAAAACATTGCCGAACAATTCCCCATCTCAGGCAATTCTGAGATTTTGCATCAAGAAGGGAAGGGGATTCCACAAATCTCGTGGGGAATGTGGACAGCATTTGGAATAAAACAAGTGACATCCCTCAAAGCAAAGATACTTTTGAGAAATACGACAGAGCACCACATTTGTACATGCACTTACACTCTCAATACAGGTTCCTTTTAAGACCCGCTACAGAGGAAAAAGAAATCCAAGACCCAAAAAACAAAGTGATTCTTAAACAAAAAATGGAAGTTCATTATACAGGTCCATTAAATTACAGAAATGCATAATAAGCCAAGATAAAGTGCTACAAAACGGTTAGTAATTTTTTTTTATTTTTATTTTTTGAAGTCCATAGCATTTTTCCTGTTTTACTTAGTACTGGTGATAACAGGAGATAGTGCAATTGCAGTGGCTGAACTGGAGTTCACAATGTCTTCGTATTGTGGGGGTGGATCTAAATGTTGTTCAGTTTCACTTCTCATACTGATTTCACCAGTGGCTTCCTCATAGGAAGGAGGAGGATCACAGTTTGACAGCCTTGTGGATATTGAGTCTGACTGTGCATCCGTAAAGCTCAGACCTCCAGGAGAGAGCCCACTGACTTCATACATTTCCTCCTGTGGGGAATGAACAATGCTGAGAGGCTGCGGAAGCGAACCTCTGCCGTCAGACACAGCACCATCACCCATCGCTTCGTGGGCTCCCCTACGCACGTACACCGACTGTCTACGTGTTTTCTTTTTAAACAGGCATCTCCATATGACAAAAATGACAATGAGGATAACGAAAAGGCCAATGATTAATGGAAATGCAAGGTAAAATGAATACCAGCTATGTCCTGTGTTACTTTCTCCCTGAAGTCCATTTTTGTAGACTTTCCAGAACTCCTTCTAGAAGAGCAAGACAGGATACGTCAGAAACGATAAGACAGTAAAAAGCAAAAGAACAAAACAAACACTTTAATCAACCAGTTGCAAATGAATGAGGAAAAAAATGGCATTTCAAATACTGATGATCAAAATGAGAACTGGTATGAATGAGCACACAAAATAAATTTTCAAATTTTCTTCTGATGTGTCCAGTGATACAAAAGGCTTTTTTTTTTTAAAAATATTTCTTAACACCCATTCCTTGCTACTTGTAACAATCCTGTATTGGCACTTAATATTTAAAAACCTGCAGCGCAGACAGGAATAAGCAGGAAATCTAATCTGCATGCACATCAGCCATGGGGTGGATCAAGATTTTTCAGCACCACTCAAGCTCAAAGTTATTATTTATTTTTTAATTATAATGCACTGATACAATTTGACAGGGAAATATTGTTCCAGAATGTCAGACCAATTTAGCAAAGCACAACTATTTTGAACTGTCATTTCATAAATCAGACTTCTCCCATCCTCTGGCTCATAAAGCAATTGTTGTCAGCATATTCTGAGTTGCTTCAAATCCTCTCTTTATAGTTAAATATAGCTTCATCAATGTGAGAATATTACATGGCTTACTTATTATATTCTAGAAACTTTGACAACACAAGTACAGGTACATGGAACAGTGAAAAGTGAAAATACAAACAAGGGAAAAAAAAGATGAAGGGGGATACTACTACTTTAAATACTTTTTGCTATATTATTAATATGCAAAAACAGGAGCACAAAGATCACATCACCACCCAATATTCTCTAGAGTGAATGCTATGCAAAGCTACTACAATGAAAACATACCCTGCCTCAAAGATGTAGTCATCCTTGTCTGTAATGTATGATCTCTATCAATAAATACTTCCACTGTGTTTTATAGCCATGTATAATTTAATTAAAAAACCAAAATCCCTGCCAGAAATCCTGATCTCTTTAGCTTCCTTTAAAAAATGCAGAGACCTGACCTCTTCATATTCACAGTAGCATCTACTTTAAATAACACACATATCGTATGCAAGAATTAAAAAAAAATACTCACCAGGAAAAATGACATTGCCATTTCTCAGTTATTAGTAAATTCAGGCTGCAGACTGACTTTGTGGACAAACAAATCAGATCTATATCCCCCCTCAGTTCAGGACTGCTGCCACATGAGCAGCATTACATAAGTATTGCCACCAAATTGATCTCAGCCTGAGTCCAGAAGCAGTCTGGCCTCTTTAGCGTGAAGGCTAAGCTTGCCCTGTGCAAAGCTGGGACCTGGACAATGTGGGTAAAACGCTCACTATAATTCTAAGAATATACAAAGGATATACTAAAGTTAAGAACAAAGCCATTTTGCAAGTCATCACAACGCCCCACTGATATGAACCCCCTGGTTTAAATCATCTCAGCTAAGTCAGGCAGCACTGACTTCAAACAAAGCAAGCAAGTCTTGGAAGATGGGCTAACCCCTCTAAATACCTCTCTACAAGTGCCTGGATGCACTGTTCCACAGTGAATCCCAGAGCAATTGTGCTGACTTTGGGAAAGCTTATGGGGAAAAAAAAATAACATTAAAAAAAATGAAATTAGCTGCACAGCTGAGGCCTATGGTTCTCTGCATGATAGTAAAGAAAAGAAACAAAACCAAACACTCCATCTTTCCCCACCAAATCAATAGGCAATTAGGAAGATCTGTTACCTATTACCTTTCCAGCTGGTTTGAATAAAACAAACTAAATCTTAAATTGAATAAATAATAAATATGTTCTCAACTAAAAAAGCAGAAAAATGATTCATTAGCATTATTAACCACTATTGTCTGTACTGGAACCACGCTTCCCACTTCACTGCTCTGCTACCTCAGCAGTGGCAAAGGAATGATACACAATGTTTATTTCTGAGGCAAAAACTGCAAAGATTTACTGAAAATCAGCAAATACACTATGCAAGGGTGCATCTTTTTAAAGACTACGTAGAGGAGAACAGTAGTTTTTGATGAAAAATAAAAAAAACAGTTCTGCTTTTGTAATGTATTTTATGTTGGACACTGTAGAGGAAATGCACCATCTACAGTGTAAGGATTGTAAACTGTGATTGGTATTTTAGTAAAGTTTCCACATCACTTCTAGCTCAGCATTATCTGCTGGAGAAGTGTCCCTGTACCTCCTTCATGAAGCTGACATCCCAGCATTGCTCCTTGTCACTCTTGTCACCAGAGTGGCAGGCAGGCAGTTCGGAATAGGTGACATGGGAGGGGGGTGGCATGATGGGGGGTGGTCAAGTTAATGGTGACCAGACAGGTGCATAAAGAGCTTCATGTAAGAATTTAAATTGCCATAAGGATTAAAGTAGTTTAGTGTCCACTTTCATTTACGAGCGAGGCAAAAGAAATTCCAAGGCACTTCGGACACGCACTCATCTGCCGAAAATTGCAGTGTTTCAGGTCTGCAGCTGTATTACAGAGACAAAGGAATAAAGTTCCTCCCCGGTGAAAAACTGCTAAGAAACACTTGTTTAGTCACTCTGAAAAATGTTTTCTTTTAATTTTCCCCTTTAAAAAAGAACTTCTTAGTGTATTAAACTGGAGGTTTCCAGCTTGCAGTTTTGCAAGCCAAATATCAAAGCGAACCACAAAGACTGTTAGCTCCAGAATTTATGGGAAGTGCAGCAAACTAATACTGCAGCTTCGAGTTACCCAGCTGCCAAGCAGCTCCCCCCTCTGCTCTGTCATCCCACAGCTGTGCTGCATGGTAAAGTGATGGCACACAAGGAGGACAAGCTACCTGGTCAGTCAAATAATGCCCATCACCAGACAGAACCAGGGGGAACTCGGATGAATTTGCACAGTGTGGGAGTTGGTACAATCTGCTATGAAAAAAGAAGAGAGGGAAATAATGAAATCCCAGGAGGCAGCTGCAGAACTCATGCAGAAGTTAAAGGGTAATTTGAAAGTTGGAACACTTACAGCACAAACATCCCTTCCGTAGTGGTTGGTCTCTTAAACCAAGGAAACAAAAGAGGACTGTCTTTCTACTTGAGAAAACTATGAACTCGTGATTTATGAAAAGGACACTCCAGCAATCATTTACCCTCAAGCACTGCATAGCTGGGCTGAAAAACTAAGTTAAGCAGGCCACAGAATCAGATAACTTGCAATGGAAAAGACTTATCATCATCTAGAATAAGTTACCACCAAGAACTACTTTTCTGCATATTTCCTACTGCTTTAGCATATCCAATTTGAAACAAAAAGAACTCTCAAGGGCATCACACACAGACATTTATGGACAAGTTGTCAGTTTTTTTTTTCCCTTGTATGTCTAATACTTCACTATTTTTTATCTATTCTGAACAGAGTCAACTTCAGTCAACTGGATCTGAACACTGAATTAAACAAGGGGTCCACATGAACGTTAAGAGTCTTGCACACTGCTGTGAATTTCAGCAGAGGCCTTTACTACATTTGGCAGCACTGTGAACCTCAAATGACTCTTGATCCGTTGTCTGACTTGTCTTAAAGTTGGACTAATAATATGCCAATCAGAAGAGTGTTTAGCATTCAGTAGGTAAAGGATATGAACAAAGCAATAAGGGGCAGCGAGAGTATCTGCTACACTGTTTTCTTCTGGTATGCCCTCAATTTCACTCAATTTCAGATGACAGGAAAGAATTCACATCTTCTCTTCTGGGTATTTATCCAGCATTCACAATTAGATACAAACTGATGCTAGAAGCCTTATTTGATCAAATCATTTTAGATCTGGTGCCAAGTTTTAAGTTGCTTTCTAAGCTTTCTAGTGTTTTTTGTTTTTTTTTTTTTTGTTTTGAGTTGTTTTCCTAGATTAGAGCTATACAGTGGATCTTGCACTTCTGCAATATTTAAAATAAAATTTGTGTTAGTGTTCTGCATTTTCCAAATATCTGTGATGTTTTTAAAGAAAAAATCTTCAGGCAGTATCATTTAAAAAAATGAGTTAATGGAACTGAAATGAATACCAATGCTTCAGTCACTCCCAGGTATTTTGCACAGTAAACTTTCTGCAAGTCTTTAAGCTTCCCAACAACTTTTGACTAGCAACCACATACAGTGTTATCTGTATGCTACAGCTTCTACATATGAATAGCTTTAGGTCAGGTGTAGGGTTCATGTAATCCATTATCTTTTGACAACAGTTACCACAGATTGCCACAAAGAGCGTAAACATAGCCAGGCAGTGATCTCTCCCAGCTTTTACATCTTTGTACTTCAGAAACTTCCCTCAGCCAAAGCTGATCATTTATTCAATGGTCCCAGACTGATTTACCAATATTATTTTACTCTTTTATATCCTCCTTTTCTGAAGCTATGTAAGCTTTTAGCATCCAAGATGTCTTGTGGCAAAGCAGTTCACAGCTCCACTACCTGTGGTGAGAAGAGATGGGTCTATTTGCTCTGAATCTGCACCTTCTCATCTCCTGTGAGGTCATTTTATCTCTCCCGTCAGAAAAAATGTCAAACAACTCCTCTGTTCAATCTTCATACTCCTTACAGACATCTACCACAAATTCCCTGATTCAACTATTTCCAATACGTTGCTGTTATAAAAGTATTTTCATCTCTTTAGTCTTCTCTCTGGTCCTCTGGAGCTTCCCCAGCTACTTCTTTTATTTATTATTTTATTTATTTACTTATTTTATCTTTTTAAGAGATAGGGAGGTCAGAGCTGTACATGATATGTTCAAGATGCAGGTGCACAGCTGTGTAATTGCATTTTCCATTTTGTTCTCTATGCCTTTACTAGGATTCTTAACTTTCAGGTTTTTGACTGCTGGGCATTACTAAGCCAAATTTTCACTGATGATTTATAAATTTGGATCTTGTTCACAATGCAAACGTACATATAAGAAGCATTCCCTTTTCCCCAGCATGCATTACATTCATCAACACTGAATTTTATTTTCTATTTTTTCCCCCACAATCAGTACCACACACTTCTGCAAATTCTTTCCTGTCAGCTCTAGCCTTTACTATCCTGACAATATCATCTTTATCATTATCATTTTATATAACATTTCTGAAGATATTGTCCCCAATGCTACACAATATTAAAGGCATTCAATATATGACATCTGCCTGTATACTTAATGTACACAATGCTAAATTCCAAGAAAACCGATATTCATCAAAAATAACCTGAGGGGACTGCTTGGTATTTTAATATTACAAAATCAGATGTAGCCCACCTCCTCAGAAGGTTGCAGGAAAAACAAAGAACCAAGTGGACAAGATTAAAAAAATACAAAAGGGTGATTATATAAAAGAAAGTTACCATGAGATAAATAGGCTACATACTCTTCTTGAATTCCAGTCTATCTATATTATGAAATCATTGCATCATTGTTATTATGAACATACTACATTACAACCTCAATCTACTGCACCTACATCCCCCAAAATCAAGTCTTACTAAATGGTTTTAAGGATGGATACAACTGCAAGATAAAGGACCAAATAAAGCCTAAGTAAACAATGCTGTTTGGGCATGACCGCACTTTAGCGGAGTTTGGAACCCTAGCAAGGTACCAACAATAGAATTAAGCAACTAAACAAAAAGGATATAGTAGTAGAAATGGATAATGGATCAGGACCTCATTGGTATTTCCCTCTGCACTGCGACAAAGGTTGTAGTACAACAGGAAGCATAACAATTTCTACTTTAGTATTTCTCAAATACCTCTGCAAGAGAAAGGGTATCTACCGAAACACAGCATGTTCCTCAACATTTAGTAGTGGAAAACAAGCTGAAGTGAGAGGCAACACAATCATAGAGTATCTTGAGTTGGAAGGGACCCACAAGGATCATCAAGTCCAGCTCCTGGCTCACACAAGACTACCTAAAATTAAACAATACGTCTGAGTGTTGTCCAAATGCTCCTTGAACTCCAGCAGGTTTGGTGCTGTGACCACTGCCCTGGGGAGCCTGTCCCAGTGCTGGTCACCAGTTTGACATATTGCTGGTGAACGTGTCTAGGCTATTAGCGATACTGTGCTAGATCTTACGTAAGTTGTGTCATTGTACGCACTATTGTTTAATTACACAGTGAGCTATCATTAGGAATAGCCACACCAAGTCAAGTTTGGGAGGCAAAAAACACGTCTGTGCATGCACTTTAAAGCTTTGGAAAGAAGAGGATTTGCAGAGACACCATACATCCTTATTACTTAATTTTAATAAAAAAAACCTTTCATTCCAGCCTTTTCCACCTTTCCGTGTATGACCACAAACAATGAGATGCCAAGAACTTGAAGTGTCCATTAGGTCTTTACAGTAACCTAAATATATATATATATATATATATATATATATTTTTTTTTTTTTAAATGTAGAACACAGCCAGTGAGGATTAGGACATATCACCTGTGTAAATTCTGAAAGAAGTTCATAATGCTCCCTGATTGCTTATTAGCCTTGCCTGCGCAATTTCCCTGTGCAAAAACATGAGAGATGGAAACTTTGACTTTTGCATTAAATATGTCAGATGACACCATCAAAAGCTTACATATTGTTCTTATTAGTTGGGAGGAAATTTAAGATATGTTGGGTATAACGTGCAGCTATTGCATGCAGAGCCATTGGCCCACAAGCTTCTTTTAATTAGAGAAGCCAACAGACTTGCATAACAATTCTGTGTGGGCAGTATCTGCTTCATTCCAGTCAAGTTAATATATCACTGCCCTTGCATAACATACAGCAGCACTGAAATTGTTACTCTTTCCATATTTTAGATCACTGCTGCTTAACAATACACTCAGAGGGCCTGCAGAAGTTACCTTTTAAGAAGGACATTTATCTATTCTTATTTTTAAGACTGAATTATCTAGCCACTGAACACTTTGTCCAGCTACACTTGCACATGGGATATAAAGGTCTTTTTAAAATGGAACACTTTTTGATTTGTGTGCTCATTTCATGTGAACATATTCCATAAATAAGTTAAGGGGCAAGGTAAGTGAACACTTGTGACCTCTGCTTCTATATATTCCCTGTAATAGTCCCAATGCCATCATTTCATCCAAGCAACACAACAGCATCCGTGATATGTAGGTCAGACTTAAGAGTGTGGTGATACAAAAACCAGTACACATGCTATTTCAGTAAATAGTGCTGCCAAACTACATAATAACAGTTTTGTCCACATTTCCTCAAGTGGGGTATTTATTCATGTTCCTTTTCTTCTCAGCTGCCAATTTTCACGTTTTTTTTTTAAGAGCATAATTATCTTTGAGAATTCTGTTGCTTTCAAATTCAGTTTAATTTGGATGAAAGATTTGAAATTTATTGCTGTGGAGGAGTCTAGCCATCTCCCCTGTAGGCCTTATTTGCTTAAAGAACAATGTCAAAAGGAAAAAACGGATCTAGGGGAATGTTAGAAAGCATACAAATATTCAGCACACCCCAAAATTAATATCAAAACACCCCACCCATCTACAAATATACATCAAAACGTACCGTCTTTTCTTCATTTTCAAAAGCTTCTCTTGCTTCTTCATAGGTACAGATTTCTTCTCTGCATTCATGTTCTATATCACCTTGCTTTAATTCTTCCAAAAATTTGTTGGCTCTTGGATATCTTTTTAACACAGAATTGGCTTTGTTCTCTGTTAAGAACACTGAATAAGAGGAAAGACAAGAAAGGTCACTACTGAAATAGATACCCAAAACCTCATAGTAAAACTACTCAAAGAAAACACGTCTGAGAAACTAAAATCTCTTTTTTCCGAAGTCTTCCCCTTTATTTAACATGATAAAAGGTTCGTTCACTATTATGAGCATTTGAGACTACAATTTCAGTAGTTATTGCTACTTCATAAACGTGATGGACCCCAGTTCCACATCACGTTCATGTAGGCTTAAACAAGACTGAAGCCTGTGCCTGAGAAGAGTGCTCAGAACAGACAGGCATATGCTCAGCTCAAGTAATTTCTTAAACTAAGATGACACAGAGCAAACAAAACCTGCTTGCGAACATCAAAAAAGATATCTGCAACTGCCTGAGGGTATCACAGTCAGAATACTCAGAAGTTTTTGATGACATAAATATTTCTGAATATTACCTAGTCATACACACCAGAACAGCTGCCTTTATCAAAGTTTAATTCCATCTGTTTTCTTAAGCAACTTTGAAGTAGACTTGCTGCCTTCACTCCAGAAATGTCAGCCAAGAAACAGCAACTCTTTTGGGGATGTAGAAGTAGTCTGTTTTCTTAAATCATACACAAAACCCACTTTATTTGATGAATCAAGTCAAATAACCCCAAAAGACAATCACAGTTATGACAAAGATATTCTTTGCTTTCCTTAGTTTTCTATTCAAAGAAGAGATCTGGAAGTAATCTTCTGATCCTTTCCTTGAGGGAAAAAATCAATTTCTCTGTCAAACTCCCTGACCAAATGACTTCTACAGGAACACACAACAACTGAATATTGCACTGATGTTGCACATAGCAAAATTGAGTAGACTGATTTACTCAGAAGTTGTATCTGCAGTGAATAGTGCAGAATTTTTCCAGGTATTTCAGGTCAGGAAGCATAAAGGTCATGCCAACTCAACACCGCCCTTGGCCTCTCGCTGCTAGCAATAGGGAATTGTTATTTAATGCACGTCCATACTAACCCACCCATACTGCCTTCCTGACCTATGCTACCATTTCTTCACTGGTTCATTCACAGCTAGCCTGGGACCTCCAGTATGCTAACAAGACAAACTCTCACTGTCTGCAGAAGAACAGAAACTAAGCGGTTTAAACAATGATTTATCTATGACTTTCTAAGAATCAGTTTGCTACTTTTTTCCTTAATCATCTTATTTGAATACTAAAGCAGGATTTACAGCAAGTCTACAAAGACAGGTCACTATACTTCCCCTTTCTCATAACTTAGATGTGGTAGCATTTTTCAGCAATGAAGATACTACCACAGTTAGGCTCACCCACTTCACGTTAATTTTATTCTCTTAAGTCTCTGTGATGTGTGTACTTTGTTATAAGTCATTAGACAGTCATCTTCCTTTTGAAAAAGATTAAATATTTGAAGATTAAACTGCAATATACCAGTCATTCCTATGCTTTCAGTTGAATACATGTGGTATGTGCATGCACTATACAAATTACATTATTCATAATGCTGCCAGAGATTCAGCACATACAACTCTGCAACTGCTCCTACTGCAATTTTGGTTTCTGATAGCATCACAGACAAATGCAAGAGCATCTCTTACTGTGTAAGTACATAGTATAAACAACACAAATTAATTTTTAAAAATACCTTCAAAAAAAAAAAAAAAAAAAGATAGCTTCTTTCTATCTCCCACACAGTCCTCCTGACTCCCCTCTAGGCCTGAAGAACCAGCTTGCTTTCCACATGCCTCAGCAATCACAAAGAGTGATGAGGAGGAGGATTTGGCCACATCAGGAAGCCAGCATGCAGCCATGTATATGGACGAACTGCCCATGCTCTACCCACTTCTCACCAACTCTTGTGGGCATTCATGAAGTAGAACAAGCTACAGCCAAAACTCTCTTAAAAGTAGCGTCACTGAAGAGTAGATAATGCACTGTAAATCAACAGCTTCCCTTCCTTCAGAGGATAAAACCTAGGGAATTTCATTTCACACATGGAATCCATCTTCGAAAACAGAAAAACTACGATAGCTTTGCACTGGATGCAGAGGGAAAAGAAATAGAGAAAACATACAGGTAGCTGACATCATCCTGTTTTGAAACATCTGGCTCCCAGAAAAAAAATAAAAATCTTTGTTTTTACATGCACTTTCCAATTTCTCAAAGAAACAAACACAGTGAAGGTTTAAAAGCTGGTATACCATGAAATACTGCATTCACTACAGATTGTCATGAGTTTCTAGGTAATAGTTTAGTTTTCCAAAAAAAATCCGAAAAAACAGCAAAGCATAAATTTCTCCTGCAAAATGCATTGACAAAGAACAGCAGAGCACTAAAACAATTCAATATTCAAGAATGGTCAATAGGGAAGAAAATTCACCTTTTTTGTTTAGCAATTCACATTCAGAAAGTCTCCTCTCACAATACAGCACAGAAAATGCATATCTCAAAAGGACGAAAAAGCCCACTGAGGCTAATAAACCCCACACCATGTTAACCCTGAATGTATCTGCTAAATAACGCTCTGTGATTAGTCCAGACCAGGAATGGCTTTTGACCCTGCAAGACTGGAAAGAATGAAGTATAAAATCGTTCCTTAGTTTTGATCTGACATTTTTAAAGCTCTGCATACCCCTTATGACTTTAAATCCTCATTGAGAAGTCAATACCAAGGCTGCAAGGAAACAAAAACATGCACCGATCAAAGCACTCTTAATGGAGATACTGATTGAAATATGGTGATTTAATAAGAATCACTCATTGCCTGATGAATCCTATGAAGAGAGATAATGGCACCACATTGCAGAAACCACGTTGACTTGTTAGTATTCTATGACTGTCATCATGGAGACATTCTGTTATAATTACAGAGGAGGGTGTAAAAAACAAAACAAAACACTTTTTGGGTTGGATTGTCCACCTAACCAAGCTATAACATGGCTGAATTCACTGCAGCTGTTACTACAAAGCTGAAAATGATTAGGGAAGAATGGAGTGGCAAGAATAAAAGAAGTACAATTAAACTTATTTTTTCACTTTGTCAAGGAGATTAGCTTACAAATTCAGATAAAAGAAAAAAATCAAAATAATGATTTTGGTATTAAGATAGACACAGAAACAATCTAAAATCTCTTCTTCCTCCTCATATTTTTATAGAATATAGATGAAGGTATACAACTACCAAATATAATGCATTGGAATACATTTATTTCTCAAACATGCTTGCACTCAGTGCTGTGTATAACTAATACTTGTTTTTTAGCAAGCTCTTATGCATCAGAAAGCTACAAAAAAAACCCTTTCCAAAGTCTTCATTTGACACTATTTTTGGAGAGAGTAATACAGTCTGATCAATTTATTATATGTTCTCAGGAAAACCTGTGGTTTTCTATTCACACAGCGAATAGATATTCTAGCAAGGTGAAGGTCAACCAGAATCAAGAAGAGTCAGGCAAGGGCATGAGTGAGGATAAACATGTCTCAGCCTGCCAGCTGAAGCTATCACAAAGAAAATTGGCTTCAGGTCTGTAGCGACAGAGAAATAGGGAGCTGCAGTGTGGGAAAAGTATCCTGATACACAGAAATGCTGCAGAAGCAAAGCCAAGGGCATTGTGGACACCAAAGCCAGCTCTATTGAGGCTGCTGTTGACACTCCCCTTTTCTGACTCTTTACCAACACCCAAGCAGATTAAAACCTCTAGCAAATACTAGAAGTAAGCACTTTAAATAAAAAGCTGCAGCTACTGATAAATGTGAGTCTTTCTGTAGGTGGTCTTAAAACTATTTGGTTTGCACAAGGGAGAGCAAAGAAAAAACATTTTGATCATCTACTTAGAAAGCTTCTGCTGTGAGAACCTGGTTATTGAAACAAGCTTAGGATGCAAGGCTGGAAAATCAGCTCTGCAGCCAGGTTTCAAAGATCCACAAATGAGTTTGTGATACTCATTATTATGGTCTACATATGTATGTCAGAACAGTAGTACAATTCCAATTCAGTTTAGTTTGGACAAAGAGCTCTATCATATGTAATACCAAAATCAGTTCAATAGCACAGAACAATTTTTGTGCAAATTGATTTGGATTTTGAGTGGAGGACAAATCAGGGGGAGTACTTCTTGGGGAAGGCTTCAAAGCTTCACAAGCAAAAGTAAAGAGTACACATTCATATCAAAGTTAAACTTACCACTATCCATGATGATTACTGTCAAGGCACAGAACTTGCAAATATCAAATCTGAAAACGAAAGAGGAAACATCCTGTTGAGTTTGTGAATCATGATGTACTGGGAAAAGTTTATAATAATATATGGGAATCGAGAGAAATGTATCATAGCATTGGAAACCCTGTGGTAAAGATTTATCCCATTCTGAGTTGTATCACTCCTGCATACATATTAGCCTTGGTAGTATAAGAGTGCTATCCAACAAATGATGGCTCTTGAGAAAGGGTGAACGCTTCAACCTTTTTCAAAGCATTTCATATTTAGAATAGGCAAAGATACTTGTCTGAAATATGTATATATAATTTTAAAATAATCTGCAACCTCTGTTTTACCCAAATCAACTTAAAAGGTTAAACTACTTGTATCTTATCTAAGATGCAAATTCACTCTGCAGAGAACATCATGTCAGCTCATCACCTCCAGTCTATGGATCAGATTTTTGAGATCAGAATGAACACATGCAAATTCAGAGGCTAGTGATTAAAACGGGATGCCTGCATTAAGTTCGAGGGTAGAACAAGACCTGCAATTTGGCAAAGGATCTTGCCATACATATAAGGATCCCAGCCTGGCCTACAAGAACTTACATGTACATTATACCTCATCTTGGAAGGAGAACAGACAAAAGATGCACTCAGGCAAGAAAAGGCCTGAAGCTCATTGTACCCACCAGGCAGAGAGCCAACAGGAGCCACACCTGAAGGCTGCAATAGCTAGCTGACAGACTGTTTTCAGTTTCCTGGAGTCTTCATTAGTATGAGAAAAGTTACGAAAATAAAAGCTTTCAGCAAAGGACTGGAAAGGTGCAGCTGTCTAACCAGGCTGGTAGAACACCACATGAGGTTAAAGATTTTTTACTAATACATTACCAACTCCTAAAGATTAGCATTAGTTCTACTTCAGAGACCAAGTTACACATCAACATACCATCCCATACTCCTGCCCACAATCTCCTTAAAACCAAAACCTCACAGGCAAACATCTCCATAAAAAAGTGTTAATAGTGTACAAATCTTGGCTGTAGCTGCTGTAATAAAGAGGGAAAGTTAAGGCTTCCAGCACAGCCCTGCCAACACTAATTTGTCTAGCAAGAGCAGGATGCAATACTAGTGAGAAATGCTGCTGAAGTGAATGGAGCTCTACAAAAACATCCCAGTCTGCTAACAGAACTGTAGGACTGGGACCATAGGAAATGTGGGACAGAGGAGTAGACTGATTTTAAAGCAAGCTCATCAAGTTCCTGTGAAGGTAAATAAATGCAAATAAATAGTGAAGATTAAAGCACTGAAGTCTCACCACCATGTTTAGTATATCATTACTAAGTATGGTAGGGTAACAGAAGCAGAGGGCTTACAATTTTTTTCAGGACATATACAGTCTCCTCCATTAGCCTTACTTTTTCTCAGCAGACTGCTCTGTGCAAAGACAAACATCTTTGATGCTTGCTTGTTCAATAAAACTGAGATTAACACAGCTTTCTGGTTAGTCCCATCTTTACCACCCAAATATTTGTGTTGAAGAAATTGCCAAACTTTTAGTAATAAACAGGTCACAAAAAAAACTGTTTACTGGTAACTGTTTGTTTTGTCTGAAACAACATGAGTTTCTTTCCCCATTTATTATCCTCCAGTTTCAGGCAGCCTCCTTGCAACAGCTCCTCAAACAGCATTAAGAGCAATAGAGGAGCAAGACCCATGAGCAAGACCCTCTCCCACCCTCAGCTCAGCTGCTGTAACGCAGTACGTGAAGTGAATCTTGCCAAGCTTCTTCCCTCTTAACTGGAACTTCTTTTTATTTTTATTACATTTTGGTTAGTCTTTAATATTTCAGCCTTATAACAAATAACTTGAGGGTGGATTTCAACATCAGCACTTAAGAAAATACAGAAGATACATCCCCATCCACACTCACTGAGTCACAACCAGATGGCTCTGCCTACAGGGAGGTTTGGTGAAAATGTGGGCCCCGGTGTCCCTCTTCCCTGCTAAGGGAAGTTTTCCACCAGGAGCTGAGTCTTATACTGTCTAGGTGTGCAGTGCTGCCTTTGCATGTATGTGCATCATGTACAAAAGGAGCTTAGTACATCGGAATATTTGGGAATGAAAATCAGACTATTGACATACAGAGATTGCAAAACTATGGGAAGCGTGTAGAAGAGAAAAAAATACCTTTTTTCTTCATTGGAAATTGACGCTAGTATATTATGAACTAGTGATAAAATGAAGCTTTGCTCAGTTGGCAGCAAAACACAAAAGTTACAGCTCTTCTCACCTTTCCTTCATTACAGAAGGAAGCAGTGCAGCCTTCTCCAGGAGACATCAAATCCATCTTTCCAGTCACCGTGGTGCAAAAACTTCCCTTCAGCAGCCTACATTAGATTTATACGGCAATTACAGTATTTAGAGATCCCTCAAACTAATTATATCAATTTTCCTCCAAAAGTGCATCATTCTTTTTTATGCTCCCCTGCCTTCCCTCGCACCTCTCTGTATCTGTCCAAACCTCTTCGTTTCCAAGCCTCCTGCTCTCCCTCAGCTCCCACAACTCACAGCCAGTTTCCTCCATCCCATCACCTGCTGGGCAAGAGGCTGATTTGGGACCCAGGCACTGATTGCCCTGCTGCTACACAGGCAGGAAAGAAAGCTTCAGCTCACCCAACAGATTTTCCCACTGCAGAAGAACTTCTTGGGCCTTTGCCCTCTACTTAATCATCCCTTCCCCCAAAGGGAAAGAGATTAATAATATTTGAGTCCTCTATCCCCAACAGTTTTAGTTCAAATTGACTAAATAGTTCAAAGATTGTTTGGAAAAAGGGTTTGAATGCAGACAAGTACATTAATCTTTTTTTTTCTTTTTTTTTTTCCCTTCATAAACCAGCTAATAAAACTGAAGAGGGTTGGCAACACTACAGGAACATCTTGACCTACTATTGACTCACTTGCTCCTCTAGACAACTTCTTAAATTTAGTTTCCTGCTTTTTAGTCTTCAAGAGCCTCACTGAAGGCTAGGATGGTCCTATGGTGTCAGAGCAATGTTTTCCTTAATTATTTATATATATACACAGACACACACCAATGCAAGAACAAAGTAGCCACAGATCATATCTTACTAGTGACACTAATGCTTGTTATTTCAGGAAACACTCTTCATCCAAGAGTCAGTCTTGGATGTCAGTAGACGGCATGGGTAGTGCTACAGCTGAGCATTAAGTTCAGCAGCAAGCTGATGTATCTGACCAGCGACTGTTCAACAGGGGATCCTTTCTGAGCACATGCTTGACCATCAGTATAATGGTAAAAAATACAAAACAAAACAAAAAAAAAACAAACACTAAAACGACGAATCACCCACCTCTGATAGAAAATATAAAGACTCAATGGGAAATAAAACGAGGTATACAGCCCATATGAGACAGCAAAGGAGATATATCGAAGCCTGTGCTGTTTACCAGCACTACTGTGCTCATCACCAAAGGGCTGTAGCATCTCACTGAGAAGTGTTCTGCATGACAGTTTATGACACTAACACTGAAGCAACAAACTAAGCTAACATTTTTTTCCATAACTAACCTAAGTAGTTTTCCTCAATCCTGTAGTGCTCACGCTTTGTACACACTATGTATGAGCACGAATCATAGAATATTTTTATAAACTGCTCCCAAGCTGGTTGTCATATTCTAGCAAATGCAGCATATCCCATAAATTTGGATAACTAATTTCAACAACAAAAGTTGTTGGCCCAAGATAATATTTCTGCAAGATTTTGTTGCATTTATTAAAATAACCACATTCTGCTAGCAGGTACTCTTCTCCTGGCTATATTTCCTGCCCACAAGTTAGACTGAAACTTACGTGCACCACATAACGTTAAAGGGCAAAGGATCTGACAGAGGGCACAAGTCCAATTTGCCTTTGCTATTCTTGCTCACTGTCTGTCATGTATTCCAGAGAAAAACAACATCAAGAACAAAACACGTCCTGAAGGAAAGGATCCTTCAGGGATAACATAAAGCAGCAGCAATATCTTGCCTCACTCCATTTCCCACTTGCTGCGTTAACAGGGACTTCCAACACTTAAGACCAGCAGGCTCTTCTCCCAACAGGGGAGAAACGTGCACTCCAGTACCCAGGTAGGGATGTGGATTTTTATTTATTTATTTATTTATTTATTTTTCTCCATCCTGCAATACAACCCTAGCAGGGAATACAGTTGTTAAGCCTAGTTTTGTAACCCGTACAATTAATGAGACTACTGGGAAACAGTTTACAACCAGATGCCACGCAGAGCTATAAAATTTTTCATACTATAAATATTTAGGATCTTCTGGAGCATTTTATGAAAGCAAATACATTCAAGGGACACTGCTAAGTAAAACATCAGATGTTCAGTCCAAACATAAACAATGCTTTTCTAGTCCCCAGCCCTAAATCGTGTGCAATGAAACACGTAAAATACTCTTGTGGGAGGTCTGTTTAGAAGAATAAACGAAAACAGTAAATAATTACACAGGAAGACAGACAGTAAGTTTCGAACTGCCATGTATTCAAAACGTGGGATGTGCTTACCTAAAAATCCCAGTTCCACCACGTTTGGCTTTTACATCCTTGGAAAAAAAGCATTACCGAAGACTACAGTTTTACTCATTACGGTCTTTTTAGAAGACCTTTTTTTTTCCAGGAAAAGTGCACACAAGGATTTATATGGATTCAAACACGGTAGAAATATATCGCTTTTTCTCTGAGCAGGAAGTCCACAGTTAAAGTATATGGGAGAAATTTAGTAAGTTTGATTTGCCCGGAGCAGCGAGGTTTGCCATGGAATCAGGCTGGGAGTAAAGAGGGACGAAATCCATTGGAAACTACTACCAAAGGTACAAGATTCACCCCACCCGAGACTACGAAGAACAAGGGTAGGAGTGAAACAGAACTGGAAAAAAAGCCCTTCAGCTTTATAGATGCTATCCAATCACAGCATTATAGCACATTAATTTTCATTACAGAGGGATCGAAACCACAGACTAAATCACTAAGAGACGCTTGTAGTTAGCAGACTGCCATTATGTCTTAAAATCAATAGAATAAATCATCGCTCACAGAACTAGTGCGACAAGTACAACTCTTCACACAGAGCAGCATTTGACAGAGAGAGGGCTGCTCATGACTGCAGCTGGGCAACGCTTCAGATGGCTGAGGCTGAAGTCCAAGTTTCTGCCTCAGCTTCATTACCCATTCTCTGCTCAGTGTTTTTTGTCACTTTAAAGCTGTGATAGTGCTCTGGCTGCCTGTTCTCTGGTTACTCACAGGCTCCCCCAGTTCAAAGAGGGAATTACTCTAAGTTAAGACATCTATTCCTTCCCCTGCCCTTCAAAACCAGACAGGAACAATTCCCCAGTACACATATTTTGGCGAGCAGGACATCTGTGCAGAGAAGTAACACCACTCTCCCTTTGGCAAGGGAGAGCTTTGGTTAGTTTCATTGTTTTGAATTGCACAGGGACCATCTGGGCAGTTCTTGGGAGAAATAACTGAATGCTTAAAACTGAATACGAAACCAGCAGTATTGAAACCAAAACTGCACCAATGCTCAAGAGCCCATGCCTTTCTCATCAGCCTACATAGCAGCAGCTCAGACACTTTAATTTTCTGGAAGATGCCATTGAAAAACGTTGCTTTAGGTTAGACATTACCACCCTGCTTTGGGAATACAAATTTGGAGTGTTTAATTTGATAACCCACTTAAACGTTGACATTGCAATAATTGATTTCTCTCTCTCTTTTTTTTTTTTTTTTTTTTTAAAGTGGGAATAGTGCATGATTAAATATAGCCGTCACAGTACGATGTATTTTTATCCTGACTTTGTATGGAATAAAAACCAGTGATAATGTGTTACCTAACCATTCCAACTTCTGCTTCCCCAATGCCTTTTAACCAAATCTGACACTGAGATTTCTACTTCTGTGCTCCCACAAGTTTTCCTTGAATACCGATGACCAAGAAGAACAGAGAAAAGCCACTAATATTCTCAGTGAAGTATAAGTCTGGGTTTACCATTTCTGGAAGCCCTTCAAGAGGTATCGTGCCTTCGACGACTGCAAATCATGACCCATTTTCACCAGCACGAGGTAGGCAGGCAGTAAGCTTACAGCCCCACACTGAACAGACCTTTGCAAGCTGCCAAGTCCAAAAAGTTGGAGAGATGAAAATAGGGAAATAGCACACCAGCACATGGGAGGTCTCCGAGAATACTGTGCTTTGGTTAACAGTCACAAAACAGGTCACAAAAACACGCGTTAGAGAATGGAAGAGAACTCAGATTGTTGAAATAGAAAAGTGCAAAAGGTGACAGACAGGGAAACAGCTTCATCATAGTTCTGGTGCTCCACGACCTAACTGCTCTTTCAGTAATGGCTTCCAAATCAAACTCAAGTTGTCAGCTACTTCAATACTATCTATCCTAATTTAAAACTTGAATAGATGGACTCTTATCTGCAACATGGATAATAACCTGTACGTACCCTATATTTGTCTCTTATCAGTGCCTACACTCATGCAAGGATTGCAGAGCAATAGGGGCAAGTCTGAAAGACAAAACAGTTGGTGATGAGGACCCAACATTAACACAACATGAAAGGTATAGATTTTCCTTAGCAGTAGCTCCTGCTTGATTCCTTGTGCTGAATACTGTGCGGTTGTCGGGCTGCATTAGGTATGCTCTCAGAGCACATCTTCGGGTTTACTTTCATCCAACAGTAATTCAGTTTGATTGCTTTGAAATGATTCTGCAATGAGAAACCAAAGCACGGAAAGTGGCGACAATTGTGAGTTTTGCTTCCATAGCACACTCCTAATCTGAGCCAAAACGCTCCTGCAGATATGTCCAGTGTGTATGTAGCCTGTGACTACACTCAAAGTAGTTAAGAAGCTTTGAGGAAGGAAGCTCTGGATAAACCATTCATCAGCAAAGAATTAAAGGTCGTTACGGGACAGCAGTGAATGTCTGGCAGAACTTCCCGTGGTGCTTCTACAGAATCACTTTGACAAACAAGTAGTCAAAAATAGAGGTAACACAAGACTCTCCTTCAAGAAAGAAAACAATCGCTGGGGTGTTAGTTAGGAGTAACACCTCCCAGACAGAACCCACCATTTTTAGGACATCACCCAAAAATGTCAGGCTTATCTACAGATGGAGGGGAAAAGAAAAAACAAAAAGCAAACACACACCAACAAGCAAAATGACAACAACAACAAAAAAAGGCAAAACATTAAAAACTCAAGAAAAAAAAAAAAAGGAAACAAAAAATAAGAAAAGAACAAAAATCCCTCAACACAGTACAACAGATTTCTTAAGCCATCTATGCACTTATCTTCAAAAGCTGTAGGCTCCCTGTGGAAATTAAACAATGCTCTGGCTCTAAGAATTCAACCTTGTTAACCCGTTAAACTCAATTCAAATTCAGCTGAAGTGACATGTTGAACACACTTAAAACTAATTACAAGAAAAAAAACAAACAGCATTGCAAATACACAGGACACCACAGGACCCAATCTAAGAATTAAAAATCTGAAATGCCAGTGCTTGCTCAGAAAGACCAGAGGGGAAGAAAAAAAGACACAGCTAATCCGCTAACCTGGTAAGCAGGGAGATAACCTAGCCACCTCCCACACCCTCGAAAAACTGCACAGACAAAAACCATCCCCCACACGTAGTGGAAACCTATTATTACAGACAACAAAGTTAAAATCTGGTTTATGACCATTATAAGCACTTTCAGTAACTTTCTCTCCAATATCTGTTACCAGCTTCTAGAATAATAAAGAAGCACACACAGTCAATTTATAATAAGCCAGGGGAACTCTATTATGATCCTTCTGCCTTTCATTTACAGGCAGCTGAAGTTTTAAATAATGCATTGATAAATTCTTATTCTACACTATTAAAGTGGCAGCTGCTAACTCCTTTCATGAAAAGAACCACACGACCTATATCAGAATTGCTGCAGACTGCTTCATTTAGAGTGTTTTCACCCATTACCTTCCTAAACTAGAAGCAGCTTTGAACGTGCTCTCATTTTACTTTCCTCTCCTGTTCTGTGCTCCTGATTTCATGCAAATGAAACGTTTGCACGTTTTGTAAATTACAAACAAGCCAACCTCCATTTTGCAGTTCAAACCATCTACTGCTGCTTTACAGATAACAAACTGAGGGACAGGAGTCAAAAGCTCCCAACTCTAGTTAGAAACTGGGATGTGAGCAGATTAAAAACTACATGCTGCTTTAAAAAAAAAAAACAAAAAGGTGGAAAAAAAAGGAAAAACTCCTTTGGGTGTGAATAATCTCTGTATGACAAACCACTCACTTTAAAGCAGGCAGACATTTTGGGTGATCTAATCAGAACATAGACAGCCTGTCAGGGCAAATCGGTCTTTTGGCTATACACTTGTGACCATACCAGAGCAGGTAATTACATTACAGCTATCCATTATTTCTCATGATAGGAGAATCAAGAGGGCACCCACTGACCTGAGCTGATGTGGATGTAAATAAGTACAACGACCTTAATTTTCACACAGTACCTAAGTTAGGGGACTTGCTGCTGCAAGACAGTGTTGAGGACAAACATTGAAATGGCTTAAAAAAAAAAAAAAAAAAAGTAAAAATGAACAAATGGCATATAGATTTGGCAACTTCTGCAACACACAATCTCCAGCTGTATGCTCTACCCCAGGAAGATCCTCATCAACTGATAGTCCAGCAAAACACCAAGAGAAGGATCGCTCTGCCCATGCTCTGCCGTAAGACACCTCCCGTGGCATCTCACCCACAGCTCCTGGCACAACACACAACGCCAGGCTGATGTTTGGGTTGATCCAGTTCCTAAAAAGGATGCTAAAACAGCTAAGCATTTAGCTTCCAGCAAGCTCCAAGTTATTAATACCTAGTTTAGGATCTTATGTCGTTTATGGCCAGACAGCTTCCAAGTGTTTCAACCCTTTCCTCAGGTTCAGGAGCCAGCCAGCCTTCGGATCTTAAAAGGTTTTTCAAAGAAAGCAGGTATTATTACATCTTCAGAGGCAGCATATATACTTCTACTGGTAACTATCTGGCTATAAAAGAAGGGAAGTGATCTGGTGCCCAGCAAGGAATGAGTAACTCTGCTCCATTCCTCTCCAAAATGGTTTATGGCTGGGTTAGGACCAGGGAAGTAAATACCTGCACATAAAAATCAAGCTGATAAGTGGCAAGTGGTCTCTTCAGCGGTTCCTGCCCTCCACTATCTACAGTCTTCCCAGACTCTGGGTCCCACCTCTCCCTGCCAAATTGACACATTTACGGTACGCAGAAAGTAGATTATAACCCTGCTGGTTTTATAAAGCCTTTTCAAAGCATTTATAGGTCAGGGAGGAGAGGCGAAAAAATTACTATGTTTACTTCAGATTGTGCCTCTCCAGGAAAGGCAAAATACTTTCTTCTCCTTCCCCCCTGCGAGTGACATTTAAACATATTTTTCACGGCCAATAATAAAGCTGCTAGCACTGCAGGATACATCAGGGTCGTTATAAAGAGCAAAGATCTGGCGAGGCGTCACTTGGTATTTGTCTGGCATTGCCCATCACTGGGATATGAAGGAAAGCCACATTTTATTTGGGATACAAAAATCAGAGAAGGGTCAAGCAACAGCACCTGGGCAGAGCCTGTTCACAAGACTGTAATTTCATTGCACGTATGGTGCTTGGCCACTCAGAAAAGGTCAAATGACCATGGCTAAATAAATATGTACTTTTTTTTTCCTACTTGGAAATTCTTATATTTTTTCTCCAACACATCTTAAAAAGCAAAACCATGACCCAAATGTCACAAATAATATCTTTCCAGATTTTCCAATAACGCAGGCTGGCTGTACAAAATTTGACCTCCAACTGTATCAGTCTGTATCCAATATTCAAGCCTTATTTTTGCAGATGGAGGAAAAAAAAAAGACCTGATGATTCTGTACATTTGAAAAAGATTGTCCTCTACTCCCCAAACATTTTCTTGAAATTGTTACAATGCTGTGAAGGGAAAGAAGCAATAGCTACTTTATTTCCCTCTAAATTCCTGGTATTTTGCAGTAAAAGGGGGGAAGATAGGGAAGGAGGGAGGGAGAGGGAGATCAGAATGTGCATTTTTGTAGCCAAAAAACGCCTGGATAAATTCATGCATCTTTGCTGTGCACACAATAATTTCATAATAAACCTAAGCCTGCTACTTCGTAAGGTTTATTTTGCTTTTCTGCAGTGAGGAAAAGGTGAGGTGAATATTCTGCTCTGTAAGTAAATTCCGTTTAGCACTTGCTTGGTAGGCCAATGTCTTACACCTCATTTAATTTAGAAAAATTATCCAGAAGCAATACAAAGTAATTTCTCTAGCTTAGTGCAGCACTTTACAGAGAAATGTGCAAACAAAGCCTTCTCTTCCAAATATTTATGCACCATCAGCATGTTTGAATACAAGTTTCCACCCTGCCTGTTTTCCCCTGCAGCAAGGCACATATGACGGCATTTCAGAGCACGTTTTAATGGGATTTTCCAGTCAACCAAAAATCAAATTGCACAGAAGTGCCAGAAGAGTTATATGGAAGCTCTAAATGGATATTTCATCTTATCAATTATATGGTAACTAAAAAGAAGATAATGAGGCACAACTACTTTACTGATTTTTACGAATTTTTGCGTCCCATTAGGGAATTACATAAAGAGCACATAGAAAGCCACACTACACACACACACATCTGTATTTTAATACCACTACTTCCTCTCCCATAACTCCCACCCCTTCAACCCCTCTAATAGGACTGGGGGGGCTAATGCAGTTCTGTGCCCTGTGCTGCAGCTTCACAACTCTTCCACCCATCTCCCTCTCCCCTCCTCTACACCTTTGCACTCAAAGGCTGCTGCAGAAAAGAAGTATCACGTCCTAAACTGCATCTACCACTGAAGACAACCTATAGGTTAACTAGTTTTGCATTCTTCATGTTACCTTCAAGTCTCAATAATAAATTAAATTTGGTTTAGAAAGACTGAAATCAAGTACCATTTTGCATTTTAAACACTTGCAATTCTGTAAAAATTGCTAGAAATGCAGAAGTGGAATACTTCAACAGTATTTCTTTTCAAAGGGTGCGGACACAGTTTTCCTATTTTTATATTGCTTTCCTTTAGCAAGAGGGCTGTGTGTCTATCTGGGGTTTCCTCATGTCTTCTAGCCCATTGGTCCTTTTCAATCACCTAGTACAGAACAGTAGAAAAGTACAGCTGTATTCACAAAAGTTTTCCCCAAAAAAGCAAACCAGCATAGAGGATGGAATCATTTTGAACATCGTAACTCAAGAAAAGACTTGAAGTTACCATCGAAATAAACACCACAGTAAAGCTTTAAGTCACAGCCTATCATCGATCAACCACATGGCATAAATCCATAGAAAACAAAGCCACATGAGTTCCAGTAGTCACAAAACCACCAGTAACACAGCATACACACAAAGCATTTCTGATACTTTCCAGCACCGTGGAAACACTAGAGCACCTCCCAGAACTAGAACAATAAAACTATTGATAATCTCCTACTTCTTAGAAAGTGATTCAGTACATTACACATTTGGCTTATGAGTAGGAAGCATGCAAAAGTACGGAACAAAACCAATTCTGAACAATTTTGGCTTTAAAAATCAGTTTTAAAAGATTTAGGGCAAGAAAAATGTTGAAGTCACTTAAACACTGACATGCCAAATTAATGTGCAAAATTAAGCATATTTGAAGATATGATTTATCTTAGTTAAGTCGAGAAAAGACAGAGTTAAAATAGTTAATTGTTGAAAACTTTATTGCAACAGAAAGGTCCTCTACCAGCATCTATACATCTAACATTTGTTCCTTGAAGATTTAAAAGGTGGCAGTGGGAGGTGTTCCCCTTGCCCCTACAAGCTGTACACTTACCCCAGCACCTAAGGACTGTGGGAGAGGAGTCTTCTAATGCAAACAAATAGATGACTGATTTTTTTTTTGTTAATTCTGTTTACATTTACATAAGAAATACACTGCAGGAGGCAATGGAGAAGATTCCCAGGATTTCTGCCCACCAGCAGCTGCATCTCCACTTTTTGTATTTCTTTGTAGATCATTTCACCTGCCCAGAAATTTCATCAAACCTTTGCCAAGAGTTCCTGAAGACCAGCCATAGCGAAATTGCTTTGACACTTCATTTCTTCCAAGACAACACAGATGTGGCAAGCTTGTAGCTGGTCACGTCTTTATAGCTTGGCATAAGGGGCCTTTCCATTAAGGACGAGTGTGTTCACCTCGCTCCTCACTTGGACTTTGCTCCCCCAGACCTATTCACCAGGTCCTTGCCCCTCTTAAAGATCCTCCTTGTGCCTTCCCCTCTGTGCAGCTTGCTGCTGCTCTCTCAGGATGTCAGCAGAGAAAGTTACTGAAATGCTGATGCTTTGCTAAGAGTCCACATACATCAATCCCAAATGAAGCTGCTGTCCAGGCAGGTGGTCCCCCCCACAACAGCCTGCTCCCTCCCATGAGCCAACACCATGGGGTTTGGCTGGTGGCCCTGTGGCCAGCAGGCCAGAGCTAGCCCAGTGGAAATCCTTCTGCGTGTGTGTGAGCCCACAAGTCACTTTGACTTTCCGTTTTAAAGCAAATCAGCTCCCTGGTCCAGCTGACTGCACACTACTGGGACTACTACTGGGGAGGTGGTCAAAACGCAAAACCTCACAGGGATGGAAGGAAAAAGCAAGAACTCTTGTCTTCAAGCAGCAGGGCACACTCAGATCTGTTAAGCTGCTTACAAAGCCACGCACTTGGTTCCCCAGCCTAAGCCATGCCTTTATGTTGCTGCTGCCCACTGCCCTGATAAGCAGCAGCAGCAAACAGAAAATAGCACAGCGAGTCCGTTTCACTGCTGACACTCAGACTGCTCAGCTGTACTGACAGAAAACGTCAAGGGCTGTGCTAATTTCAGCTGCTAATTTCAGGACAGATCTATAGGAAGATGGGCAAGAGTTTGCTAATGATACTGCTGCTGAGACCTCTTTCCCTCAGCAGTGAGAAGGGGGACAAAGGAAAAAAGAACAAGCAGGAAGGTGCTTCTCCTCTCCCAGCTTTAGCAAATAGCTTGGAGAGTAAGACTCTACAAATAAGAGCTGAAAAATACACACAAGGTCAGTAAATAGCGCACCGATAAACCTGAAGGCACAGGCAGGTGCAGAAGTTCACGTCTGATGAATGTCCCTGTCTGGCAGCATTCCTATAAACCACCTAACAAAAAACCCATTGAGCTAACAAATTCATGCTTTTGGGCCCAAAAGGAATAATTCTTCCATGTTGAGTAGTAAACACTTAGAAATATGGCTAATCATAACAGATACTACACACTAGGCAGTTAATTTAGAGACAGGGATTTAAGGAGGAATTGGTGTAAACTGATCCTTGAAACTGATTCATGGAATTTATTATGACACTATAGGGAAGCAAAGAGCTCAGAGGAACAGGAATATCCAGAATTACAACAATAGCAGATAATGTCTTGCTGTAAACAAAAAACATCTCATATAATCTACAGTTCTGTGAAAAAACAGAAGTTCTGCAGTTTCAGGCAAGAAAACGAACTATGCTAACCTATTCCAGTATTACCTTTCACATGTCTTCCCTCCGTGTTTTAGTATTACTTAACCTGACCACTGCTGGAGTAATCTTATTGGAGCAGACTGACCGCTATGCTGAAAAACCAGAAGTATGTTGAGTGGATAATCATAAAACACGAGATGCCAACTTTCAACAGTTGTTTCAGAAGCAACGTGAGAAGGTGGGTTCAAATGCTTGAAAAGAAACCCTCCACTGAGCAGGTACACAGCACAGTGCAATGGATAAGATTTGAGTGATCTCAAGCCTCTAGGACGTCTACTCAGAAAAAAATTACACAAGGAGGCACTCTTAGTTTGAGAACAGGCAACATTTCATTTGCCACTGTATTGTTTTAGGAGTCTTTGCCCTAAATTCCAACATAATGGAGCTGGGTTGTAGAAATGTTTCTCGTCAGTTTTTACGAATGTATTTCTGAAAAGGTGTGTAACTTTTACCCAAAGTAAAAAAATAATCTTTAAAAACATCTTTAAAAGTGAGCCCCAGCCTGAAACACGCATCTATCAGCTTTCAACAAATACATGACTAGTAAGCCAAAACACAGGGTGTGATTTTAGGTGGTTAGCATGCAATTTCTTTAACGCTGTTTGCGGATAGGCTTTGCTTTTGAAATGTAGCTATTTTAATAATGATATTCAGCAACCTTGGTTAAAGCACAAGTCACTTGATAATTAGTACCATCAAAACTAATAGCAAAAAGCGAATGGTATAAGCTTACTTCAAACTTTACAAGTGAGCCTCACATTTTACTGAACGGGACTCAGTGAATAGAACAAAGGTAAACAAGGAAAAGCCTGGGTATTGTCAGATTAGATTTCAAGAGGTCAAACAGTTACTGACATCTGAACTCGAACAAAAATAGCTGGCAGCAGAACAGACATGAGGTCATTTAATCCACTCCCTGACCAGTTCTGTATTATTTTCTACTGTGCGCTGCAAGTACTTTTGTTTATAATGTCGAAGGGGAGAGGAAGCAAGGGATGTGGGGAGAGACGGGGGGGAAATCAGCCTGTCTTTGGAGGCTGAAGATAAATAGACACTAGTGACATGAGCCAGACAAAGACAGCGCTCTTGAAACACAGTTGATAGGAGTTTATGAAAGGGCAAGGGAAAGCAGCAGAGAACTTCAGAATTGAACTGAGAGCCTGAAAGCAAAAGACCTGAACAGGATCACACACAAAAAAATATATATATATTTTTTGCCTATAAGGAGCCCACCTTCTTCACACAGGAGTACAGCAACTACAAAACTCCCCCTAGACGAGGAAGCATTTGCCAAGCGCTGAGGCGTTCAGGCAGCAATGGTCACAGACACAGGAGCATTTTATGATTCAATACTCGAAGCCGATTTGCACAGCACTCGGCGAGCAGATCGGGAGCTCGGGCACACTCCTTTCCCTTCACGCTCTCCCTGGGCAGCTCTCCTCCATCCCACCCCCTTCCATCCCCCCCGCTGCCCGCTGCCCGCTGCCCGCCGCCCCGCACTCACCGCCCGAGGCAGGCGCGGAGCCGCCGCCGCCCCAGCGCTGCCGCTGCCCCCCGGCTCCCCGCCGCACGGCGGCGGCCGCACGGCGCATGCGCCACGGGGAGGGAGGGGGGGGCACCTCCACCACCCGGCCCGGGCGGAGGAGGAGGGGGCGTGGCCAATGGGAAGCCCCGCCCCCAAGAACATGGCCGGGGGGGGCTTCGCGCCCAGCGGGTGAGGGGCGGGGGCGCCGCCATGTTGTCCCCAGGGGGTTGAGGGGGTGAGGGAAAAGAAATATACAGAAAATACAGTGTTTTTCCTGCTTTATGTTGCCGCCGCCTTTGTGCTTAATGGTTTTCGGTTGATAGTGGGTTGCGATGCTGTGTCCCGCTCCTTTTTACGTTTTAACTTTATCTGACTGGCAATCAGGAGAAAAAGGAGTGAGGTAACAGCTTGGCCACATAGATGTGTAGGTAATGGAAAGCTGAGACACGGTTTGCAATAGTTCAGGCATGTCTCTGCGTCTTCAGTGGATCTTGACTTCTAATTTAAAGTCAGCTTTTTCATATATGTCAGTTGAGACCATCAGAATTCAAATAAAAGTACTTTTACAGAATTATCTAGAAATTCAACTCCTTTGAATCAATGGCAGACGAAATACCTAGGCTCTTTGAAACTTGGCTAAGGCCCTGACAACAAAAGGCCCTCAGGAGGTCCCATATAAATTATTATCTAGCCGACTCTGCCAGGTCTATCAGACCTACATCTTTAGTACCTTCCACCAATAACAACCCAATCCAGTATCAACCAACCCTCCTCAAAAATAATGATTGCAACAGTGAGACAAACGCTATTTTTGCTTATGTTGATCATACTTTTTTGTTTTAAAAAGGCATTTCCAGTGCTATGAAGAAGGAATTCAGAGAAAACATGTATTTTTAGAACAAAAGATATACTTTAAGTTATAGGATTTTTACTACTTTTCAATACAGATAACTTCACTTTCCATTTAGAGTTTGCCTTTTGGCATGAAACACCAGATCCTCTATTTTGAATTACAGACACATAATTCACTAACCTAATGTTTTATTTATTTTCAGAAATGAAACTGTGTGGTGTAATTCAATATACATATACCAATTAGGTTCAAATGCAATAAAAATAAAAGGGCACGTTATGACTCAGCTGCAACTTTAAAAATATTTTACTAAATAAATGATGGGAAAGATGCAAATTTTAGATACACTTTCTATCTTGGAGTGGAATATTCTTCAGAATGACAAATGGCCTCAAGTTTGTGCTAAAATAATACCAACTGAAATTTCCGTGGTGTGAACAAAAAATAGTAGCAGGCTCCCTTACATGACGTGAGAGTAAGATGCCTTCCTCAGAATGCTCGCATCTGGCCTTTTGCATTTTCTTGTAGGTGACGAGGACCAATTTTCATGTAAAATGCTGAATTTCTCTTTCTGCCTGCTACAGCCTAACACAGGTGTTTGAGAGGCAATTGTCCCTGCTGGTTAGGGAGACCGAGGATATGTGGTAGCTCATTCTGTCCCTCTGACTGCATGGCAGCAGAAGCAGTCCACTCTTCTCATCTCCACCTCTTCCCTACTGCGGTGTGAAGCAGCAACACTTCTTGTTTCCTCTTTATTTCCTTTCCATGTAGTTGGCTGGAACCTGGGTTTGGCAAATTGGTGCTGCTGTTAGAGAGAATGAGGAGGAAGGCAACTGCTCTTGCATAGGGGTAGGTGTAGGCTGCTGCAGCATTTGGAGCTCAGGAGGTGCATATGGATGGGTCGCAGATCTTAGATTTGACTCCCAATCCTGATGCTGCTAAGGCTGCCCCATCCTGAATCTAGAGCTTAACATATTTTTCAGCGTCTTGGCACCTGATTCTAATGCTTTGATGCCTAATGAAAAAGAACTTCCAGGAGTTCCTATTCTCTGTTATTTTCATCAACCAAGACATTGGTCTGTTTTCTTCCAAATAGCCTGGTGCACATAGCAGACAAAATGAGGGACTCCCCTGGTGGTGGCTCTCTCACAGGCAAACAGACACATGAAATCTGATCCACAGACTCTAGTATGAGGAATGGGCAAGCTTTGGTAATTGTTAATTTAATCTTTAAGGAGTGAAGGAAACCCCCAAGCCATGTGGATGCCTGGAATTAAACAATTTCCCTGCAGTCTGGCTGGACAATGGAGGCAGGTACAAACCACTGTAGGTTCTGTCTCAAAGAGTGATAAATTTGCATTTGCCTTTCTTTGGAAGGCAGGTAGTTCTTCTGTAATAATCTATGAATGCTTGCCACAGGTTGCTTAACTATGTAGTATTTGACCATACCTATTTAATTTAGTAGCAGATGACTGGGAAATAACCGGAAAAGGCTATAGACAAAAAATTCTTTATAAGGAATAAGAGACAATATTTAACTTAATAATTATGCAGTACTTTCTTGATTCCAGACACATTGCATAGTTTGTTTGTGAAGGCTTTGAGCCAAAATCTCAAAAGGGCAATAAAAAAGTTAAAAAGGACTCTGTGATTGGAGGACAAGAAATGTCACAGTTATATTGGAAGAGAACAAATTCTCATTGAGACTTACTGGAAGTAGAGGAGGCATAAAAGCAGAACAGTCCTTAAATAGAACTTATGAGGGAAGCTTACAGTTATGTAGACTTTCTCTCCAGAAATTTTCATTTTTAAGGATATAGCATAATAATAAATTGGGAGAGGTATCTTGCTTCCAAGGTGGAATTTCTGACAGAAAGAGATGCATTAGTGGTGGCAATAGATCTGCTGTTTAAGTATTTTCATTGGAATTGAAAACAAATTAAGATCCCTGCTTTTCTACTTCTCATGAGGTGGGTAAACAGCTGTGTCTCACTTCTTAGAGGTGTTCCACTTTATATAAACACTCAGGTACTCACTACAGCAGTAGTAACCTATCTGCCACCCAAAGCTCTCAACTCCTTGTTAAGCTGAATGACTCTCTGTTTTCATGAAAAGGTCTTAAACCTCAATTTATCCCTAATTTCTATTATGAAATATAAATAATTTTGAAGTTTTATGTCATATCTGAAGTTTCATGTTCATCTCAGTGAGTAAACACTCATTTGTTTTTAAAAGGATTGTTATAGGCAGTTACACAATTGCTTGTAATTCCAGGTTACCCTAAGGAATTCTGCTCCTATATCCTGAAGAGAAGAGGTATAAAGTGAGAATCCAGCCAGACCTTTCTGGAGTGCAACAATTATCATATACCCTGTAGCCTGAGAGCAGGGTAAAGAGTGGGACTAACAAGGATGCCAGCTGAAGGAAGATGGGAGTCCAAAATCTCAGTGAAAAGGTTGACGAGGCCTAAAAATATAGGAGGAAGCAGAGTTGTGGCTTGCATGATAACTGGCACTATACTGTTTTCTTGAAAGAAACATTCATCAGTACTATAGTATATACCCTAATTTTAGACACAGCGTGCACATATAAATAAAATGTCTTATGGATTATTTTTTTTATGTGTGTAATATGCTAGAATTAAAAATACTTTTAAATATAGAACTTGGAACAAACAAAGGAAAAAGATATAAAGTGTTATTTCTGCCCAGAATGGTGCGTGTTTAGTATGGGTGCTGTGTTTCAAACTCGCAAAGTTTTCCTTTTTACACTGCATATTATATTTGCACAGATAAATTGTATCTTGCACTAGAGCATTTCCCTAGATGCTACTCTTCCACAGAAATGGAACTGGTTTGTTATCTCTTTGTCCTCAAACAAAGCAAACAATGGTAAACACTGGAGGTTTCTAAAGTTGCTGTCAGACACATACTCAATGTCCTCGTTAATCAACATTTCCTGCTCTATGACTTTTCATCTCATGACAAATGACAAATATCACACATGTTGTTGTTCTGTGCTGAAAGGGCTGTTTCAATAGGAAAAAAACAACACAGACTGTCCCTCCTCCTTTTATCCCCTGGTCTTGTTTTACCATCTAATTTTGAAGCTTCAGATGGCACAAAGAATCAATAGCTGCTGTGGGAATTTTCCAGTGTATTCAGCCATTTGTACCCTCCAGTCCTTCTGCCATGAGATCTTGGATTGGAGCAACATTCCTCTCAGCCATGTAGGGCTAGGTTAGCCTTTTAGAGTCCATTAAAGTTGCCTCTTAATCATCCAGAGGAGTTGGTCTGGAATGGCAGCACGGATGACTAATGATCCCAAAGAGCCAAGTACGTTGCCTTGTAATGACCCCTAACCCTGCTGGATGCCTCTGCTCAGAGCTGCTTCTCCACTGAAACACTGCATTGCAAAATCTTCACATCGGCTGCCAAGCTTCACTGAACAGTGAAGCTGCTAACTGTGTTTTGTGTATATATATCACATGCATTAAATATACAGTCTTGGGATATTTCCAAGCGTGCTTAGAAATCACTATGTAATACATTAACTCAGTGTTGTGTTTTTTTTTTTTTTTATATATGTATAATCCTTTATTATTGCAGCACAATGACATCGGAATGTTTGGTGTTCTGAATGACTGACCACTCACATCTAAATGGCTTTGTGCTTTCAGAAAGTAATTTATGATAAGCTACACTCCCTTCCCAAACACTGACAGGATTTTTTTGTGTCTTCTGGTTGTATTGTGTATTGTGCATAAAGCACCGTTTTGCATCTGTGAAGGCCTGAGTCATAGTAGATCACACGTGTGCTATTGAACAAAGCCAAACATTACACAGTAATTGCAAGTGTTATTCCTGTTCTATATTCTGCAACAAGGAGAGGAGATTGTGTAGAAGACATACTATTATCGCATACATTTTAGTTTGATTCTGGTGATCTATGAAAGTGCCATACTTATTTTTATGATTTTGAGCATTTCTTCTGTGGTGTGAAAACAAACACAGGCACAAAGAAAAAGAAACTAAGAAAGGGAAGTGAATGAAAACAAAACAGGTGCATTAATTGTACAATTCCACCCTACAGAAGAGAAATCACAAAGCCCCCAGCATTGCATGACATGAATCTGCAAGTTGTTTAGGGCTGTAGTAAATCTTGGAACTGAAAATTATGTGCCCTTACTAGGGCAACAAAATAAGCTTGTCTGTGAGTCTGCCTCCAGATCAGTTCCTTGTAGACGAGAGTTTTGCAGGTGTTAGGACTATGCCCGTGGGTCTGAAACATAGGTCTTGTGCTTTGAACCAAAACTGTACATGTTTTGAGTAAAAGAGGCACGTGTAAGGAACTAAGTGCACGTAGAACAGGCCTAGCTGCAAAACAGGGATCTAGGCATGATTTACGGTACTGGTGTGCAGCAGGCACCTGCCATAGGGTGAGGAGCAGGGAGACAGAGCTGTGGGTGGCAGAGGCCTCCTCTGGCAGCCCTTTCCCATTGCTCCCAGAGGTGGTGAGCAGAGCTGGGCCAGGGTTTGTGGCCAGCCCACCATGGACCTGGGCCCCCCAGGCCTGGCTGCAGGGCCCTGAGGCACTCCAGACATCTAAGTTGTGCCCACGCTGGACTTCAGGGTAAATGAGCAATTCTTTCACAGCCATCTATGACTAACCTAACCAAGTGGTTGGAAAGGACCGATGAAAGTAATTTTAATGTCAGAGAACATGTGATGGTTACTGTTGGGAAAGCAAGCAAGCAGAGGCCCCCTGGTGAGGTGCTAACTCCTGATGTTCATGAGTAAGCGTGTGAGTGAATAAGAGGCTTTCAGTTCACTGCACCCAAGCCTGCATGAAATCACGTTTGAGCTTCTGTATCAGCAACAGCAAAGTAATTATTTGCCTTTGGCTCCGAGGCTTATCCTTCTTAGTATTACAAAGAGCTAGTGAGTTGCATGTATTCATTCACAGATTATTTTGAAACGCTTTAGCTAATGTTTCTGTGTATCTGAGGAAACTGCAGAATGACAAAGGTGGACAATTCCTGTTTGGGTAATGCTAACTTCTACATAGCTAACAGTCATATAGGCAAATAACTGATCTGTGGTAAGAGCAGAAGCAAAAGTAGATCTAAAATTAAAGGTAATTGTTTTGGTAAATACACATCCTTTGTTGCTTTGCGTTAACTTGGTAATACACAGCAACCCTGAAAAAGGTTGTATTCTTATTTTATAGCTCATTACCCTGTTGGATCTGTAGCTAATGGAGGGATTCTGAAAGATGTTCCGTGGTCTGCATCTCTGTGGTTTATAGGAGAGCAGTAAGAAATCATCTCAACTAGATGATGAGATCATAAAGAGAAAAAAAAAAAAAAGCTACACAGAAATAGGAAAGTGTCAAATGAGTGAAAATGAGCATGAAAAAATGGTGTGGGTATGTAGGGATTTAATCAGAAAGGTTATAGGACAGCAATATGCAGGCATAGAGCAAACAACAGAAAAGGTAATGTCATTCTGTAAACATGTTAATGATTAGAGGATGAACCAGGAATGGTTTTTCAACAACTTAATTCGAAGGAAGAGCAAGAGATGCTTGGAGAGTAGTTATCAATATCTCACTGTGAAGAGAGCTTTTGGTGGATTTGTTCAGAGTCCAGGTTCATTCACTGAGTAATAAAATGGAAAATATTCTTACATTGTCAGATAATATGTGGAGAAATAGCTGGTATATTTGAGGACGGGATTAAAATGAACAATAATTTTGATAAAATATAGGATGAGATTCAATTGAAACAAATGAAAAGTGCTACAGTTATGCAGGAATAATCACCTACACAAATGTGCTGTGGTGCTATATCAGCTCGTCAGAGGAAGATCTGGGGATGGATGATGATGTGGTAGATCATAAGTTGAATGTGAGGCTGTCCTGAAATTCATAGTGGGATTTATAAACAGTAGTAGACTGAAGAACATAAGAAGTGGCTTTTCTTGTTGGACAGTTGGGGAAATTTTAAATGAGACAAAAATGACCAGAGATCTAAGAAGCATGACTTTCTAGGAAAGACTGGTGGAGCTGGGATTGCTTAGTCTACAGAGGAGAAAACTAAAGGTTGATGTGATAGCAGTCATGAAGTACTTACAGGCTCTTCCAAAGAAGGAAATAGTCAATTCCACAGGTCCTGGGTGTACAGGAAGACATTTAGAGGACAAAAAGACATTTATATTAAATATTGGGAAAGTCTTTCTCATGGCAATCTAAACAAAACAGTGGCATTCGTTGCCTGAATAGCTTGCAGAGTCTTCATCAATAGGACAGACATACACCTGTCAGGAGTGACACTGCCATTGATCCTAAATTGGGACAGTAGGATTATGATCACTAGGTGATCTCTTCAAGTCTTGTCAGGTTCTTAGATAGAAGTTTCTACCAGTAAACCACAAAGCACTTTTTGCAAGAGACATTATGTTTATATAATATGTGTAGGATTAAAGAATCCCAGCCCACAGGAATATTAAGAATATTTAGAAGCTTAAAACCTACTGGGTTCCTGTATCCAGCAAATCCATGCAAATCTCCAGCAACCCAACTGACTACAACAGGTCTACCAACAACCTGTCATCACAGCAGCCATACGATAAAGTTATCACTGTTCTTTATCGTTAGTGTTATTTTAAACTGGGTATTTGGCTGTCAAGTACTGGTATAGGTTTCTCACATAGCATCACATAGGAAAGGATCTTATATTTCCTGATGAGGAAATTTGGTTCCCCAAGTATTCATCCCATCTGTAATGAAGTAGTTCCACCTGTCCCTACCTGCAGGTCTGACCAAAGCTGAGACTTTGCCTAAGGGAGTCTGCAGTAAAAGGCAACACCAAGGACACAGTGATGATCCTTTGAGTTTTGAATTTAGCAACAAGCCATCACCCGTGCCTACTCTACAAGCAAAAAAATTATTTTTTACATACACGCCATGATCTTTGGGCAACAAAAACCACAAGGAAACATCACTTTCTTACAATAAACAAGCAAAACAAACAAAGAAAACTAAACAAAAACAAAACAGAAAACAATGTCTCCTTTTATCACAACCAGGATTTATATATAATGATAAAAAAAAGATAAGACAACACAATATGTGAGTGTGGTCTTTCTCTAAATGTTTCCAGGTGCTTTCACTGTTCTGCCAAGAAAAAGCAAAGCTGATTGTTCACACTGAAAATAATAGTTATTCAAATGTCTACTTGCAATAGGATTATTTTTTTTTTCTTATTTATAATCCAGCAAACAGTAGGATTTCACCTATTTATGGCAACAGATATATTTCCATTGCTTGGAAGAGCCTGAAGAATCCTTAGTGTTTTGTCTTCCCCCTTGTCTTTATTTGGTGTCTAGAAACCTGTTGGCTGTAAGAATCTCTCCGTTTAAATCTTATTTATTCTCTGTTTTATTAAATGGAATTCTGAACTAGATCCGATCTGTGAAACTGAATTCCTGGTTTCTTGCCTGTATTTTACAAAGAGCTTTTGTACCAGAAAAATACCTTAGATACCTTAGAAAGAAGGTGTCAGGTACCTATGATATGTCTGCTTACCTGTTAGAAGTACAGCTTAGAGACTAATTGAAGACAACCTCATCGCTCTTTAACGTCATTGCATCTTGTAGTGAGGTGTTAAGAGAAGTATGGGGAAAATATTTTTTACAGAGAAACATGATGAAACCATGTAATATTACATGTCTTTATTGCCTATTGTCATGTACAGTCCTGATGAATTAGATAGCTATTTACCTTTAGATAGCTCCTATAAGCAGTGCTCTGTGTTCTCTAGTAGAGACCTTCTGCTTGGTGTCTGGGAGCTTCCCTAAAGAGCCTCCTGACAAAATATGGACTTTGTGAACATAGATCATTTCCATCTGCAGCCTTTAAAAGGAACGGCTACATTTTCCTAGCCTTTTGCTGTTACATCTCATTCCCTGGGTGCAAATTTGGTGGTTTATTGTAGCCCTTTTCTTATCTGTTGCGGTGCCAAGTGACACAAATTTTTATAAACGTTCAGTGGCAGTTTTGTGCAAACCCATTTTATTTTTGACTTCCAGTCCTCTGGTAGTATATAAGCTGTCACTGTTACATTTCAGCTATGAAGCAGTCTGTTCAAACTCAGGACTAGCAAAATATCAAACTTTTCCAACAAAGAGGGAAGTAATGTCGTGCTCTTAAAACACGTTGGAAAAAATATTTAATCCAAAGTATTTGAAAAACCACAGCTTTTATACTACCCGAAGGAAAAATGTCACAAAATTTATATTGTTGTACAATCGGATACTGTATCTAGACTTAGATGGGCTTTAGGAGAAAAGACTTAGGGCTTTAGGAGAAAAACAATTTAAACTAGTGTATCAAGTAGAGGAGATAAAAAATTGTATTTTTCTTCCTGATCATTGTGATTTTACCAAAATCACTATATCAAAATTAAGATCATACTTTTATGCTATGGTGTAATTTTTGCTAACTCAACACTCGGAATAAGCCCTTGAAAGCAGATTTAAAACAGTGAATGATCAATGTAATCTATACCAGCTTTCATTTTTAGATTTTTAAAAAAAGTCTGACTCAGTCCAAATAAACAGACATTTGAATACTTCTGTAGTTGCAGTTTTATTACATTATGCCCTATTTTTTATCAATAATGCAACATATAGGCACAAATTCTGATTTGTCTGGAAAATATATGTGGTTTTTTTTTTTTTTTTTCTATTGCTGTCTGAAGTTGTATTCATTGAATCTCCATTAAACAACCAGATATTGTAAAAATAAATTCAATTTCCTGATTCCATATTCAACTTTCTTGTTAAAATCAATCCTATTACTGTTATGTATTATTGCTTTCCTTTAAATAATCATACACGTGCTTATTATTAAATACAAGATTGAAAATACACAAATGGAAAGTAATTTATTTTGCAGTTCAATAGTGATCCAAAGTCAATGAATTTGTTCCTAGGCTTGATTACTTCCAAATGTAAGAAATCTATGAGAGTATTTATATTAATTGTTTAAGATTATATAAAGCATCTTTGATTGCTTCTGGGAGCTCTCTTTGGAAATTTATACCATAGCTGCAATCGGCTAATGATTGATTTCAGTTTGAGTCATTCAAATTGTTAGCTCTGAGAGCTAATTAAAAGGCTGATATCAGGTTAAAATTCATATTATCCAAGAGAAACTATGTTTTCTCTTGGATAGCTTCTGAAGTTACTTGCAATGGAAGATGTTAAAAATACATTTCCATTCATCCTTATGTTCACGTTGTGCTACACAATGAATCTAAACAAAATGATCTGTTCTCAACTCGTCTTTAGACTTTCTGCAAAAAGAAACCAACACAGATAGTTGCTATTTTTAATTGAATTTATATATGTGTTACAAAAGTGCTGCTCTTCTCTGTTGGTCTTCAGTGTGCAAATTCTTGCTCTAAAAATGTTTTCAACTTAAATATGGGCTCAAAATCTCACAGTGTTCTTTAAAATCTCTAGATCAAAGGCACTTTAGAAAATACTGTCAAATATACCAAAAGGCCAATGCTTTCCAGCTTTGAGACTTCAGTTTGGGATGCAGTTCCATGGACAGCTGAGCTGATCTGCTTACGTGCTGAGACTGAAAGGAGGAGAGCTTCCTTTGCCTTTTTGTTTTCCCCTCTCTCTAGTTCTCCTCTCTCCCTTTTTCTTAACCTCTGCCTCCTTTTTCCATCTTCCCTCCTTCAGCTTATGCCCACTTCTGACCCACCTCGTCCATCCTCACCACTTCCCTTCCTTATTCCAGCTCTTATGCTCCTTGTTACCTCACCTGTAGTAGCAGCAATGAGATTTTACTGACCCACACTGCGGAAATGAACTCTGAGGTGCATCGGTATTAATAGACTTGTGAGAGACAGAAAGATGACAAAGGTTTTGGGAGTACCGTGCAATCAATAGTCACCCACAAAAATTACCTGAACCTAGAGGTTCGGTTTGGTAACCTACTGACAGGTAGTCTCTGCATGTTTCCAAGTTCTTCAAATATAGAGTTGTGTTTTTCTGCACTCCATAATATAGAGAAAAAGGGAACAGTCTGACTGTTTCGTCACTCTCAGTTACAGTACAGCAATTTCAAAGAAAGGAATTATGCTAATTTATGACCAGCACTGACTAATAGTATTCTTTTCAGCACATGCATTTCTGTACTCCATCAGCCTTTGTGGCTGGCTTCCTGTAGAACAAAGAGAGTGTATTCAGGACAAAATCTAACATAGAGGGGAAGAGCAGTTACAAAGTTTTGTTTTCCCCTTTATAATGTGCCTGGCAACTATGGACAGGACAAATTTGACTGCATCAAGAAACTCCTAATGAGCTTGCCAAGATGCTATCCCCAGCGTGTCTCCCTAATTAGGCTGAGAGATTGTGATTTGTGTTGTTATTATATTTACTCTACACAAATAGAAACATTAGCAACTCTTAGGAAGGATGAAGTTTCTTCTTAGTGGTATTATTGGTGGCAAATTAAGGAGTTGTTTTCACAAAGAAAACAAAATAAGAAACAAACAGGAACAATTGGCTCAACACCAGCAGTTTTCCATCTAAGAGGATTTATTGCGTGTGTTTGTTCTTCTATCATTTAAGAACTGGATCAATTTATTTTTTGTTTTAAACTGGTGCCCTGCGCAGTGACCTTACTCAATGAAATCCCACTGTGAGTTTTCTAGAAATTATAAATATTCTCCACGTTAATGAAAAAGCCACACCTTTTCCTAAAGGAGCCTAACCGTGCCAGAATACCTAATAATCAACCACAGCCTCAACTAGGTTCAGTTAATGCAAAGTAGAAGTTAATGTGCTGTGTTTTAAAATGTCGTAAGAGGCTTGTTTGCATTATGGTTAGAAGGCATTGAGACGTTTAAGTTTCTAGGCTTCTATAAGAATCAGAATCTGGTTTCTGTTCTTAACTGGAAGCCAGAGTTTCCAGAGAGTCAACTCAAACCTTGAGAGCCTAAGGGTAAACAAAAAAAATGTTAATAATTATAGAAAGTGATAAGAAAGTCATTCTTTTGAAAGCACCGGTTCTCTTATACAAGGGCAGGGCAGCAGCTGAAACCCTCTGGAGTGAGGAAGGCTCTTCCCAGCCCACTGGGACACACTGCCAGGGAGCAGCGAAAGCTGGGCGCTCCCTGGGGGCCAGCAGCCGAGGCAGTGCAGGACCAGGCTGGGCAGGGCTGTGGGCAGCTGGAGAGTGTCACTGCTGCAACATCACTGGGGGAAACGGGGTCCTGGGCCCATGGGCAGGGCTGGGGGAGACCCTCAGGGATAGTCAGCCCTATCAGTGCAATCAGGCCTCTCCAGATATGCATGGGCTTTCCTCCGAGAGCTGGTAGATGGCTGTGTTCACAATAGTGTTAGGTGACTTGAGCAGAGTTCAACATCCACGTTGCATGGGAGAAGACTGCTTTTTCCCCACCTGTTTTGAGGTGGAGTGGGAGGAAGTAAGTTTACTGGCACTGGGTAAATTTGTGCAGCTTGAGCTTGTTCTGTACCTGTTTCACAGATAAAGTAAGTGCTCATTTTTTTCTGTGTGACGTTAAGCACAAAACACATGCTGGAGGTTGAGCAAAAACTCTGCAGTCAAAGAACTGCTGTGACTGAAAGTTCCTGCCATAATACGAACATTTTACATGTCTTTTGTACTGTACAATAGAGACAAAATAACAATCAGCGATGTATCCAGGATTTTTTTTTTTTTTCAAGAATGTAATTGATCAGCAGTAACAGATGCGAGGAAAGGGATTTTGTTAATGCAGCAGCATTCCAGTAGCTGGGATATGTGGCATCCAATTCCAACATAGGCATAACTGAGCAGAGGTTCAAAAGGACACTGATCTGAATAAGAAAACCTCTTTAATGGCATTATAAGCTTAAACATATTTATATATGTATATATATATATATTTTTTTTTGTGACTGGTCACATACTGTAGTTCTCAGAAGATAACTGTGCTCAGCGTTGGGGGCTGCATTAACTACAAAAGGACAGGTAGAGAAACACCGCTGAGATGAGTATCAAGATCCCAGAAGTCAGGAATGGTGGAAATGTGTAGGTCTGTGTAATCTCAGTTGACGGCTTCTTGTGCTTGTGTTATGAGATGGTCTTTAGTTGTAACATCAGCATCCCATTGAATCTGCAGAATAAGCAAGGCTTATTTAAAGTGAGATTCATCTTGTTTTTCTGTAGCTGCCTACAAGCAGACCAAGCTAGATGTGTAGGGTCTCTTTTCTAGTCGCTGAGGACAGTTATCTCCAGAGAGCAATATGTTTCCCATCTGAAGATAGATACCTAGGATTTTCAGAAAGGAAAAATTCTCAGTAGTGTCTTCTAAAGTAGGCTTTGATAATTTTGTGGACTAGAAATCTATGATTTAAATCAGTGACTTAAGATGAAAAAAATTCTCTCCGGATCACAGAGAAGAGTTTCCTTCTTTATGTTCAACCACTGGCTGCACACCAAAGCAAGGTGAGCAGTAGACACAGCCAAAGCCCTTCTGAAAAGCGTTCTCCTTTAGATACCACACAGTTTGGTCAGTCTGAGGAGCCTCGAAGGTTTGGCTATTCAATAACATTAGACTCTTTATGGATTGCAGTTAGTTTTCTAGTGAGACTTTACCAGTATGTGCAATCTAAGATTATTTTTTCTTACTGTTCAGTTAGAGAGATTTTCACTAGGTTGCCAAAACTCCCTGACATAAAAATTACCCCCCAGATAAAGGTCAAGCTTCTGCACCACAGGCTGGGTAAAACAGAACATTCAATGGAAAGGCTGGCAGGGCTGTTTTTAATGTGGGTAAAATGATGTGACTCCCTAGCTTTATTCTCAAAAATGTCTGAATTATTAGGGCTGATTTTTTTTTTTTCTAAAGAAAATAGCATTGTGCAAACATCAGATGTGGAAATACTTCACTGTAAGCAACTTAAGTTTGCGTACTCATAAGACCTCAAAAACTAGCTCTTCTAAGAACATAGCAGAGATAGCTTTTATTCCAGTTGCTGGTATTGCAATAATCCCAAAATATGCAAAGTACTACAGAGCTGTTTGGCAGATCCCCCAATTTTTATTATGCCCTGAACATTCAAAGTACATTGAGAAAGTTTCAGTGAGCATCCCATTCTGCAGAGATTTAAACATCAGTCTTTTACAGGCAGGTATGAGCTTGCTCGCATCACATCTTAAGTTGACTGGAAGCCATGACAATGTTTTAGCACATGCTGGAGCCCAAGATCATGTACTCGCACAAGGGTTATTAGCTTTGCCCAGTGACAGCAGCTCTACACAGCTTCCAGCTTGGAGATGACTCGTATCCAGTCTCTCTGGACCACATCTGTCTGCAGAATCTGTGTAGGGGTGCCCATGGGAAAGGAGTTTAAGAAGCACAGCCTATCTCATACACACGGGAAGTGCTGAGACGGTGCTTATAATGGGAGTAGTAAACTTGCTTACAACTGAGAGATGTCTCTCTGGCAGCTTAGAGGGAACTGGCTGCAATCGTAAATGTACACTGGGCAAACGGTACTGTATCAGCTCATTATAATGGTTTCGATCTCGTTAGTACCTGGCACAGTTATGCACACTGCACAGAAACTACATTATCAGGAAGAACGAAAACCTGTCATGGGACGGTTACGTCCCGTTAAATCCAACAAACTAAATAACTTGCAGTGGCTTTCAGAGCGTGTATTATTTATTATCAGTCATATGGCCTCCCTCAGCTGTTTTTCAGATTCGACCTGCATGGCAGAGTTTTGCCAGCAGAGTTATTTCAGCTGCAAGTGTGAAAATAATCGTACTCCCTTGCTGATAGAGCTGTGCTGCAGAAGAGAGGTTTTGTTGGCTTGATTAATATTGCAGGGGAAAAAAAACATAACCTAGTTGACAGAAAACCCCTCTTCAGCGAAGGCATGCTGCATCTTCACAAGGCTGCTGTGCCAGAATTGCTGTGCTCAAACTGTGAAGTCAACAGAGGCTCTGCAGGCAAGACGAGCTCTCAGAGATGAGAAGTCTTTAAAAAGCAGTCATAATGCAAAAGGACGATAAAGTAAATTTCACTTACTGCGCATCACAGAGAGGGTTAAACAGCCTGTGAAGTCCTGGATCTCTTGAATTTGCTAGCGAAGACCTTGTTTTTGTGGGCACAGAACTAAGTGCAGGATTCAGGATGGGATTTATTCTTTGGCTTAGGCAGTCCCTGTAGAACTAACTTGCTTATCACCTCCATAACATTTTTTTTCTTTTCAGAAAAACTCCTATTATTTAATTTTTTAAAATATTGAACGATAATGTTTATTCTACATTTCTGTTTATTGAAATGCCAATATGCTCCCTTTCCTTATTGTTGCTTTATTAATGCCTTGTTTTCTCAAGATAATGGAAATCGTTAGCACAAGAAAAATATCCATGGAGGTCTGTGAGCTTGTAGGGATTAATCATCTTTCTTATCCTTTGAGATATATATTTTTTTTAATTCCAAGAAATCTCTGAGGCTGAATGGACTGAGGGAATAGACTGTGGGTCAGATGAACACCGGTGAGTAAAATAATCATTCAAGAAAGAACATTACTCTGAGCAGTGAAAAGATAACAGCCTGTGAGCAGCAGAGGGGTGGAATATGCTTTGCAGATAACTACCCAGTGGGTCCTGGCTGCAGCATATTGCTATACACTGCAGACCTGTCTTCATTAAAATTCATTGATTTCCTGAGATGTGTAAGTTGTGCTTGTCTTCCTCCTGGTACAACATATAATGGCTTACTTCCTTGGTGGTATTAGTCTTCCATGCGTATGTCAAGATAGTGTTTAATTCCTCCAGACAGTCCCAGGGTATTTGTCTTGTTCGTTCAAGGCCTCAGAGCTAAACCTTAAAGTGATTGAAAAAACAAGACTAAGCTATGTTAAAGGCTGAATTTCAGTCCATGAACTACTAAGACAGTCGATCTCTCCTGGGGTGATGGAGCTTACAAATCAGAAGATAAAACACACAGAGCTGGGAGGTTGGACAACCTCGGGATCTCACTCAATTCTTCTTCCTGAGGAAGGCTGTTCACACGCTTACTCCTACCTCCTGGTTCAACCAGGCCTCAATTTTGTAGTCAAAGTAATGACAGTAACAAAAATACACAATCCTAAGGGTAGATATATATCCTGAAACCTGATGGAGACCAGATACTTAATGAACACCACTAAGGTCTTCATTGCTGGAAATCTGGGTCACAAGTGGAAGCTGTTTATCTATGACAGCAATAGGTAGGATTTTAAAACCCTGGATAACTAGACATGAGTTAGGAATAATGATGACAGTATTTTGTGACTTGGGATGTGTGTATATGAAATCGGAGTGGAAGAGTGCTATTTTTTCTTACAGTTTTGTCAGATTTATAACAGTACCATACAGAAAATCACACTCGGATATCTGGATGAGTAACATACTTTGCAACTCTGTGTTGTGAAGGATGAGTAGGACTGAATACAGAAGAGGTCCTGGTTTTGAACACTGTTCTTCATCACAGACCATCAAAGGTCATTTATCTGCCTTGCTGTCATCTGTCATTTGAATATTTGAAATATTTACATACCTATTGCCAAGGATCACTGACTAAGAAAAATAATAAATTTCGTATCTGTACAATGGTTCATTTGACACAGAATTATTCATAAACTTACACATTATATTAATCTCTTCTTAGAGGTGTTAAAAGCTGTGTCTTCTGAAATGGAAAAACTCTTATTTGGATTTCAGCTGAGAGAATTAATAAAAACGAGAAAATGCAATGTATATAAACTCACAGATCAGTTGATTGCAAAGGTAGATGGACGTCACCTAATGTACTCATTCTGAAGTCACAATTAAACCACAAAAATAAAAGTTAATAACAACAACCACAACTGCTTTCCACTCTAAACGTTTTCTCAGGTATTTATGGAGGCATAATGAAGCTAACACGGCCGTACTAATATAGCTGTCTGCAGAGATGCATATTCCAGTATGAGAAAGGCTTTTTCTGGTCTAGTTGAAATTAGTTCCAAAGGAATTAATGCCAAAACTGGAAAAAAGCCCTCTTATAATGAGATAAAAGTGTCCACATATGAATTGGAATTAATGCCACTGAAGCACTTCAGAATCACAGTTTACCTTTTATTGCCATCATTTTCCATGTGAACAAGCCATCGCTGTAATCTTCTGTCAAATGCCAGTAGCATTAATACAATCTGAGTGCAGTCTTGCATGAGGGTCCTGTTCTAAAATGAATTCAGCTGATTTTCAAGCTGTCTGCATTTCCTTTTTTTTTTTTTTTTTTTTTTTTTGCGGTTCTGGGTAACTATGTTAAAACCTGATGAGTCACATATTTTGAATTACTTTGCTGACATGTACATTCTTCGATTCTTTGAAAACTTATGGTATTTTATACCCTCTCTTAGAGTGTTTCATTATTCTTCAAATGAAAATGTGTATTTACACATAGTGTGTCTAAAATATTCTTGCCAATTGGAAAATACTGCTCTGTATATACCAGAATATGAAGGTGTTTAAACAAACATAAACTAAAAGTGTATCAATTGATCTAAGAAAAAATTATTTGCAATGCTAATGTCATGTTGGTTTCTCTCTGTTGATGAGGACACATACTGATTAAAGTAACTGAATTACATGTGTAATAATAGGACCACTCTAACCCTGTTTTGTTTTTGGGATGATGTGGGGGATGTGTATTTGAAGTATGATTGTGGAGTAAATGTCATCTCATATTTACAGACACCTGCAATACGTGCCAAAAGTACTGTTCATGCCCAAGCTGTATTCTGCATATCACCACAGCATCTATCATAAGGCAGCACTGGTGTTTCTCTTTCACATACAAGTAATTCTGGAGTTTTCAACGCTTGATTAATTGCCATCAGTTGTAATAAGATACCAGTAACAGGAGGGCTGTCATAAAAAGAGGTTTCTCTATCTTTTCTGTCCCAGCTACATATGAATCCATGCCTGTGGGTCAGATTATTCATCTGTTCACTCTTGAGATACTAGGAGAGTGATATTCATTGCTTTCTTGGTGAGTCCCTGGGCCCAAGCCCCTGAAGGGACTTGAGTATCCTTTCAGAGACTATACTATGTCCCCAAAAAAAGGCTAGCTTTTCATGTCAGCTTTTCACGTCAGCTGCCCTTCCGGATGTCTGGCAGCCTTGAAAATTGATACATGGCTATTGGCTGTTGTAAACATGCTGTATAGCTGCTCTTCAAAGTTGTGTGCACAGGCACGGGGAGCCTTGTGCTGGAACCAGAGTGGCCCTGAGTCAGCACTGCTCAGGGCCTTCCCATGCCCTCTGAAAGCTTCCAGCAGGATCTCTTAGCTGTGCCTTTTCTCACCAAACGCAAATTGCCTCTGGACCCTGTAGTTTGGCATGCTCTTCCACGCACTTAAGGGACTTATGTACTCACACAAGCAGTTCTTCTTTAACTGCAATGCTATGATGTACAACCTTGAGAAGAACGTGGGCAACATCTGGCTGAGGGATGTATTGATGACAGTATATATTGCCTGGCTTTCTCAGCCTGCAAAAGTTTGCCACCCTGCTGCAAATCTGGCAGAAATAAATGCTCTTTAGTTCCTCTGCCTTGCAGTTTGGTGTTATAGCTCAAGCCCATCTTGACAGTTTAAGCATTTGCTCTGGAGGAGTTGAAGTATGTGCACATTCTCACCCTGCCAGCTCTTCTCCAAGGAAAACAGCCTCTGGCAGAAGAGCTGGTTCTGAGACAGAGATTCTAGTGAACTTCTTTGACAGGTTTCACTACAGCAGTTCTGCCAAAGCCCTCATTGATACTGATGTGGATAAGTCCTAGAGACCTCTGCAGGAAGAGGAATAAAGTGGTATAAAACAAGAGGTTTTGTATCTTTGTCATGCAAACAACCACATTCCCAGGTGTACTGGGAAAGCATAGTCAATATGGATACTAAATCTCAGTAAGGAAAGTTACAGCTGGCTCATTATATCATTATTTATTTCATTATTCTGTGAATAATGAAAGCCATACTTAAGACTATAGAAAAAAAGGAATAACCTCAGCCATTTCAAAGTTACAGAGTCCTAGGTAATTCTGTAATTCCTCTGAGACAAGAAAATAGCTTTGGCCCTTTCATAGTTTTGAATGAATTATTCCTCCTTAATTACATAATTTGGAAAAACTTACAATGAAGTGATAAATCTAATTTCATTTTTTAGTGATGGAGTTGAAGAGGTGAAAGTGATTTCCAGTTATTGCAGCAAAGCACCAGGATCTATTTAGGGAAATAAATTGATTTAGATGCCATAAAAAGTGGCAGCACAAAGAGAAAACATTACTCATACTGTTAAATAATTTAGCTAGTCATTTATGTCTCACTTGAGTATATCTGACTTGCTGCACTTCTGTCCTGCCTTTTAGGATTTATATTAGTAGGCCTTTGATCTCTCTGAGCTACTTACTCAAAAGAACAACTTCAAACTGAATGATATGCCTCAAAAAGCTTTTCTTTTTCTTGCCTATTAACTTCAGACCTAAAAGCGCAAGGCCACTCAGAACTGTGCAGCATTGTTTCACTTACCCCAATATTTGTCGAGGCACCTCTTTCTTCTCCAGGAAAGGCCATCGTTTCTCTGAATGGGATTTCCAGCAGTTCAGCAATCTCTCACAGTGATCATAGAATCATAGATACATCATGATATATTTCAGACAACTTCTCTGAGAAAGCTTCACTTGACCAAGATGAGAGAGCAAGCTGGTCCCCGACCTGTTGTTTGAACTGTGATGTAGGTCAAATCCAGTGTCTGATCCAGTAAAGTCTGGATGAGCTGCTTAATTCCTTAATCACACGTCTATTTTGAACTCCAATGGGGCAATTAAAAGTGAGTGAACTATCTCTGGAATTGGAGTTGATGGTTACCTTGGGACCAGTGCTGTTACAACATCTATCATGAACAAACTATGGACAGACACATTCAGCATTATGTTTTCTTTTTAAAAAATATATTCTTCAAATAGAAAATTTATTTCCAAAGATAAGAAAGTGTATGGGATATGCTGTGTTAAGGAAAAAACAAAACAAAACCAACAAACAAAAAACCACAAAAACATACATTTGTGAAACAAACCCATTAACAGATTGACTCCACAGTCTAAAAAAAAAGTTGAGTAAGTGTTGTTTGACACTTTAATTTTGTTCAGTGGTAAGTGAAGAAAGAAATTACAGGGAAAAAAAAAAAGAGAGAGAGAGAGAAAGAAATTAAAGAAAGAAAATGCTTAAATGTCTATTACTATGTATGAATTGCAAATTAAGGAAAAGGGAATTACAAGAAAGGAAAAATAAGGAGGGAGAAACGCATCAGAACAGATGTGATTGGAAGGTCTGAAGACAAAAAGGCATAGAGAATATAAAATGTAATTGGCATCTATTGCCACAGGGAGGTGGACATTGTTGAAGAGCAAAAAGAAATACTGTTTATTCAATAGATGTATTTTTTTTTTCTTCCATTTGGATAGAATCTGAGGAATCTGGTCATAATACATGAAGATTGAAAAAGTATTTTCCAGTCTGTTAGAATGAAGGGAATTCCACGAATTGCAGCTTGTCATGCTAGCCAGCTGCACCTTCTCACCACTCAATAGCACGTACTTACGGAGGGGAAATTAATCCACAGTCTGTATCTAGGACCGTAGCATCCACATTCCCACCGGGCACTGTGGGTGAGGAACCAGGCCAGTTGTGCACATTGTGTTGCTCTTTGATGGCAGTAAAACAATACCTGCACTTGTGGCAGTTAGGGGCAGCTTCAAGAGGTTCTGTCTGTGCCAAAATTTTGTGACTATCCTCTCCCATGTCCTCCCACCCCATACAATGACTGATTGGGCCTAGCGCATAAGGTGCCTGTTGGATTCTTTTAGCAGCCATCAAGATAATAGTGTCTGACAGTATAACCACTGTTTATCCAGGCAGAACCTGTCATTCTTTACGATGACATATTCTGACCGTCTTCCAGATGTGAGTTCCTGATAACCTCAGCACTTTGCAGTCACTTTCTTATTCTAGGGGCAGTGACTCAGTCATGTATGCATTCTTGTTTTAGGATTCCTGAAAATTCACTTTGCACAGCCCTGTTTTCAAGATTATACGTGTAGGCTTACATGTACGTAATACTTCATCATCCATGTATTATTAATACTGTGTACTTAGAGCAATGTTAGCGAGATGTGCTCAGATTTATTTGCTTTTCTTCAGGCTACAATAATTCTCTCCTTGATGGTGACCTATTCAAATCACAATCACCTTAAGAGTGCCATTGATCAAACTGTTCACTCCTCAGCCTGCTTATAATCATCGTTCTTTTGAGGAAACGTTCTGGATTTGCTTCATAAAGTATCGATTTTTCAGTGCCTTGTTGAAAATAACCTTGAGATAACAAATGTAACAAATTATATATAGTATATATAGTATACAAAATCATAACCTGCATTGCTGCTAGCTCAGTAATGGATGAAAGAGTACACATAACAGATTAGATGCTGTAGGGCTGCAGAATACCCTGTCCCACCAAGAATTACTAACTGCGATTTTAACCTCTAATGCTTATATTGTAATCTCTTGCTGATTATATTCAAATTTCTTTTTGGTTTGGTTGGTTTACTACAGATTCATAATGAAAAGCTTTCTTCCATGATTTCTTCCATTCAGCTCCCGCTGTTCCTATTACAGTAGTAGTTGTCATCCACTGGGAAGGTTTACTTGTTATTTTCAGTCATTGCGATTGGAGAATGGTGTTTGGTAGCACACCTGAAATATGGTAAGTACGAAACATAAAACTCCTTGTAAATTGTGGGTTTTGACTTTAAAATGTGGTCTTACTCTGAAGATGCAACAGTATCTTCTTCTCAGGCCATACCAGTTGACTTCTAGATCTCAGTAATTTGTTGTGGTGAGTGTTTGCTTCCATTTCTCTACAGCAAGAATGCCACTGTAGTACCTTTCTGAAATTACCCATTCAGCTCCTTCTTGAGGAACACCTAGTTTCCACCTAGTACGGATTTTGCCAGTCCGAGGGTCATCATGTTATGCGTGGTCCTCACGTATCTGTGACACAGCTCCACACAGGCGACAATGTCATAAAGCTACACTTAATTGCTTACTATCTTCTAATATACAGTTTAGGGTGGTGAATCTTTCCATACTTAATTATTTCAACTTTGTTTTTATTAATCCTTGCAATAACGTATTTTAATATCAGCAAGCCACATGAACCTAATAATATTGCAGTCAGATACGTCTGCTATCTATATAGCATTTGAAACTAATGACAACACAGCTTCTTCATGGAGTGATAATTCTCCTTGGCTATGTCCTGAAATCTTTTATCTTTCATTTCTCTATAGGAAGGCTTTAATCACATCATTGCCCATCACTGATAATTTATCCCAAAAGAATTCAAGATCTATAGTACTCAGTGTTCTATTCACTACACCTAAATTTCCTAATATAGTACTGAAAATGTTACCTCTCCCTTTCACTTTCCATTATTTTTCAGTCCATTGCTTAAACAGGCTTTGCTCAGCATATATTCCAGTTGAATAATTAGGAAATTTAATGGAAATGTTACTTGAGTTAATGTGAAGCATATGTAACTCCCTACTCCAAATTTTAACTCCATAGTTTTCCAACTTTTGGAAAGTTAGGCTTCTGGGGACTTAGATTCCCTTCTAAATAAATAGTTGGTATTTTCACAATATAAATAAAAAGGAAATATATAAAAAGAAAATAATACGAGCAGATGAAGATGGTCTGTGAGCATGGGTAGGTCTGGTACAATTTGATTTGATCCGTTCATTAATAAGCCTATCCTGGCAAAGCAAAACATTAGATTGCAGATGGCACCAAGCTGTGTCATGCAGTTTATAGAATAGAAGGAAGGGATGCCATCTAAAGGGACCTGGACAAGCTTGAGAATTGGCCCCACATGAACCTAATGAGGTTCAACAAGTCCAAGTGCAAGGCGCTGCACCTGGGTCAGGGCAATCCTGGACACAAGTACAGACTGGGAGAAAAACTCGTTGAAAGCAGACCTGCAGAGAAGGGCTTGGGGGTTCTGGTGGATAAAAAGCTTGACATGAGCCAGCAGTATGTGCTTGCAGCCCCGAAAGCCAACTGCATCCTGGGTTACATCAACAGAGGAGTGGACAGCAGGTAGAGGGAGGCGACTGCCCCAATCTGCTCTGCCCTTGTGAGGTTCCACTTGGAGTGCTGCATCCAGGTCTGGGGCTCCCAGCACCAGAAGGATGTGGGGCGGTTAGAGCAAGTCCAGAGGAGGGACATGGAGATGATCATAGGGCTGGAGCACCTCACCTGTGAAGAAAGACTGAGAGAGCTGGGGCAGTTGAACCTGGAGAAAAGAAGGCTCCAGGGTGACCTCATTGAGGTTTTTCAGTAGAAAAGGGGGCTTATAAAAAAAGACGGAGAGTGACTCTTTTCTCCATCAGATGACAGAACAAGGAGGAATGGTTTTAAACTAAGAGAGGGGAGATTTGGGTTAGAGGCTAGGAGGAGATTCTTTACTCAGAAGGTGGTGAGATCCTGACACAGGTTGCCCAGAGAAGCTGTGGATGTCCCATCCCTGCAGGTGTTCAAGGCCAGGTTAGATGAGGCTCTGGGCAACCTGATCTAGTGAGAGGTGTCCCTGCCCATGGCAGGATATGGAACTAGATGATGTTTAAGGTCCTTTCCAACATGAGACATTCTGTGATTCTGTGAGTCACTACTGTGTGATGATTGCTGACACAGAGCAGCAGGTGCACAGCTGGCTGGAGTGAGCAATTGTAAATGCTCTAATACATCCAAGACAAATCCAGCTGCAGTGCAGGAATTTTTTGGGCCAGGATACTGGCTGATTACACAGCACCCCTTTGGATGACCACCTGGGGAAACCAGCACTGTCATTATGACGCTTTTACAAAGTGGATGGAAATTGTTCCCATAAAAAGAGCCACCACACAGTTAACTGTAATGCAATTATATAATGCGGCATTTTATCAATGGAAAATTCCAAATGAAGCTGTGTTGAGAGCAAGTCATGCAAGAGTTTTGCACAGTCTTATGAATAAAGCAGAAATCCCAAATAGCAGTACATGTACATTCCCAAAGTTCTGGACAGGCAGGGTGCACCAGCAGAATGACCAAGGGAGCTGCTTGAAAATTAGTGCAAAAGCTGGCAATAAAAACTGAGATGAGGGGCTGTCTAGCATACTCATAGGTATATGTTCTTTGAGACTGTGACTTGAAGAGAACTGAAAACAAACAAACAGAAAAACCCACAACAATGCTAGCTATAAGTAGAGTAGCCAGTTGAATGGAAACCATGAACTTTTAACTGACCACTGGTTAGAAAAATTGCAGAGTAATCTTGCTGGAATTAATCAAGGTATAGGTGACCGCCTAGAGAGTGATTGTGAATGGATAAATAAGCAGAGAATAGTCACAAACAGGAACACTAGTGGCAAACAGGAGATATTTTTTATTTATTTTTTTTTTCCAGAAATTTACACAAGAAACACATTTTTTGTATAAATGGGATGGATCTAGCACCCTTGTCAGTAGAGCCAATCCAGCACTATATTTAGTTGAGATCAACCCAAAATGAAAGTAAATGTTTGCTTATCTTTGCTGAAAATTCTCAAATACTTCAAGCCAACTAACAAAGTATATGGTGCTTGGTTTAGAATTTGAGGAATGAAGATTCACATCAACAACACTGGAATTATATCACAATGATCTCTTCTTTTTTTTTTAGGTGATTTCCAACCAAGATACCTGTGGGAACACCCTGAAGTGTTTAAGTTAAAATTAGTGGGCTGACTAGTCTACTAAAATTAACAAAGGTCTAATTCAGCTCAAATGTAAAAAGCAAGACATATGGTCAATAATCCCAGCTCCCCACTAATTTTCCTACTGAGGTCTCCAATTCCTTTGCTACTGCTCCGAAGAGTGGCATCTAATTCCACTTTAACCATGATTTGTGCCATGTCTGCTTTTACTGCTAATAATTTATTTTGGAGTTGATTTTTGGTTAAAATCTTTTTGATGTCTCCTTTTACTTTGTAGTATAATCCAAACAACAGCCTGTGCGTCACTTAGTTTTTGATTTAGGTCACTCCCTCTTCTGGGAATTGTCCACTCTTTTCCATACCAAGTGTCCTTTTCCTGGAAATCCCATAACATAGCTGCCATCCATGATTGCATCATATTCACACAATTTGTATTGTTCTGCTTCTGGTTATAAATTTTCCAATTACTCTTGGGCTTCCATACTGTTTTCAGCTTGTTTCCCAAACACTCCAATGCCCAAATAGCTCATGCTTTTTTGGTACTCTTAACTACATTCTCTACCTCGTGTTAATATCCGCACATTCAAAAACTTGCTTCGTATTTCCTAACTGCCCATGGAAATCATCCTGTCTGCAGATTAGTACCCCACTGAACCATGATTATTCCCTGCTTAAAGAAGGGAATTCCCTTTCGGTAAAGAAGTTCTTCCTAACATCCAACCTAAAACTCCCCTGGCGCAACTTAATCCCATTCCCCCTCGTCCTGTCACCAGGCACGTGGGAGAACAGGCCAACCCCCACCTCTCTACAGCCTCCTTTAAGGTATCTGTAGAGAGCAATAAGGTCGCCCCTGAGGCTCCTCTTCTCCAGGCTGAACAATCCCAGCTCCCTCAGCCGCTCCTCGTAGGACTTGTTCTCCAGGCCCCTCACCAGCTTCGTCGCCCTTCTCTGGACTCGCTCAAGCACCTCGATGTCCTTCTTGTAGCGAGGGGCCCAAAACTGAACACAGTACTCGAGGTGCGGCCTCACCAGAGCCGAGTACAGGGGGACGATCACCTCCCTAGCCCTGCTGGTCACACTGTTTCTGATACAAGCCAGGATGCTGTTGGCCTTCTTGGCCACCTGAGCACACTGCTGGCTCATATTCAGCCGACTGTCCGCCATCACTCCCAGGTCCTTCTCTGCCTGGCAGCTCTCCAACCACTCATGTCTCAGCCTGTAGCTCTACTTGGGGTTATTTGTAGCAGTGCAGGCCACCACTGTGCTCAGTTTGCTTGGTCTCATCTGCATACTTGTTTCAGGGTTCCTGAAAATTCCCTTTACACCGAATTGTACAAGCATATAGGTATATATTTATTCAATGTGTGTTCACCCGGTGTTATTAAAATCTATGTATTTACAGGAATGTTACTGGTACATATTTAAATATATTTGATTCTCTCCAGGTTACATCTGGATAGATAGAATCAATTGACACTCTGGAAGTTCTTACTTTTATTTCTCTATTGTGGAATTGTAACTTAGACAACTAATTTTAGATGAATTTAGGTGAAATGAATCATGCCATTAGTGGTAAATACGGATGTTAAATAGCATATATTAGCAGAAGAAAATTTCCACTAGCAAGCCTAGATAGCTCACACCCAAGAGTCCTAAAAGCATGGACTTTTAGGATTGTCTTCTGCAAATGTCAGGTATGAATAACTCTTTGGTTCTGGATAATTCTGAAGATTAAAAACACATTACTATGTTATGAATGGTCAAGAAGTCAAAAGGGAAGAGGAGGTAACAGGGGAAATGATAGATAACATCAGTTCTTGGCAAAATAGCGGAAATATGAAAAAGATTGAAAAAAATAAAGCCAAAGATTTATTGCTATAATTAACCGTGGTAAACATTTTATGAAAAAAGGCTTTATTTCTTACAATTAAAATTGATAAAAGTAAGTACATAGTGAATTTTTGTAAATCATTTGATTTACCATAAATAACATGTTGATAAAAGTATTAGGATTATGCAGTATCAATAAAATACATTTTAAATGGATTAAGAACTGTCTCACCGGTCTCTAAAAGCACTTATCAGCAGAGAGTTATTACTGACAATGACATTTTTAGGAAAGGTCTCCAGAGAGCAGTCCTAGTTCTTAATTAGTTTCATTTTCATTGGCTCTGTTCTTCATCATTTTAAGTCTATTAGCAGGAATAAGTAAAAATGAAATTGGTGCTGTTAACATTTGTGAATGGTTGGAAGTGGTAAAGAATGCAAAAAACAGATCAACCAAACAGAGTATTCTGGATTGCAAAGGAGAACATTGAGCCCATTGAAAAACAGACTGACACACAGCAAATGATGAGAAATGACTGTAGGCCATACTTAACAAGACAGATAATAGGTCAGAATGGGTCCTGGAAAACAATGGGACATTTTAGTGGAGAGGCAGCAGTGTCTCACTCTGTGCTTTGCTACAGCAAAGGTTTTAGGGTGTTTAAATTCCAGAATTGTAAGTGGGGAGTAGGGATGTAATTTTACCTCTCTACGTAAAACTCTTAGTGCATGTAGTTGTGATCGTAATACTTTCTAAGATAGTTGAAAGAACAGAAGGGGGAAGAGAATAAACACAGAAATGACTCAAAGGTTGAAGAAAGTATTTACTGCAACAGACATCTTTGCATATTGGGTTTACATGGCAAGGTTTTGGTAGCAGGGTGCTGCTGGGGTGGCCTTTGTGAGCAGAGCCCAGCAGCTACTCCATGTTAGATAAGGGCCTGTTTCGGCTGGCTCCAAAGGGACCCACTGCTGGCCAGAGCCAAGCCAATAAGCAATGTTACCTGTGCCTCTGTAAAAGCAGATTTAAGAAAGAGGAAAAAAAAAAGTGCTGTGCAACAGTGACTGGGAATGGAGTGGAGTGAGTGAGGAGTGAGAACCACCCCTGCAGCCCCCAAGGTCAGTGCAGAAAGAGGGCAGGAGGTGCTCCAGGCACGGAGCAGCAATTCTGAAATTAATTGGCTGAAATTAGATGATCTGTAAGGTCCCTTCCAGCCCAAACCACTCTATGATTCCATATACACATATACAATCAAGAGCTGTTTGAAAACGTATTAGAAGTCCGTATTTCATATGGACTCAAAATATAAAGCAAAACATTAAGATGTTGATCCACAGAAATATATTTTAATAGTACTTTTGAAAGAGGAAAAACACAGATTCTGGATTTCATATAAATAATAATCAGAGATTCTGGGATTTATTAAAACTGTAGTTTCTCATCAATTTTTGATTGCCCTGGATATGAAATACCTACCTGACAGTACCAAAAATGTCTAGTAGCTTATCAACCACTCTGATACTTGTAGAAAGAACAGCAGTTCTGTAGGCGACTCTACAGTTCATCCAATGACTTCCTGTTTTTACTTCCCCTCAATACTTTCAGTGAATAAAATGGATAGTGTCTTTCTGTTTTTCCATTAATCAACACATCTTCAAGTGGGCAGCAGTACGTTAAGGAGTACTCAACTACCCTCCTCTATTTTATCTACACACAGAAGTCAGATGCGCCACTATACAGCAAAGTGGTGTTGTACTAGTACTACCTGCAGATGCTGCAAAAAGCTAATTTTTCCATGACTGGTTTTAAACTCCAGCGACAGGCTTAGTCAAATCTACTGTTAAGTGGTTGTTCATCAAACAAATAGGGAACATGATACCATGAGGAAAAATTTATCAAGAGGCCAATAATTACTGTATAACCTGCAATATTTTTAGGCTGTCACAGGCTTCATTGGATGGGAAGAACCAATGGATACAGCCAGCTAGCAGGCAGTATTAACTGGCAAATTCATTTGGCAGTAGTGACTTACAGCCAATAAAGAACACCCTGTTCTCCATCTAACTTTTTTCCCCTGTGCTTTACCTCTCTCTGTTGAAAACTTGAGCATATTAGCACTGTGTAATGGCACCTGTCAAAAACTGAAACCTTCATTTTCTGATGTATAAAAGTTAAATAAACATATGATGAAAAAATAGGAATTTGTTAAAATTTTTAACAAAAATAGGAATTTTTGTTAAAATACAAACCATTTTTTCTTGCCATCAATTAATAGTTTTTTGGGGTATGCATTACAGAATTGAGCATTCTCTCAACTCCCAAAGAGAAATAACTTTTTTTAAAAACTAAAATAGTAAGTGAAAAAATCTTTCCAAAAATGTTAAAAGTGTACTTCTAAAAATGTTTTATCATGTAGCACTTATCTTTTTAGTATCTTACCAGGATTAATCTTGAATAGAATGTTTTTTGGCTTAGATTTGCACACACCAATCAAGCTCAGGTATATTTGGTGAAAAGATTTTGTCTTCAAAACCTGTAAATTATTTTTTTCTAGTCCTGTACCAATGATATCAACAACTCGCTTCACTTTAAATGTTCTTATTTGATGAGGAGAAAATAAAAAATATCTTATCCTGTAAAAGAAAAGTTTTGAGGCATTATGAAGGAAAGAAAAGCAAAGAAGTTGTATAATTACCTATTTGAGTTACTTTCCTCCCCAGTTACTCCTAAAGTATTTAACCCTGTGCTTTAAAACTATGCCAATGGCTACACTTAGCCTAGCAATGTATGTATCATGCTACAAATTAGAACATCAGCAAATTCTTCTTAACTCACTTCTGAGACACACTGTTCTCTTGTGTCCCGAGTTAGAGTTCTGTTAAATTATAAATACCTCCATATTCAACTTAAAATTAACATAGCTTACTCCGTTAAAGAAATATGTTGCTCAGGTATTTGTGATTAAGTGAAGGAAATGAAAACAATCCTAACAAAGGTTTGAGTTTAAATTACTCTGCTCAAGTTGGTAAAATCCCCCCCAAAAAAGTAAAGCCAGGCAAAACCTGCGTCAAGTTTCCTTATTACTACAATTATCTTTTCCATATTAAAAATAATACCTGTTGCTTCCTGAAGTACAGGTAAGAGCATTAAATGACTCTACAAAAGCAGGAAAAAAATACACATTTGGCTCATATTAAATATCACAGCTACTGAAATGAAAGTATTCTATTTTAATTAAAAAAAAAATCTACATTCCAAATATTTACCATTATATTTAATGAATAAGATAGACACAAGTTTCCCATAAAACTAATAAGTGGAAGACTGAGAAACAAAAATCAAGATATACAATCTTATCATCCAGATATACATTTCTGATAGTGACTATATGTTTCTGTAACATACTTGTGATCAGTGTGGTACCATCACCACAGGCCTTCAGATAGCCATCTTTATTCCCCAACAGCCTCAAATCTCAGAAACAGTACATAATCTTGTTTTGGTGCCAAGTCACTCCAAAGGCCTTTCAAAATTTCCTGTAAGAGTCACAATGTCTAATTACTAGATGAAAGAAAAAAGGCAAAAAAAAACAAAAACAAAAACCATTTTTCATCATCTGATTCAGCTGTTGCTATTACAGCTTTAAATGAATTTATACTTCCTTTCAGAAAATGGGAAAGTAACAAATTTAACTGAACACTACATGTATGACTATGATACTAGTCCTTTGGTATCTTTTCGATTTGCATACATCTACAAGAGTTTTCTATAAGATTCACGTGCGTGTAATCTTTAAAGAAGAGTTTCAGTAAGAAAATTTGCTTTTTCAATTTATTCTTTTTCTCCCCCTTGCTTGAAGGAAAAATGTTTCTTTACATCTACTGTTTTGTAATTGTAAGGAAAGCTTGCAAATGTTTCGTTCTCCTGGTAATGAAATATCCTATCACTGCACATATGCGACATCTTCATGAAATAAGTCTACAGTCCTGAAAAAGGCATTTAATTCGACACTGCACAACTTCCTCAACAATCTTTAGAGATTCAACATAATTAATTGCAGAAGTAATTAGTTCCCTTTGCAAAAAATCTAATAAAATTCTTCAGTCAAAACAAGCTTAACCAATTCCCGATTCAAATGCATTCTTAATGAATTATAAGACATCTCCCAGATAATCACTTCCGATTTGGCTTTATCATTTTTAGTATCACACTAAGGAATTTCTTTTAACACACATAAGTATCAAGTAATTAAAAAAAACAACCTGCATATTAACTTAAAAAATGATTTCTCTAACACATCTCTTTATATAACAGACAAACTTTTTTTTTCTTTTTTTCTTTTTTTTTTTTCTCTTTTTTTCTTGTTTGTAATTTGGACCATTAACTCACTTTGGACTAAAGCACAACGTAAGAAAAGACTTCTCATAAGGTAGCAAGGTTCCTTGATTGGGAAAGCACAGGATCAAAATGGAAATATTTATATCTTCTGTTTTATTTATGAGGCTTAGATCTTGTAAAACAGCATCTGCACTCCTCTGAAGATCTGTTCCCTAAAAAAAAATAATAATCAAAATATGGATACATCAACAGTGCAGCCTGCTCTAACTACCCTTTTGTTTTGCTTTTTTCCCCATGCATGGTTTCACATCTTTCAAAACAAATAGAAAGACATAATGTAAATAATGCCAGTAAAACATAGTTCCATATCATTCAGCTAATTAACTACTTCTATGTCAATGTTTTTAACTCCCTTTTTTTTATAAAATGTGATGCTCACTCAGATTACTTCACTGTCAGAGTAAAGCAAGTGAAACTAAGCTTTTAACACCTTGGAAAACCAAAATGTGTTTTGACAACTGCTATATAGCTTCATCATAACAAATCCACTAACTCATAACAAATCCAGTAAATCAAGCATAACTATTCCTGAAAAAATAAAAAAGGGGCAGAGGAGGTGGAGAAGGAGGGAAAATGTACTTAACATCATTAATGCTACGGTGTCACACAGTGAAACAGAAATACTGAAAAAACTTAATTCCAAGGTAAATATATAGTAAACAATTTGCTGATTGGACAGAAGTGACAGGAAGTTTATTGATTAGGAAATAGCATGACATAGAAAACACTGCTAGAAGATGAATCTTGAGAAAAAGAATGTGAATGCAGAAATAAAAACGTGTCTTCAACTAAACTGAATTTAAAATAAAGAACATTTTCTTACCATCTCTCCTCCGATGCTATTGTCTTCCAGTATTGCTACCCAGTCCATACACTCTGGACTTTTATTGTATAAACATATTTGTTCAGTCTTTGAAGACCCAAAGTAAACCGATCCAAAATTAATGCATTCCAATACATTTCCAGAAGACACTCCTAGAACTTTCAGAATTTGTTCAACCACAACAGCTTTGATCCATACTTCAGTGCAGCCACGTCCTTCCAACTCCACTCTGTCAGTAACAGTAGCAAGTAACAGTAGCAAGTAACAGGTAATGTACAAAAATGTTAGAAATAATCATTTTGTATTATGCAAAACTAAGTCAAATCAAAGCATTTAAACTCAAGTTGTCATCTCCATAGATAACCTAAGCACTTTTAAGAACTTTACTTCAAAGATCTTCTTAATTTAAGTAATATAATGAAACAGACTAGAAAAAAGTAACACACATACCCTTTTTGCTACTAGAAGAATAAAGGATTGAAAAGGGTTTTCCAGATTTGTATCAACTCCAAATTCTGATAGTGCCTAAAAAGTCTGTATTTACAATTTGAAAGACAACAAGGTGGGAACTTAAAAATAGTGTATTCTTGAAAGAGGTAATGGTTGTGAACAGATTCCTTCTGTTGAAAATGGACACCAATAGACATCGTAACGTTTTCTGAGACTAGTGAAACACATCCAACCAAGAGAAAAAGAGCAAAGTTATAGAAATCCAGAAAAAATTGGTGGTGTGGAAGGTACAGGAACACTGCAGATAGAAGATGCAGAAGCTCTTTGTTAGCAGCACACAGAGATGTGCACACATGCCATGTAATTACAACTTACAAGAAAATTCTAAAAAACAGCCATGTACACAACCTGTGTATCACTGTTCCACAGAGATAATATAAACATCAAGTTCATTTAATGAAAATAAGCGTTGAAGACGGGAATTGACACTTGGAAGATATATATATATATATATATGTATTTGTATATGTATATGTATATGTATTAAACAAATTCATAGTAAAGTCTTTAGAATTAATTTTTTGAAATATATAGACCTGGATTCCATCAACCATACTCACTCACTTTATCACTTCTTTGATGACTCTTGGGACATCTGTACAGATAGCCACTTCAACCACCTTTCAGGATCCACCACTCCACTGGAAGTTGTTATGTTAAGTAACACAACCCCATCATATGATATCTCAAACGTACCTAAAAGGAATAATACATTGCACAACTTAGAAGTTGTAGATTTATATTTTCCTATGAAACATTTTCATTCACAAATGACATAAAGCAGGTGTTTACAAGCAGTACATTTTCTTATGGAAACAGGAAACACAAGGTTAACATTTTTCCAAAACTATTTCTAACAGAGTACAGCATTCTTCCCAGGATTTTTGAAATTAAACATCCACATATCCAATGTAACTGTGCCAACTGTGCAAGCTGTCATTGCGACAGGAAAGGTACTTACATTCCAAACAGAACTGATTATATCACAAAGCCATTATAAGTAACATTTTTATAAATTTGGGAATATTTTATGCACAGCTCTAGGCAGCCACCACCTAGAAATTTCACAGATCCAAAAAGAGATCTATTACCTGCAAATAGCAACACTTTTCATAGCTTGATTCATACACTATCCAATTCATTGCAGAAGAGAACAGTTAATCTTTCTCTGACATACAAACATTTGTTTAAATGTGTATTTCACCAGCAGCACTAATTTTTTGCCATTATAGGTAGCAAGAAATTGTTTCAAATGCTGTAGGAAAAACACACTGTTTTACCTCAAACAACAGCTGATCTCTAATATGACATCAGAAGCAGGAACAAAGCACTCATACTTTTAGCACGAGATATGAAATGCCTTGATTCACAGGCTGCATACAGCACTTCTGCTGCTGTAGTTTATATGATGCCTGCCAGCACAACCTGCTGTGTTCCGATTCAGAGACTACACACACAGATTGAGCAGCTCTGCCTTTGTCTGCCCTTGATAAATTCTTCACTAACCACCGCTTTTATTCTAATTTTGCATGTGGCCAACACTGCAAAACTCCATCATGCAGCCTTTATGTGTCATGCAGCAGTTTAGAAGTAGTTCCTACACAGTGTGAAAAGTTTCACATCGTGCAAATGATAAATCTGCAACCAGTGATCAACTAAGATAATGATCAGCTGTTACTTTTACATCTCTCAGATTGGATTCTAGAGTAGAGATCTCCTAAAATTCTGCAAAGTTCCAAGTACATTTTTCTTCCCTAGGTAGAAACACAGTAGAGCCTAGAGGAGGAATGGATCACTTGCAGAATGCACGGGTAGGTAGCTCAGCACCACCACACGGCTCTCTCACTCCCCCTCCTCAGAAGAAAGAGGGGGAGAAAATCTGATTGAAAAAAGGCTTATGGGTCTGCAGGGCTGGTTCCCTCACATGTTCTTACTCCTCTCTCCCAGCTGCTGCTGCATGGTGTTTTTCCCGTTCCTTAACTCTGCTCTCCCAGAGGCCCACCCAGCATCACTCCCTGGCTCGGCTCTGGCCAGCAGCAGGTCCCTTTTGGAGCTGGCTGGAGCTGGCTCTGCTCTGACATGGGGCTCTGCTCACAGAGGCCCCTGCTGCAGCTCCCCCACTACCAAAACTTTGCCACATAAACCCAATACAAGAACCTTTAGTGTTGGGAATTGATATAATTGTTCGATCTAAGCTTGCTTTAAGCAACCAGAGTAGGCCTTAGAAATCTCAGGGCCTGCTGTAGCTGAGCAAACCAGGCTGCCAGAGTAACTGTGAGAAGCTCCCACGGCAAAGACTCCCACATCACCCAATTAAGGAACTCAGAAAATACTGTTATCAGCAGCTGGCCTCAAGGACTAGGCCTACGTGACCGTTAAGCACAAAGGGGGTTGTTTTCCTAACTTCTAATCAAAAAGGGGGGTTCTTTTCTTGCAGGTGGTGTTATTTTCTTATAACTGTTTGTCTGAGTGCTTTTGACCAATAATCTTGTGTGAAACACTGTCCACCCCTGTAAAATTCACTATAAAAGTTGGGCTATTCGGGCAATAAAATGGCGAAGCATGATCTGACTCTGCTGGTGTCTGTCGTGCTTTCGTCCGTGCTTCGCAACAAATGGCGCCCGAACAGGCTGAGACCTGAACAGGGCCTGAACAGGACATCGCAGCGAGACGGACATCGCACCGGAGCAGGACATCGCAGCACCGGAGCGGACATCGCAGCGGCGCCGGGGCGAACATCGCAGCGCAGCGGGACACCGGCGGCACCGGCACATCCGAACGCAGGTAAAGCGGGAGACCAGGTACATCGGGAACCAGCGGCGCCGGGTGCCGGGACATCGGTGCGGCGCGGGTACCAGCGGCGCCGGGACATCGGGGCCCAGCAGCGCCGGGCGCTGAGACATCGGTGCGGCGCGGGAACCAGCGGCGCCGGGACATCGGGGATCAGCACTGCCGAGCGCCGGGACATCGGTGCGGCACCGGGGCCAGCGGCGCCGCGACCTCACAGCGCTGAGCCTGAGCCCGAGACTGAGACATCGGATCGGCGCGGGACATCGGAGCGCCGCCGGAACATCGGACCGGACATCGGAGCGGACATCGGACCGGCGCTGTAGCCAGACACCGAGCCGCAAACGCTGCACACAGGACTTACGGTGAGACGCGCTACTCCCGGTCAGAGACGCGGAAAACGCGGTACTCCCGGTGAGAGACGCGAAACACGGTGGGCCGCGGGGACTTACGGTGACAGACGCGGGACACGCGGGGACGCGGGGACTCACGGTGAGAGACGCGGGGTACGGTACCGCGCAGGACATTGAAGTAATCGCGACACACTGAAGTAATTGCGGTAGAGGTAAAAGGGACGATAATCCCCGCACCTGCACTCTGACAGGTGAAAGGGACGTAAACGCGTAATCCCCGCACCCGGGAACGCCCAGGAGCACCTATAGACGGTCCCTGCCAGTCACTTGTCTTGCAAAGGTTGTAACAGTATAAACGAAGGCATGGAGAGACAAGCGGCCTATGATTTGCTCAAATGTTTCTTAGAAAAGCGAGGCACGCAGGGAATAAACTGCAAAAAGGAGTTACCAGGATTGTTAACATACGGTTTGGCACAGGGTTGTTTTATCAATCCGGATACAATTTTTGAACAAGCAGAGTGGCGCAAATTCGGGGACAAATTGTTTTATGAAGTTATTAATGACAATAAGACTGCTAAAAAATTATTGAAGCCTTGGAAAGCAGTCACTTATGCCTTAGCTGCACATCAGGCTGAGCAAAAAATCGCTGCTGCTGCTACAGAGCGACTGGGTTTACCGGAAAAAGCTGGTAGTGTTAACCCTCAACTGGGAGAGATGAAGGGAGCTGAGGATTGCCCATTGCCCCCTTCAGTGAGAACGATAACGCTGCCATCCTCTGAACCGTTATCCGTGCCCCCGCCACCGACAGCTCCACCACTGACTCCTACTCACGAAATTGGGGAGATAGCCGAGGAAATAAGAGAGCAAAAACTAGACAGTAAAAATACGAACCCGTTTACAGACGGTGTTCAACAGAGGCAGAGGATGTGGAACCAAATAGTAAATGAGGCCCTATGCGAGGGGGAACACGAGATAGCTACACAATTGACTCCTGAGGCCTTCCCGGTAATATATTCACCACCGGACGCCCAGGGTAATGTTACAGTTAATCTAGTGAATTTGGACTGGAAATTGTTAACTCAGCTGCGGTCCACAGTAAATGACTCAGGTCTGAAAGGTGAACCTACGAGACAGATGCTGGACTACATTTGGGGAACAAATATCTTGCTTCCAGGGGACATACGCAGTATAATGAAGCTAATTCTGACCCAACACCAGCAGCTGTTATTTAATGCCCATTGGCACGCTGCTTGTCAAGAAGCAGTTGCAGTGATAAGAGCACCGGGAGACCCTTTACATGGGGTCACACTGGAAGAATTGATGGGAATAGGACCGTATTTTAGGACAGAAGCACAGGCATTGCTGGGACCTGATAAAGCCAAGGAATCAATGAAACTGGCCAGAAGAGCATTGGATCGGATAAAGGAGCCAGGGGGAATACCTTCCTACATGGGAATCAAACAGGGTAGAGAGGAACCATTTGGGCTTTTTATTGATCGCGTTGCAAATGCCATACAGGCGGCAGGGGTGCCCGATTACCTCAAGGGCATGATATTAAAACAGTGCGCAATTCAGAATTGCAACCCCTCTACTCGCACTATACTAGCTTCCCTACCCGGGACATGGACAATTGAGGAAGGGTTGGAAAGAATGGCTCAGGTACCAGTAGGCCCACAGGCTATGTTAATAGAAGCAGTAAAGCAATTAGGTGACAGCATGAGAGAACAGGCACAGGCTGTGAAACAGCATGTTCAGTCTACACAGAGTCAGGTCCTTGCAGCTCTTGCTCCTTTGAAAACCCCCGGTTCACGCTCTGGTGGTCGAGTACCACCCTCTAGTGACCCATCACCACATCGCTGCCGATGTTATCGTTGTGGTGCTTTTGGGCACGTGAGACGAAACTGCAGAGCTGGGGCAGTATGGTGCCCAAATTGTCAGTCGACTAATCACAATGAAGTGGCATGTAGACGCAACGTGCCGGGAAACGGCCAAAACAGCGGGAAGAGTCGCCCCGCGACGACAAAAAATGCGGCCGCATACACAGCAACACCGAGGGGGAACCCGTTCCTCTCCGACCAGCCACAAGAGGAAGCCTCGGCCTGGACCTGGCAACAGCAGTAGATTGCACGTTGATGGATTCAAAACCTGTTCGCATTCCTACAGGTGTCAAGGGACCAATTTGTATTAATGGACAAGCTGTGGGTGCATTACTTATAGGGAGGTCATCAGCGACCATGCTGGGACTTCAAGTATTAGTGGGACTTATTGATAAAGACTGTCAAGGAGAAATTCAAATAATGGTTCAAACGTTGTTTCCGCCGTTATTTGTGCCTAAGGGCACCAAGATAGCACAATTGCTTCCGTTATCACATCTTGCGGAAGGCATTTTGCCCACGCAGGAGCAACCGCGAGGGCAGGGAGCATTTGGCTCTACGGGAAATGTGGCTTTGTTAACTGTGGGGTTACAGCAAAGACCACGACACATGGTCACAGTGCAGTATAAAGCAGAAACCATAACAATCAATGCCTTACTTGACACAGGAGCCGATGTATCTATAATTAGCACACAAAACTGGCCGCAGCATTGGCCAACATTTGAAACTAATACCACGGTAGCCGGGGTCGGAGGCCTGACACTTGCCCGTCAGTCACCACCCCTGCAGTGGACAATAGGGGACAAAGTGGTGAAATGTTGTGTCTCTGTTATTCCGTTGCCTGATGGGGTGCACGCACTAATAGGGCGAGACATCCTTGCTCAAGTGGGGATGGTTCTTACCTCAGAACACCCTTTATAGATATGGCCATTGTTTGGACTTTCCCGATCCCACTCCGGTGGAAGAACGATAATCCAGTGTGGGTCGAGCAATGGCCGTTAAAAAGGGAAAGTCTGGTACAAGCACATAAGCTGGTTAAAGAACAATTTCAACAGGGGCACTTAAGGTTGTCAACAAGCCCGTGGAATACACCTATCTTTGTGATTAAAAAGAAATCGGGAAAGTATCGACTGCTCCACGATCTGCGTGCAGTTAATAAGCAGATGTACGATATGGGAGCAGTGCAGCCAGGGTTACCTAATCCTGCGATGATACCTGAGGGATGGTATTTACTCATAGTGGACTTAAAGGACTGTTTTTTCACGATTGCACTTCATGAAAATGATAGGCACAGGTTTGCTTTTACACTTCCTGCAATAAACCGGGAAGGGCCGGACCAGAGGTTTGAGTGGACGGTCCTGCCGCAGGGAATGAGAAATTCGCCGACTCTATGTCAGCTCTATGTCGACGATGCGTTACAGCCGTTGCGACGAAAATGGTCAGGAACAATAATCTATCATTATATGGACGATATTCTATTAGCACAGTCAACACCATTTTCTTCACAACAAAAGGATGAACTGACGGAGCAACTTAAACAGAGAGGATTAGTAGTTGCCCCCGAGAAGGTACAGGAGACAAGCCCATGGAAATATCTTGGGTGGCATATCACTGATGCTACGATTCAACCGCAGAAATTGACAATACAATCAGACCTTAAGACTCTTAACGACGCTCAGAAGTTGATGGGTGATTTGCAATGGATTCGACCAGTGGTTGGTATTCCTAACGAACTGTTAAATCAACTACGACCTTTGCTACGAGGGACAGACCCCGCAGCACCAATTCAGCTTACAGACCAACAAAAGCAAGTATTACAACTAATAGCCTCAATGATTACAACTCGGGCTACACATCGGCGTATAGAGGGTGCGCCTCTTGATCTAACAATAATGTGTGGCCCCCAATATTTGATGGGTGCAATAACACAGCAAAAAATAAAAACGGGGGAGAAGCAGGGAGAGACGGTGGTATTAGAATGGCTAGCTCCTCCGTTGCAGCCACGACGGACAATTCAAGAAAAAATCACCACATTAGCAGAATTAATTAAAAAGGGACGAAGCAGAATTTTGCAAATAGACGGGGTCCCTCCTAACACCATATGGCTACCTGTAAGATCAAGTGATCTGGAATGGTATATACAAAATTCTGAAGAACTGCAAACTGCTCTATTGCAGGATGGAGCCACATTAATAGCAAAATCGTTACAATCTCCTGTCTTGTCCTGGATGAAAAACCAGGGCTGGATAAGCAGACCAAAGCGATCACCCCAACCGATTGCAGATGCAGTAACAGTCTTTACAGATGCAGGTAAGCGCTCCAGAACTGCTGCAGTGACATGGAAGGATGAGCAGGGCTGGCAGCATCAGATTTTGCAAGCTCAGAAAGAGGATTCATTACAGACACTAGAACTGTTCGCAGTAGTATGGGCGTTTGTAAAATGGAAAGATGTTCCGTTGAATGTTGTATCTGACTCTCTTTATGTAGTAGGCATAGCCAATCGCATTGAGGATTCAAGTTTGCGAGAAGTGCGGAATGGGCGACTGATCCAACTATTGATAAGCTTGCGGCTTGCCATCGCACAGAGGAGTGAACCGTATGCAGTGATTCATATTCGCAGTCATCAGTGGGAACAAGGACTCGGAGAAGGGAATGCCCGAGCCGACCGATTAGTTGCTGCTACAATTACTGAAGCTCCACTATCACCATTTTGCCGAGCACGAGAAGCTCATTCCATATTTCACCAGAATGCGAAGGGACTAGCTCGAGCCTATAATTTGTCTAATGCTGATGCTCAAGCAATTGTAAAGGCTTGTCCTATATGTAGTCATCATAATTTAGGAATTGGACTCGGGTGTGGTGTTAACCCAAGAGGGTTGAAAGCTAATGAAGTGTGGCAGATGGATGTCACGCACGTTGCAGCCTTAGGACGGTTAAAATACTTGCATGTAACAATAGATACCTATAGCCACATGATATGGGCTACTGCACAGCCCGGAGAAAAAGCTCGGGATGTGCGGCGTCACCTCACTAGCTGTTTTGCTGTGTTAGGGGTACCTAGTACTATTAAAACTGACAATGGTCCAGCTTATAATAGTAGGCCACTGAAGCAATTTATGCAATTATGGAATATCAATCATGTTACTGGTATCCCACACTCCTCCACAGGACAGGCGATAGTGGAAAGAGCAAATGGGACAGTGAAACGGTACTTAGAAAAGTTCAGAGACATTAAAGACATAAAAGAAAGAATAGGGAAGGCTCTTTTTGTACTTAACCATCTATGTGTGTTTGGCGACAGCACTGAGCCTCCTATAGTACGTCACCATGCTGGGGCAGAAACTTTTAAGCCACCACGCATGAAGGTGTTATACAGAGACATGAAAACAGGGCAATGGCTAGGCCCTGCTGAAGTGATTTACCTGGGGCGTGGTTACGTTTGTGTTTCTTCCCCTACAGGTACAATCTGGGTGCCTAGCCGATGCATAAAACCAGCCGTTGAAAATAAAAAGTGACTGTCGTCAGAAGCAGAATATTGAAGAGTAAACAGCAGATAGAGTCAACAGCCAAACTGTACGAATGAGATTGTGGTATGATTGAGAGTGAGATGTGTCAGAGGCCTCTGTATGTGCGATTGTGCTCTGTATGTGCGATTGTGCTCTGTATGTGCGATTGTGCTGTGTATGTGTGATTGTGCTGCGTGAGTGAGAGTGTATGTGACCATGGTTCAAGTTGTCGTTGCCATAGCGCAGGATTCCGGAATGTAACAATAGTTCAGGTTATTGTCACCATGGTGCAGGATCTTGGGATATAGCAATAGTACCGGTTATCGTTGCCTTAGTGCAGGATTCCGGAATATAGCCATAATACAGGTTATCGTTGCCTTAGTGCAGGATTCCAGAATATAGCCATAATACAGGTTATCATTGCCTTAGTGCAGGATTCCAGAATACAGCCATAATACAGGTTGTCGTTGCCAAAGTGCAGGATTCTGGAATATAGCCTTAGTACAGGTTATTGTTACCACAGTGCAGGCCGGCAAAAATTATCAAAAGATTTATTAGAAAGATTCAATATGATATCAATCCTTTTAATCAATAGTTCACTGATTTGTTTGAAACAATGCACAGATGGTTACTGGGATTAGTCAAAGGGGGATTAGGTTTAAGTGTGTCACTATTAAGTTGTGCTACCTACTATTAGATTGTGTTACCATTAAGTGCTTACAGTAATTATAGTATCATTCGGGTTAATTTGCATAGTTGTGTTGATCACCATTAAGTATTTAGGTTTAAGTGTGTTACTATTAAATTGTGTTACTTACTATTACATTGTGTTACCATCAAATGCTTACAGTAATTATAGTATTATTAGGGTTAAGTTATATAGTTGTGTTATATTGTATATTTGACACCTACTGTAAAACCAAGTACTGCCTGTACTAAAAGAAAACGGGGGAATTGTTGGGAATTGATATAATTGTTCGATCTAAGCTTGCTTTAAGCAACCAGAGTAGGCCTTAGAAATCTCAGGGCCTGCTGTAGCTGAGCAAACCAGGCTGCCAGAGTAACTGTGAGAAGCTCCCACGGCAAAGACTCCCACATCACCCAATTAAGGAACTCAGAAAATACTGTTATCAGCAGCTGGCCTCAAGGACTAGGCCTACGTGACCGTTAAGCACAAAGGGGGTTGTTTTCCTAACTTCTAATCAAAAAGGGGGGTTCTTTTCTTGCAGGTGGTGTTATTTTCTTATAACTGTTTGTCTGAGTGCTTTTGACCAATAATCTTGTGTGAAACACTGTCCACCCCTGTAAAATTCACTATAAAAGTTGGGCTATTCGGGCAATAAAATGGCGAAGCATGATCTGACTCTGCTGGTGTCTGTCGTGCTTTCGTCCGTGCTTCGCAACACTTTAGCTATAATAGGAATAATAGAAATAACGCAGAACTTCAGTTAATTCTTACTTAGTCACTGAGGAGTTAACTCACACACAAAAAAATACATTTCCTAAGAAAATAAATATTTTCATAATTCAGTGCATATTTAATATTTACCTGATGATGATCCATGGTTAGCAATATGGATCTCTTTACTAATTACTTTACTGTTTGCAGTCACTGTACCCAAATTAATCTCTGAATCAGTTTCCAGATAACAGCGTGGAATTAATCTGCAGAGAGAAGGCATGGTTTTATTTTCCCCAAAGTTGAAAATACATTTGCATTTTTAAAGAAATTTGATTAAGCACCACGTTGGAAGAGTTCTGCTTTTCTTCTAGTCCTCCTCCTACTGTTTATGCAACTCACTCCAGCAGTACAAAATACATTAAAAAGATCTATTAATTCATTTAATTTAAGAACTAATGACTGCAACTTTAAAACAAGCTAGCCTCGAGCAATTAGTCAAAATGGAATATATGCATTTTTATTTCACAGAATTTCTAGGTTGGAAGAGACCTCAAGATCATCGAGTCCAACCTCTGACCTAACACTAACAGTCCCCACTAAACCATATCCCTAAGCTCTACATCTAAACGTCTTTTGAAGACTTCCAGGGATGGTGACTCCACCACTTCCCTGGGCAGCCTGTTCCAGTGCCTCACAACCCTTTCAGTAAAGAAGTTCTTCCTAACATCCAACTTAAAACTCCCCTGGCGCAACTTAAGCCCATTCCCCCTCGTCCCGTCACCAGGCACGTGGGAGAACAGGCCAACCCCCACCTCACTACAGCCTCCTTTAAGGTATCTGTAGAGAGCGATAAGGTCGCCCCTGAGCCTCCTCTTCTCCAGGCTGAACAAGCCCAGCTCCCTCAGCCGCTCCTCGTATTTAACTCTAAATACCTATTTGTCATACAAAGTAGTTTAAATAGTTTACTAGAAAAGTGTTCACTGTATTGAGTTGGTCGTATCTCCAAAGTTAACATCCACTGTCTTTCATCGTCAGCTGCCTGAACTAAAAGTAGAGAAAAAACATGCATGCCAATTTCAATTTACAGTCTTCTTGTTCTATAGATACTTCACGTGGCTTCAGCAAAACTCGTTAAAACATAGGAAGCATATAATGACACAAGTTCTTGCTGTTACTTATTTAAGAGCATCAGCAAGCATGACTACTTCACTGGATTGGGTACGGCTTAGACTTAATGAAAAACTACTACTTGCTTCAGCAAACTCATGAAGGCCCTGATTCCTAATACAAGCCCACGTTTGACATCATGTAAAATTGTGTTCAAAATTAATTAGGATTTTACATGAGCACAGACGTCCATCCCCTCTTAACTGCAAATAGGGACATGCAGGAACAATTGCATCTCGTGGCCTGTACTAAGGGCTGCACCAAAGACTAACAGAAGGAAGACAGCTTCCTAGGCCAAGCTAGGTGGACCCTACCCACAGAAGCTCTTTCACAAAGTACAGGGGCAAGCAAGTGGGAGGTGGTGGGAAGGAAAGGAGATGGGGGTGGAGGGAGAAGGGAATCAGAATGAAACAAATGAACTTCCTCTTGGGCAACAACTTGGTTTTAATTCTATTTAATAATTTATTGTGATGCAAAACAAAATACTGAATTCTTCAAATAGATGGTTTAAACCAGTGGGTGGGGGTACACCAGGAGAAAAAAAAGGCACCAGGAAACTGCTATCAAGATCAGAGCACAATTAAAACTATTTTGAAGACCTGACAACATGTACCAATTATTTAGACATTCTTCCAAGAGGTTTCATGAGATATATGAAACTAAGTATCCTTCCACTCAAGTCCCAAATATATAACTACCCAAGTACACAGGAATCAGAACAAAATTGTAACCAGTATCAATTCCTCGTAGATAGTGATCCTTTCACAAAAGAGAGAGAGGAATTAGAGTGTTTACATTTTGTTAAAACAAACAAACAAATCCCAGTTACTATATTTCAAAGAAAAAGCAAGAATGAGGAGTTTCAGCGAAGCATTTACACACTCAGACACACTAAAAAATAAGCCCATAACTCTCTGGTTTGATTGAAACAATCCCAAATCTTGAGTATACATGTAAGTATTTTCTATTGCTATCAAATATTTACTAAATTAATTCATTACATCTGTATTACTGAGCACATTAAGAGTCCATGGCACGATCAAGATACACTAACTGCATTGTGTGGTCACCAAAACTGATATGAAATACATGTGTGACAAATTAATATGGTTAACCACTGGAGCTAGTCACATGTGCCAGGCAAACATGTAAAAGGTGTTTCATTTGCAAATCAAACAACTATGATATTAACTTCACTAAGGCACAATGGAAATAAAATTCTTTTGGTGATATTTTTAACCAAATAAGTGGTTACAAAAATAAGTTAAAAGTTACTGCAGTCTGATGTTGTATGGGAAACAGGCCTTTCCTACATTCACAGTGAAGCGCTTCCCAGACTAATGATTATCTTAAAATGAACAGCAGATGTGATCGAAGGAATTGCACAAAATGTTGGCAAAAAAAGGATAAATATTTTCATGCTTTTCTCCTAAACTGGCCGTGAACTTCTCTTTCATTAAGATTCCATGGGCAAAACATGCAGACCCAGGTTTTCTACAAGTTCATAGAGAATTACACATTTGTACATACACAATAATCCATACTGAAATAAAAGGTGAAAAACAACAATTCCAAAGACAGAAAACTGAAAATAAGTGAACAGGGAAGAGAGAAGTAGCAGACATTTAGAGGTCACTCTAAATAATTTCAACAACTTCCAAATATTGTCTATACGATAACACATCTTAGGTTTCTGTAACTTCTGAACTAGCTTTCACATACTTTAAAATGTAATTCTGTTTGTTAGATGTGGAAGTACTTTTTTAAAGTACTGCCAGTACACAGTCTTTGAGTCATTCACCCTAGAAAATAAAAATAAACACTGTATTTGAACCGGCCAAAATCTGTGGCTTGTAATTCTGCACGTGTCAAAAATACATACAACACAGACATAAATCTAAGTATATCCTTAAAAAAATAAACTATGTATGTCAACTTAACACTTAAGGAAATATAGGATAAATGCATATTAAATTATTGATGGTGCATCAGCAGAAACAATAAAATGTTATTTAAAATGAAAAAAAGAGGTAAAAACCTTTAATTAGGGAGAAAAAAACACACTGGAATTATACTACTAATAAAAATAATATACTAATAAATTATACTATTTCCAGTTGAAGGGAAAAAGAGGACAGGACACAGCACAGGGGCCCTCCAAAACAGAACATGCAAATATTTCCTTTAAAATATTTTTAGTGTCTTCCATCAAATTAAAGACTTCTGTGCACATTTCATAGTGATATCTTTATTTAAAAAAAAAAAAAAAAAAAAAAAAGCTTCTGACTAGTATTTGTCAGCCAATGAGTTCTTATACTACCTATATTTTTTTCTCTAAATGATAAATGGCATATTCAAAACTATGTTTGTAAAGAAAAATATGTTTGGTATTTGGTGACCCTTCGGTGCAATAACTATCATCTATCTGTAAACAACAGATATGCATGACAAAATTGATTTGGGAGAAGACTGATTAAAAAGTATTAAGTATATTTAGTTTTGATTTTTACACAGAAAGATAATAATCAGTTATACCCTGTTATTTTTTCCCCCGCAAAAGATTAAACACAAGGATTTTAAATATTTAGCTATCTACTGAAAGTCCTTTTCAGAAAGGAATTGCCAGTAGCTTTATTGTCCAAACTGAAATCTCTCCAAGGCAGTCTTACCTCCAAAATAGTAGCAAATAAAAATAGGTTTTTTTCTTCTAGGAAGTGTGCTCTGGCAGAACATATGTAGAGACAGCTATTTTTAGTAGTTCACACAGACATCCGCCTAACCAGAAAGGTGAATAGAAGAAATACATGTATCATAAGACATCTTACATGAATCAAGTGGTATTTTAAACATTTTAAATATTAATTTTAGGCAAAAAATAATAAAATGATCATATTGAATTACTATGTTCTGTATTAACATTAAATAAATGAACAAAAAAGCATTCAGGGATTTGCATTTAAATCTCTACACAATTATTTTCTCTCTAATAATCTTTAGTGTTATTATACTAAGGTCAAATGCGCAGACTTGTAACAATACCAATTTATTTCATTTGATCTCAGGGTATTATAATATTAAGACTGATAACAGTAGAATGAACATGACAATTGACCTGTGGCTAAGAAACTGCTAGCCCAAGAAGCAAAAAGCATGCAACTGAAATACGGTGCTCTTAAGATGAAAGGAGAAAAAGCAAATCAGGGAAAAAAAAAAGATCACAACATGACAGGTACATAAAATGACAGAGTAAGTATTGCCCATCTGAAGGCAAAACCTGATGCATTTCAGGCTAACATGAGTTTGTGGATTTGTTTTATTTTTTAAAACAATTCATATTGAATAGTCTCCAATGAAATTCCTTTCCACCCGTAAACAGAATTTCTAATGTTGAGATTTTCAGGAAAATCATGATTTGCATTAGTTTATGTAGAGAGGGGATTCACCTATCCTAACTTAGGCACCCAAGAGCTGGACCTGTTGTCGTTCTGTTTTTTCTTTATAGGCAAGAGAGAGAAAGGTCCTCCAGAACAACTCCATCCCAAATCCTCATCTGCAGATAAATATCTAGCCTAAGTCTGATGAAGTATTATTTAGAAACTTACCTTTTCCAACCAATATACAGATAATATACAATACACAGACATATTAGAAATCATCAGCATTATTATAACCAATATAAAGTAGAGCAAAAACAAGAACTCAAAGCCTCTGTAGTATTTTAGAACATCACCATCCCAATTATCTTCTTACCTGTGCATTGTTATGGCGAAAAAAAAAAAAAGGGAAAAAACTTGCTATTTATTTTCATTACATAGCTTAGTCATGCAGCCATATGTGACAGGTGTTAGCAAACTTTCCACAAGATTAGACTGAAAACTCTAACAGCAAAATGTGAACTTTTGACCTTCATATCCGAACAAGGGGATATCAACTCTTTTCCTATTAAAAGAAGTAGTCGGTCATTGAGATCTTCCTCACTCTCAGGACAATATTCTACATCAGCTGCAACAGGTTTTTCTGAATTTTCCACAATCAGTTTAAGCTGCAGTGAAAAAAAAATAATCAATTTTTCATTTTTAATATTTAAAAAGATATACATGTGGTCAATTTTTCAGAGTAACACACAGTGATTTAAAAAAGGAAGAAATTCCTCTGCTTATTTATTTATATTCATGTTGTTTATCTTTTTTTCCTGTTTACAGTAAAACAGAAAGGCAGAAAGAATGCCCAATCTACACTTCAATGTAATTCGATGAGTTGACAAAATACTGTTTCTAGTCCTTTCAAGAGAGCTCTAGCTTTTGCTGCTGTTGACATAAACCCTCTGAAGCACCATAAGATAAGGTCAGATACTACTTAATACAGAACCTTTTCAGTATCTGAGAAAGCAACAAGGATTAAAGCTCAATCCAAAATAGCCTACGAATAGTCTGTAGATCTGATCTACACTCAGATGAATTCAAATGAAAATATCACTATACATTGAAAAAATCTTCCTGAAGGGCCCATGGCCCATGCACCTCAACTTCTTTGAGTGGAGGGTGCAGGAAGCTGTGGAATGAAAGGAAAAAAAAAAAACAAAAACAGAAACAACTGACACAAAGTACCTTTCCCCTCCCTCAAAACAAACAAACAAAAAAACACAATAGTACCAATAGTAGTCTGGATTTTTTTGCTGTCTGTCTGCATCTGATAATATTCAACACCACCATGTCTTTCCTTGAACAGAGGACACATAAGCCATCTACGAGCATGTAGAAGGAATCCCACAGCTACCATTTTCCTAAGAAAGCTTCATAATGTTATAAATGAAGTCTCAACTCTTAATTTAGTAACATAAAAGAATATTTATAAAAGGCAAGTAAACAGTGCTGGGCGCGTGAGGAGTCTATGCTCTGCCAACACGCACACACAAACATCAAACATCCTAAATATACAGAACATTGCTTTACATACTAAACGCAAGTATGCCTCTACATACGTACAATCAGGAAAGGCAGCAAACAATCCTTTAAGTTCCATAATTTAATAAAATAAAGTATGCCTATACATAAAAGGTAACAAACAATCCTTTAAGTACCATGACTTAACAGTCTCCATTTTCCATTCCTTTTGAGCGATGTGTCTCGCTTTAAGTTGTCAAGCAACTCGGTCTTCAGGCCTTATGTATCTCGTTCTTCCCAGATCGAAGAAAAGCATATCCATCTCCTTGAGAAGGCCAATAGGCCTGGGTCAAAAGGCACGTTCAGGTCAGCAGGGGGCGAAACAGCAAAAGCCTTCGATGGCTGTAACAGCAGAGGGGCCCATGGCGTAGCAGTCGGATCAGTAAAGGAGCCCGCAGCTCCCTCACTGTCTGGCAAGCCACACGTTTGTGATTGTGGCTCCACGTGGCTCTTTAAGGCCTCAGAGACTGCTTGCCAGGTGCTGAGCAATCCCACGGCAACCTTGTCATTTTTAGGTGCAGAGTCCCACACCTTGACCTCAGTTTGGTCCCATATTTGAGGCTCATAAACTGTCCAATTGTTCATAAGGAGAATAAGCTGTAAGGTTACCAGGACAGTCTTTGTTCCTAAGGATGAACGATTCCCCGTAATGCGCAGCTGCTTACCAGCAAGAGGCAGTTGTGTGCACTGCTCCGCTTCTCTCAGCTCGAGCTTCTCTCCAGCTCCAGTGCGCCCATTTCCAGTGACTTTCTATATGACCTTCTCTGAGCAGTTTGCTGAGTTTGGCCGAACCCATCTTCATGAGGCAATCAAAGTGCCTGTTCCCGTCCTGGTCTCCATTCTGCCAGCCTGCTCCTCTTCACTTCTTTTTCCTGCTTCTTTATTGATGTAATTTCATCGTGCTGCCTTTTTTTTTTTTATCTTGAGAGCAGGCTCCCCTCTTATACCCTTCTCTCCACAGCAGTTCTTTTCAAAACAACTTTTCACTGCTCAAACAACTTTGAATGTAGCGACAACAGCAAACACCCAGAAACATCCGTGCCTTAACTGGAGAACAAGAAACCGGAGACTGCATGGAGTCTCCTGAATCACCCTTCTTTGTTCCCTCTAAACTCTTTTACATTCCTGATGGCCTCATCGTTAAAAGTCTAATGTTATCTCAACCACGGGGTTTTCCAACCCCCCATGGCCACATTCCTAAATCTCCCCCTTCTTTATTAATATCAACCATTTTCTCCACACGAATTACCACTCCATAAATAAATAAATAAAATTAAAAGAGAAGATTACCTTAAAGAGTTAAAGTCTCTCTGCCTTTCCCCTAAAGTCTCTCTGCCTTTCCCCTGGAGAACTGAGAATACATAGTTTATATGATCCTTGAATCAATTCTGGGGTAAAGTCAAGGGACACAGGGTCATATCTAAGAACTATCTGATCTAAATGAAGAGAAGCCTTTGAGATTTTATACAGCTATTATTAAGGTACTAAAAAGTCACAAGCTCATTTGTTTATCTTACTTCAGATTATTTCTCCATTTTTTGCATTAAAGTAAGATGGAAATGCTCTGTCTTTCAGATCACGCTTTGTGATACTTCAAAATAATTACATTCATGAGGGAAACTGGCTAATGCAGGGAAACTGGCAAACATATCACTTGTTATACAGTGCTTCACAGCCAAGTTGTCATGTTCAAACTTTTTTTTTTTCCCATTCTGCTGAGAATGGTAGCAACAATTAGTATTTATAGAAAAAAATATATTAGAAAAAATGAATTGGTTATGTTTTTTCATATCACTTGAGCCCTTCCTTGCTGGAGTACAAGAGGACCCTTGGAAGATTCTTGCCTTCTCTGCTCTTTCTGGCCTTCCAGGGACCTACTCGCCCGTCCACCCTCTGAACAGGTTGCTAGCCTTCATTCTGCTAACTTTTCTCCACATGGCACTACGTAAACCTGACCTGTGAAACAATCCAGTGTAAAAGCACTTATACATGAACCTTTTTTGTTGTTTTATTTTCACTGGAGGAGGGCTGTCTTTAAGCAAGATAACTTCACAGCTTCAGTTTAGAGCACTAGTTCACAGACAGTTGAAACAGCGCTGTTGACAGGGTGCTAACAGGGAATGGGGGCTGGAACAAGCAGCAGTCAGAAATCTTTAAAACCATGTCTATAATAAAAGGATTTGTAGCAAAGAACACTGCCATTAGTTCATTGGATTTGATGTATATATGTACATACAATCTCTTTCTTAAATCCATTTGACTAGTTTTTAACGGATTTTAATTGTGATTTATCTATTTTTAGAGGCCAAGTGTGGCATTAAAAGAGTCCTGATCTCATTGAGATAGCTTGGCAGGTTCTCTTCCTCTTCTGTAAACCATTATATTCAAATGCTTGCTATTCCATCGTTATGATATCCTGTTATGGAACAACATTAGATAACGGACTCTGTTCCTTCCCTTCCTCACCTCTCACTGTCTTCATATAATTGCATCAGTCACCAAATAGCACAAAAGGGAAAACTTATATAAAGGAATATACTTTGTTCGATGACAGAAGCCTTTATACCTGGTGTAAGGTATGCCGAGGCGATCGGCTCCGGGGCAGACGCGTTCTGCAGCGGAGCGGGGGATCGGGCCAGGCAGGGCTGATTTTCCGGCATCGAGCCGACTTCAGGGAGCCGCCAGGAGCCGGCAGCCCTCGTGAGGGAGGCTGACGAGGCGAAGGCGGAGCCAGCAGCGCCCCCTCCCCGGCCGTTCAAAAGCAGCCCCTAGGGAGCGCGAGCGACCAGGGCGTGGCGCCTCAGAAGGGAGTGGCGCGGCCGTTAGCGCGGCCGTTAGCGCGGCCGTTAGCGCGGCCGTTAGCGCAGGCAGGGCGGAGAGCAACCGCCTGCCCACAACAGCTTTGAGGCCCTGGAGCTTGACAGACCAGTAACTGAGGAAGAGGTAGCAAGTGTTCCCAGGAGGATGCCTAGGGCGAGGAGGTCGACTCCACGCCTCAGGACTGCCTCCATCAAGAAGGACAGAAGGGTTATTGTTGTGGGAGACTCTATCCTTAGGGGAACAGAGGGCCCTATTTGTCGGCCTGACCCTACCCGTAGGGAAGTCTGCTGCCTCCCTGGGGCTCGGGTGAGAGACTTTGCCAAGAAAGTCAAGCGCCTGGTACGGCCCACTGACTACTACCCGCTTCTGGTCTCTCAGGCTGGTAGCGATGAAGTAGCAACGAGGAGTCCGAAGGCGATCAAAAGAGACTTTAGGGTTTTGGGGCGACTACTTAGAGGATCAGGGGCGCAGGTTGTGTTTGCCTCTGTCCTTCTGATAATGGGGATCGAGGCTGAAAGGTGCGCTGTTCACATAAACTCGTGGCTTCGAGACTGGTGTGACCGGCAGAACTTTGGGTTCTTTGATCACGGGAAGGTCTATGCTACGCCGGGCCTGATGGCACCGAATGGGATGCGCCTCTCTCGGAGAGGGGTAAGGATCTTTGGTCAGGAGTTGGCAGGGCTGATAGATAGGGCTTTAAACTAAAGTCGAAGGGGGAAGGGGCTAAAACCAGGCACGCCGGTGAAGACCTAAGGGATGGTACGCTAGAATCAGAGGGGCTGTGTGCCAGTGAGGTCCTTCGGTTAGATCCACAAGGTGCTGAGTGTAAGGAGACGCACCTGAAATGCTTCTACACGAACGCACGCAGTATGAGGAATAAAATGGATGAGCTAGAAGTCCTGGCCCAGTCCCGCAACTACGACATCATCGGCATAAGCGAAACCTGGTGGGATGAGTCCTGTGACTGGGGTGTTGCGATAGATGGTTACAGGCTCTTCAGGAGGGACAGGCAGGGTAGGCGAGGTGGTGGGGTGGCGATGTATGTGAAGCAGGGGCTGGACTGTGTGGAACTTCAGGTCGGCGATGGCAAAGTTGAGAGCCTCTGGGTAAGGATCAAGGGACGAACGAATAAAGGGGATGTCGTTGTGGGAGTCTATTACAGACCGCCTGGCCAGGACGATAGCGCCGATAAATTATTCTTTACAGAACTAAGAGAGGCCTCAAGGTTAACTCCCCTTGTCCTTATGGGGGACTTCAACTTGCCAGACGTTAACTGGGAGTGCCACACGGCTGACACGAGCAAGTCCAGGAGGTTCATGAAGCACCTAGATGATAACTTCTTGGTGCAGGTGCTAACGGAGCCAACTAGGAAAGGTGCCCTCCTAGACCTGTTGCTAGAAAACAGAGAGGGTCTGGTGGGAGATGTGGTGATTGGTGGCTGCCTCAGTCATAGCGACCATGAAGTGGTTGAGTTCAAAATTTACGGTGACAGAAAGAAAAGTGCCACCAAAACCTCATCCCTGGATATGGGGAAAGCGGACTTCAGGCTGCTCAGGGAACTAGTCAGCAAGGTCCCCTGGGAAACTGCTCTTGAAGGCCTCGATGTCCACCAGTGCTGGTCATTCTTTAAGCGATGCCTCCTAGAAGCACAAGATCAGGCAATTCCTAAATATCGCAAGTCAGGCAGGCAGGGCAGGAGGCTGGCGTGGCTGACCAGGAACATTCTAATGGAGATTAGGCAGAAACAGAGAGTGTTTCGCTACTGGAAGGAGGGCCAGGTGTCATGGAAAGAATACAGGAATGCTGTTCGTGTTTGTAGGGAGAAAATTTGTGTGGCCAAAGCACACCTAGAGTTGAAGCTGGCTGTGTATGTGAGAGAAAATAAAAAGGGTTTTTTTAGATATGTGAATGGAAAAAGGAGAACTAAAGAATACATAGGGCCGCTCCTTGATAGGGAAGGTCTCCTCACAGACAATGACATAGGCAAAGCAGAGACGCTTAACGCCTTCTTTGCCTCTGTCTTCAATGCCGATGATGGGCTTCGGGACCCAGAGTGCCCTGAGCTGGAGGACCGGGACGGTGGGGATGACAAACTCCCAACCGCCCCTGAACGTGTGCGGGATTTGCTACTCCACCTGGATCCCTACAAGTCCATGGGTCCGGATGGGATTCATCCCTGGGTGCTGAAGGAGCTGGCGGACGTCATCGCGGAACCTCTCTCAATTATTTTTCAACGATCCTGGGAGTCTGGAGAGGTCCTGGTAGACTGGAAGCTGGCAAATGTTGTGCCGATTTTCAAGAAGGGTCAGAAAGAAGACCCTAGCAATTACAGGCCTGTCAGTCTCACGTCAGTGCCTGGTAAAATCATGGAGAAGATGGTTCTCAAACTTATTGAGGCGCACCTGGGGGACAAAGCAGTCATTGGTCCCAGCCAGCATGGGTTTGTGAAGGGTAGGTCCTGCCTAACTAACCTGATTTATTTTTATGATAAGATCACCCGTATGGTGGACCAAGGGAAACCAGCTGATGTGATTTTTTTTTTTTTTGGACTTCAGCAAGGCTTTTGACACGGTTTCCCATAGGATCCTACTGGACAAAATGTCCACCATACAGCTAAATAAAAACATCGTACGATGGGTGAGCAATTGGCTAACGGGCAGGGCCCAAAGGGTTATGGTAAATGGGGCTGTGTCAGGCTGGCGGGCAGTCACCAGTGGAGTCCCTCAAGGCTCCATTTTAGGGCCGGTACTTTTCAATATTTTTATAAACGATCTGGATGTAGGAATAGAAGGTATTTTGAGCAAGTTTGCTGATGACACCAAACTTGGAGGAGTTGTGGACTCGAATGAGGGTGGAAAGGCCTTGCAGAGGGATCTGGATAGGTTGGAGAGCTGGGCGATCACCAACCGCATGAAGTTCAATAAGAGCAAGTGCCGGGTCCTGCACCTGGGATGGGGAAACCCTGGCTGCACGTACAGACTGGGCGATGAGGCGCTGGAGAGCAGCCTAGAAGAGAGGGATCTGGGGGTCGTGGTAGACAGCAAGTTGAATATGAGCCAGCAGTGTGCCCTGGCAGCCTGGAGGGCCAACCGTGTCCTGGGGTGCATCAAGCATGGCATCGCTAGTAGGTCAAGGGAGGTGATTGTCCCGCTCTACTCTGCACTGGTGTGGCCTCACCTCGAGTACTGTGTGCAGTTCTGGGCACCACAGTATAAAAAGGACATGAAACTGTTGGAGAGTGTCCAGAGGAGGGCTACGAAGATGGTGAAAGGCCTGGAGGGGAAGACATACGAGGAACGGCTGAAGGCACTGGGCCTGTTCAGCCTGGAGAAGAGGAGGCTGAGGGGAGACCTCATCGCAGTCTACAACTTCCTCGTAAGGGGGTGTCGAGAGGTAGGAGACCTTTTCTCCATTAACACCAGTGACAGGACCCGCGGGAATGGGGTTAAGCTGAGGCAGGGGAAATTTAGGCTTGACATCAGGAGGGGGTTCTTCACAGAGAGAGTGGTTGCACACTGGAACAGGCTCCCCAGGGAAGTGGTCACTGCACTGAGCCTGATTGAATTTAAGAAGAGATTGGACTGTGCACTTAGTCACATGGTCTGAACTTTTGGGTAGACCTGTGCGGTGTCAAGAGTTGGACTTGATGATCCTTAAGGGTCCCTTCCAACTCAGGATATTCTATGATTCTATACTTTTTCTCCTTTATCACTAACCAGATCATGTATCACTAGACATGGCAAAACTGAGTAATTCTCTGTTGCGAATCACGGCCGAAAGCACGACAGACACCAGTTGAGTCAGATCATGCTGCTCCATTTTTATTGCCTGAATAGCCTAACTTTTATAGTGAACTTTACAGGGGCGGACAGTGTTTCACACAAGATTATTGGTCAAAAGCACTCAGACAAACAACTATAAGAAAACAATCCCACCTGCAAGAAAAGAACCCCCCTTTTGATTAGCAGTCAGGAAAACAACCCCCTTTGTGATTAGCGGTCACGTAGACCTAGTCCTTGAGGCCAGCTGCTGGTAACAGTATTTTCTGAGTTCCTTAATTGGGCAATGTGGGAGTCATAGCCATGGGAGCTTCTCACAGTTACTCTGGCAGCTTGGTTTGCTCAGCTACAGCAGGCCCTGAGATTTCTCAGGTCTACCCCTGGTTGCTTAAAGCAAGCTCAGATTGAACAATTGTTCCACGGGCACATGTCCACATCCTGTATGCCAATTCCCAGCAATTCTCTTTCTGCAGAAAGGTACACTGTTTTACTATTTTATTCATGTTAGAATTATCAGGTGATGAATTATAAAGCTTCACATCAAACTTATTGAAATTGGGTCATAGTCTTCAGAATAAAAAGTATAATCTTATAAATCACACATCTGAACTTCTGAGCCATTTAAAATTTTATAAGCCAGACTTTCCCAATCTGTAACCTGTTTGACTGTTTTCTGATCTGATTCTCCTCCTGTGTTCTAGGTAGAAAAACAGAACATCATTAGTTCTTTTCAGCTAATAGGCTAATTTATTTGAAAGGAAATCACTTCCAGCTTGGTCAGATCTGTCCTAGGGCCATGGCCAGTGTAAAAACAGATGCACAATCAGAAAAACATTGTGAATCTGTTCTCCTCTTCTGTACACAGCAGAAAATAGCTAGAACTGGTCATATATGCCCCTGTTCGAAATGCAGGTCAAAGATGCACTTGTGCACTAACCAAATCATCTATTAGATCACAAGTAGCTCTCACTCACTCAGGCATGTCTAAAAACACAGACAAATCCCTCCAGAGTGTGTTCAATGTAGAGGTTAGAAAAAGCGGCAGGTGACGTGATTATAAGGGTGGTCTGTTTGAAAGTAATTGAGCAACAAGAAGTCACAGTGATACCTGAGATAATTAAACTAATTGGAACAAAGTATCACTCATATACTCATACTTCATTGCTGGAATCTGAATCCAGAGGAACTGTGATTTCAACTGTGAACGCTAACCTATTTATTGTACTTCAGGAGGAATAAATATATTTGGGTTATCCTGAAGTAAAATAGAGCCACTTACTGGTAAAACAAATTAAGTGTGTGCATTTTCATATAAGCTTTTAGGAGTCAGAAACAGACGAAGTCCAAATAATGATGAATAATGAGATATATTCCTTTGCATTTAATCTTGCAAATTGTTCTGCCTAATGGAAAATGAGAATGTTCAAAATGACAGATTTGGGCTCTAATTCTCTCTAAAGGTCTCTTCACTAAACAGAAAATTCTTTGAGAAGCAGAACTAATGAAGTTTTTTATTGGGTTTTTCTGCTCAATGATACCATCAGTCTTTGCAAAATGTGTAAGAACTGCTGATCTCTGAGACCTCTGTCCTTCTCAGATTAGATCAAAAGGAACACAACCAAAATTATAGAAAAAAGGAAGCAACAGAAGGACTGTCAGTTAGAAAAGGCAATCATAAATGTCTGCACTATTTTTTTTTTATTTTTATTTTTTAAGAGGGTTTGTAGAAATTGCCAAATGAAAAGCCAGTGTCATAAATATGTATAGTCTGCATGATTTGGCAATATGGTTTAAGGCTCAGTGAGCCACAATGAGCTATTACAAATATCTGTAGAGCAGAAAGAGTGTATCAGTGTAATCCTTCAATTCAGGTAAATAGCTTCATTAAGAGAGAAGTCGTAGCACTATGGTAACATGACAGTACTGATTTGGGGATCAAGGTTAGTACCTGTACAGTGCTGAGATCAACTTATCGATCTCATGATATGGCAGCAGTTCTTTTAAAAATATCATCACTGTACTCTATAACAAAGAATAAATGTGCCCTCTGTTTCCTGCATTCTGATCCAATGGAAATGCTTTCTGCAGCTGCTTTTAGTCACAATGTGTGAAAACATCCTTGATCATGAAAAATTTAGTAATTCTAAAAGCATCTACATCCATTCATGGATTTCATGTGTTAGACAAATATAAAAATTGCTAAACTAAAATCACTGAACAAGACTGAGCAGCGAGATCAAAAAGGATGTTTCTGAGCTGGGCCAGTCATCTCAAATCAAAACAGAACATAGCTATGGGGAAACCATTGGATAATAGGACAGTGAAGATAAGGGATAGTTCTGAAAGTCTCTTGTATAAATCAGAGATTCCTTAGCAGCTGCCTGTGGCTTTAAAAAACTCCTATAAAAAAAAAAAAGATTTACCATGTCAAACTAGACAAGAAGCCTTTTCAGGGCGATATCAAGATGTCAACAGCTATTGGAAGCAATGCGAAATTTCCACATGAATAAGACGCAATTTCCCAAATTTACTAATCATCAAATTAATTTTGCCATGCTTCACTGACGTAAAATTGATGTCTATTCTAAGCTTTTGCTATGGTTAGGGAAGAGAGATAAGTGCCTCCTGAGGATGATCACCACCACTACTACCACTACCCTTACATAGGGGTTTAAAATAGAATTCCATATATCACATTGATTTTATGCAGGTCTTCTGCTCTCTAGTTACTTCAACACTTTTGAGAATCTCTTTGTGCGTAGTTAGGGTCTGGCGGCCGGAAGATGTGGCGCTGTACGGAAAGGTGGAGCCCCTCCCTTGATGGACAGTAGCGTGTGGGCTGTGATGTAGGGAAGCAGAAGTGGCGCTATGGGCCTCGGGTATATAACCCCATGTGGCTCGACAACAAATGCCATTTGCCATCCACCACCTTGGTGTGTGTGAGCCGATGGACCGAGCGGCCTGGGGTTGGTCGCCGTGCCGTTCCTGAGCCAGGCCGCCACTGCCCCCTGAAGGCAACACTCTTTCTTTGGCAGTAATGATAAAATTATTGAAGAGCATGTCAAGATCTTAGTGAATTTATTTTCTTTTGCCTGTAGGCTGAAAATTAATGCCTAACCATTTTGTGGTACAATTCCAGGTATCTTTATTATACATGTATCTTTTACATGCAGTTTATCCAAATTATGTCCTTAGAATCCAAGTGCTTAGTAAGATAAATCTGCACTGCGATTGTCTGAAGTGTTGTTCACTCCCTCTTTTCCTTCTTTTTTTTTTTTTTTTAGGTACTCAGCTTTCTGAGCTGCTTGATGTTTTTATTTCCTTGGCTTCACTTACAGTTGGAAACCATTACCAGACAGATATGTCTGTATACTTTAAAAGCAATCAGGCTGTGGTTCAATATAACCTTCTACAGTTACTCATTGCATTATCAATCCACTTTGCCTGAAACAAACTAGACTTAGTCCTCATGAATGTCATCACAGTTTGTTGCTGCATTACACAAGGAGAGCTTATTTGTCTTCATATGTTATGGGTGAAAGGATACTACCCAATTTAGCTGGGTCCTCATCCAATGATGCCTTAAAGATCAATAGCAAGGCTTCAGAATTGTATTAAATTGGAATTAGGATAGAACATATCTTGCAAAGTATAGAAGATACATACTTTGGGGAATTCATGTTACTTAGTTAATGATGCATTGTGTAAATATATGCTTTCTTCTATGAATTTTACACATTTATTTTTTATTTTTTTTTACTTCTTATTTTAGGTTTTCTTCCCATACTAAGAAAAAATGATGAAACATGGACATTCAGTTGACCTTTACTCTTTCACTTATTATTTATATATATATATCCTAATAATTCTTTGTAAGCTTAGTTTCGTATTTATCCTTTTTTTTTTCTTTTCAGTTGAGTGTCTTTCCATATTATTTGTTTTCCCTTTCATAGTCACCCACTGTTTTTAAATGCTGCTGTCTACCTGTAAATCTACCTATAGATGCTTGTCTTAATACAGTTTAATATCCTGTCTGTTTTGATATGTTGCATAAAGCAAACATTACGTTGACGTCTTCTCACTGACATCCATCTCTCTTCCCGACTGGTCATACCAACATAGAGTTTCCACATATCTTCAGCTCCCCCTTTCAATGTGCAGTTCTTTCACCTTATCTACACTTCATTTCACTGTAATATGGCCTGATTTATCAGCTACAGATATAGCATATTTATCCATTATGGTAGGATTAGTTATGCTTGTATTTTAGGCTAGACATGATAGATATTTTCCACTGTCTAGTTTTTCCTAGCCATAGTGACAAACATTTATTATAACGGGGAAAAAATGATAGTCTTGCAGTTAAGACCCTCATTGAGACTCAAGAGCTGAAATCATATTCCATTAGGCATCTATACAGTAAGCAACAAAATTACATCTGTCAGTGCTGTAAGACAACAACAGAAACAAGCAATGCATAATCAAAGCAATTATCCAGAAGAAACAGAGGTCAGCATTATTACAAGTGTTGAAGGCTATTCACACAGAAGTGATAATTTGGGGAACTACTGAGAGCCAAATCTCATTTCTTAGGTACCTATTATTTTCTGTTAACTGAAGAGGGTTCCATGTTCCTAAAATTACACAGTGTTTGCAACCCTTCTTGTTGCAAAGTATCCTAAATTAATTCATAGCTGGAACAAGTTCATGTGTGAGCTTCCACTGCTGCAAAAACATCCATCACCCTCTCTGTAACAACTATTACATTACCAGCTTGCCAAAGGTTCTCTGAAAAGTGAGAGCAAATGAAAGCTAAGCAGCACAGGCTAAATACTGTAAATGTCAGAATAATAGAAAACATCAGAAAGGCATTGCCTGATCATGTGAATGCACATACATTCTGTAGTTGAAATGCCAGTCCCCAGCAGCAAAGAGTGCAGCAATTTTTTAGCAGTGCAGCAGGTGGTGCTCCAGCAGCCCCTTTCCCAGAGCACCAGAGCACACATTGAGGAGCACTCTTTTCCAGTAGTAGCCCTCAGTGGTTACTTCTCTACATCCCTGTACTGTCCCAACAGATACTATTCTTTAAATGAAAAGAGGATAGATTTAGGTTAGATGTTAGGAATAAATTCTTTACTCAGGCGGTGGTGAGGCACTGGCACAGGTTGCCCACAGAAGCTGTGGATGCTCCATCCGTGTAGGTGGTCAAGGCCAGGCTGGATGGGGCTTTGGGCAGCCTGGTCTGGTGGGAGGTGTCCCTGCCCATGGCAGGGGGATGGAACCAGGTGATGTTTAAGCTTTCTTTTAACCCCAACCATTACATGGTTCTGTGATTCTTGACAGTGTATCATGTTCAAGATATTGAGCAAGCCATGATAAATTTGTATTTCTATTTAGTATTTTGTAAAATGTATATTCCTAAAATTCTAGTTGCATTTACAGTGAAAATTAAAATACATTGAATTGATAGTCTCATACAGAATTATTTCTTCCACCCAAATGGAGAACCATTCTCCTGCAAAAGCATAGCTATGTGCAAGCAAATTTCTCACTTTCAGGGAGCATGTATGATTGTGTTAGCATCATTTGGACCTTGCATAGCATCCTCCTGCAGGTCAGAAAGTTCATTGTGAGTAGCAATAGATTGCATTTTGGGTATCCGAGATGCTCCCAAAACTTTGTGGTTGCTTTATGGTAACTGCATATGTCTATATATCTGAGCTTTTACTGCACAGATATTGAGTTAACAAAAAATAAATCATATAATGAAATCATTTGCATGAGTGGTAGAAATTCCCAGGAAATATTAAAAAAAAATAAAATCCTACTGAACTTCATAAATAGCTTAGAGTAGATGAGTACAATCTGATGTACAGAAGAGAGATGTTTCCAATTTGAGAAAAAAATCCCATTTAAGGAATTTAATGTAATTTAGGAAACTATGATATGCTTTCATCATACCTTATTGAACTTGTTACAGAGAGAAAACATGTTATCTTTCAGCAGCTTGCTGAAAGTGGGCCCATTTCTACTTTCATGGCAGTGGGGCAGGGGATGATTCTACTCTGGGAAGGAAGAGGAGGGAGGGAAGTTGGAATAGGGATGAGGAAAGGCAAAAACAAAGGACTTTGTTCCTGCTGGACATGCAGCCAGGCAGAGTTTGCAAATGCACTCGTGTTTCTATACACTATGAGCTATTGTGCTATGAACAAGCATACTACAATACCAAGTGATTCAGGTTCTGGACACTGGTGGACATTTTGCTGCTGGAAAGTTGTAAAATTAGTCACTTGGTCAGCTGCAAGAACAACAGTATTAAAATGTTTCATCTTATAAAAACTAGTACCAAACTAAAATACTAAAAACTGTGCCTGTCCTTCAATTCAAGCTGAACTTCCAGAGCTTGAACTTGAAGACGGTGACAGGATTTGCCCTTTTTCTATACAGTTTCCAGAAGGACAAGATATAATTCTTTCCACAGATGGCACAAATATGGAACTAAACTGTCATGTTGGCTTCAGATCATCTAGGTCAATTTCATCTTTAGGGAGCATATTCTTCACTGATGAAGAAGAACAAAACAGGCAAGGAAGAAGAGGAGGTGAAGTGGGAATTTACAGAAAGAGTGTAAGCTATGGCTTTGCTCCTCTGTGACTTCAAGGCTGTTTTTTTTAGTGGCAAGGAAACTCTTGCATGCCTAGGCAGAACAAAAAATGTCCAAGGATACAGATATTCTTAAAGAACAAGATAGGTGTATGGACTAGAATGTACTAACAACCCTGTATTTTGTATTTTGGGGCAGGAAGAATCAGGAACTAGCCCACTCCTTTTGCTACAATATTGGAATCTGCTGAGGTAAAGGTACATCCAGGTGCATTCTCAATACTTATAGCTGTTGTATAGTTTGCAGCTGAACACATCAAATTAGAGCTAATGAAGAAGTTACTGTCCTCAGTAGGACTGGACTGTGAAAGCCCCTATCCTGAGGTATATTTTACTTTAACTGGAGTAGAAGGTTCAAAACACTATGACTAGTGTCTTCCCAAACCCTGTGCTACCCACAGAGAGAAGCATATGCAGAAGGTGCTATTGAAATTAGTCTTTAAAAAAAAAAAGAACATTACTTTCAACAAGCAACAAAAAATAACTAAGTAAAGCTAGATGGTCTCTTGGCTCCACCCTTGTGAAGTGAAACCTGCCAGGTGTGGATCATTTGACTTTTGCTATATAGGAAGCCTGAGGACGTGTTGGGAATTGCCTTCCTGGTGGGGAGTTTGAGGCTCAGGTTCTCTAGGGTGTTTTTCTGCTGTTGTGGTGAAGCGGATTCAGTGTTCCCCGGTGGGCTGCTTTTTCTTCACGTTTTCTCCCATCTCTGTGAAATAGTTTCAGTGACTCTATGAGTTAGCTATGTTGTTGTTGCCCTCTCAGTGTGGTGAGACCCTGGTGGTGCGAAGTCACTGTGAAGCAGTGTGGAAATGACTCAAGTTCAGGAGCTGGCAGGTAAGTGTTCCTGGGTTCTACAGTTCTTTAATGTTGAGGAGTTTGAGTACATCCTTCACCTTGTCTGTTTTCAGTGAAATTACTTCCATGACTTCTAGGCTCCCTTTCAAGCCCTTCCAAATATAATGATAATGAAAGCTAAGAAGAAAGCCCCGCCAACTCAGAAGCTCAAGTGCTTACAGGTAAGCCTGACTTTGAAGAATGTTCTTAAGTATTTGTTAGGATTCGACAACAGGCACCGTGGAAAAAGGTGCCTTAATGTGCCCTAAAATTATGCCTTGCGGTGAGTAGAAACCGATGGGGGAAGGTACTGGTGCAGTTAGCTCATAATGTTCACTAAGTGGAAGTTGCGAGACTGTGCTGTTCCTAAAAGAAATACCGCTTTCACAACATGTAAGTCAAAAGAAGTATGAAGAAAGACTCTCATCTCCCCTACAGGCATGCGTCTCGGCTGTGGAGAAAGATTTGGAAGATCGCGTGGAGGTCCCCGATATGAGGTCACATCGCTGAGGTTCCCGATATGAGGTCGCACCGCTGAGGTTCCCGCGCTGCGGTTCCCGCGCAGAGTGAGGTCACGGAGCTGAGTGAGTTTCCCGCGCTGAGTGACGTCACGGAGCTGAGTGACGTCACGGAGCTGAGTGACGTCACGGAGCTGAGTGACGTCACGGAGCTGAGTGACGTCACGGAGCTGAGTGACGTCACGGAGCTGAGTGAGTTTCCCGCGCTGAGTGAGGACTCGGAGCTGAGTGAGGACTCGGAGCTGAGTGAGGACTCGGAGCTGAGTGAGTTTCCCGCGCTGAGTGAGGACACAGAGGTGAGTGAGGACACAGAGGTGAGTGAGGACACAGAGGTGAGTGAGGACACAGAGGTGAGTGAGTTTCCCGCGCTGAGTGAGGTCACAGAGGTGAGTGAGGACACAGAGGTGAGTGAGTTTCCCGCGCTGAGTGAGGTCACAGAGCTGAGTGAGTTTGCCGCGCTGAGTGAGTTTGCCGCGCTGAGTGAGTTTGCCGCGCTGAGTGAGTTTGCCGCGCTGAGTGAGTTTGCCGCGCTGAGTGAGTTTGCCGCGCTGAGTGAGTTTGCCGCGCTGAGTGAGTTTGCCGCGCTGAGTGAGTTTGCCGCGCTGAGTGAGTTTGCCGCGCTGAGTGAGTTTGCCGCGCTGAGTGAGTTTGCCGCGCTGAGTGAGTTTGCCGCGCTGAGTGAGTTTGCCGCGCTGAGTGAGTTTGCCGCGCTGAGTGAGGTCACAGAGCTGAGTGAGGACACAGAGCTGAGTGAGGACACAGAGCTGAGTGAGGACACAGAGCTGAGTGAGGACACAGAGCTGAGTGAGGACACAGAGCTGAGTGAGGACACAGAGCTGAGTGAGGACACAGAGCTGAGTGAGGACACAGAGCTGAGTGAGGACACAGAGCTGAGTGAGGACACAGAGCTGAGTGAGGACACAGAGCTGAGTGAGGACACAGAGCTGAGTGAGTTTCCCGCGCTGAGTGAGGTCAGAGAGCTGAGTGAGGACTCAGAGCTGAGTGAGGACTCAGAGCTGAGTGAGGACTCAGAGCTGAGTGAGGACTCAGAGCTGAGTGAGTTTCCCGCGCTGAGTGAGGACACAGAGCTGAGTGAGGACACAGAGCTGAGTGAGGACACAGAGCTGAGTGAGGACACAGAGCTGAGTGAGGACACAGAGCTGAGTGAGGACACAGAGCTGAGTGAGGACACAGAGCTGAGTGAGGACACAGAGCTGAGTGAGGACACAGAGCTGAGTGAGGACACAGAGCTGAGTGAGTTTCCCGCGCTGAGTGAGTTTCCCGCGCTGAGTGAGGTCACAGAGCTGAGTGAGGTCACAGAGCTGAGTGAGGTCACAGAGCTGAGTGAGGTCACAGAGCTGAGTGAGGTCACAGAGCTGAGTGAGTTTCCCGCGCTGAGTGAGGACACAGAGCTGAGTGAGGACACAGAGCTGAGTGAGGACACAGAGCTGAGTGAGGACACAGAGCTGAGTGAGTTTCCCGCGCTGAGTGAGGTCACAGAGCTGAGTGAGGTCACAGAGCTGAGTGAGGTCACAGAGCTGAGTGAGGTCACAGAGCTGAGTGAGGTCACAGAGCTGAGTGAGGTCACAGAGCTGAGTGAGGACTCAGAGCTGAGTGAGGTCAGAGAGCTGAGTGAGGTCAGAGAGCTGAGTGAGGACTCAGAGCTGAGTGAGGACTCAGAGCTGAGTGAGGACTCAGAGCTGAGTGAGGACTCAGAGCTGAGTGAGGACTCAGAGCTGAGTGAGGACTCAGAGCTGAGTGAGTTTCCCGCGCTGAGTGAGGTCACAGAGCTGAGTGAGGACTCAGAGCTGAGTGAGGACTCAGAGCTGAGTGAGGACTCAGAGCTGAGTGAGGACTCAGAGCTGAGTGAGTTTCCCGCGCTGAGTGAGGTCACAGAGCTGAGTGAGGACACAGAGCTGAGTGAGGTCACAGAGCTGAGTGAGGTCACAGAGCTGAGTGAGGTCACAGAGCTGAGTGAGGTCACAGAGCTGAGTGTGTTTCCCGCGCTGAGTGAGGTCAGAGAGCTGAGTGAGGACTCAGAGCTGAGTGAGGACTCAGAGCTGAGTGAGGACTCAGAGCTGAGTGAGGACTCAGAGCTGAGTGAGGACTCAGAGCTGAGTGAGTTTCCCGCGCTGAGTGAGTTTCCCGCGCTGAGTGAGTTTCCCGCGCTGAGTGAGTTTCCCGCGCTGAGTGAGTTTCCCGCGCTGAGTGAGTTTCCCGCGCTGAGTGAGTTTCCCGCGCTGAGTGAGGTCACAGAGCTGAGTGAGGTCACAGAGCTGAGTGTGTTTCCCGCGCTGAGTGAGGTCACAGAGCTGAGTGAGGACTCAGAGCTGAGTGAGGACTCAGAGCTGAGTGAGGACTCAGAGCTGAGTGAGGACTCAGAGCTGAGTGAGTTTCCCGCGCTGAGTGAGGTCACAGAGGTGAGTGAGGTCACAGAGGTGAGTGAGGACTCAGAGGTGAGTGAGGACTCAGAGGTGAGTGAGGACTCAGAGGTGAGTGAGTTTCCCGCGCTGAGTGAGGTCACAGAGCTGAGTGAGGTCACAGAGCTGAGTGAGGTCACAGAGCTGAGTGAGGACTCAGAGCTGAGTGAGGACTCAGAGCTGAGTGAGGACTCAGAGCTGAGTGAGGACTCAGAGCTGAGTGAGGACTCAGAGCTGAGTGAGGACTCAGAGCTGAGTGAGTTTCCCGCGCTGAGTGAGGTCACAGAGCTGAGTGAGGACTCAGAGCTGAGTGAGTTTCCCGCGCTGAGTGAGGACACAGAGCTGAGTGAGGACACAGAGCTGAGTGAGGACACAGAGCTGAGTGAGGACACAGAGCTGAGTGAGGACACAGAGCTGAGTGAGGACACAGAGCTGAGTGAGGACACAGAGCTGAGTGAGTTTCCCGCGCTGAGTGAGGTCAGAGAGCTGAGTGAGGTCAGAGAGCTGAGTGAGGTCAGAGAGCTGAGTGAGGTCAGAGAGCTGAGTGAGGACTCAGAGCTGAGTGAGGTCAGAGAGCTGAGTGAGGTCAGAGAGCTGAGTGAGGACTCAGAGCTGAGTGAGGACTCAGAGCTGAGTGAGGACTCAGAGCTGAGTGAGGACTCAGAGCTGAGTGAGGACTCAGAGCTGAGTGAGTTTCCCGCGCTGAGTGAGTTTCCCGCGCTGAGTGAGTTTCCCGCGCTGAGTGAGTTTCCCGCGCTGAGTGAGTTTCCCGCGCTGAGTGAGTTTCCCGCGCTGAGTGAGTTTCCCGCGCTGAGTGAGTTTCCCGCGCTGAGTGAGTTTCCCGCGCTGAGTGAGTTTCCCGCGCTGAGTGAGGACTCAGAGCTGAGTGAGGACTCAGAGCTGAGTGAGGACTCAGAGCTGAGTGAGGACACAGAGCTGAGTGAGGACACAGAGCTGAGTGAGGACACAGAGCTGAGTGAGGACACAGAGCTGAGTGAGGACACAGAGCTGAGTGAGGACACAGAGCTGAGTGAGTTTCCCGCGCTGAGTGAGGTCAGAGAGCTGAGTGAGGTCAGAGAGCTGAGTGAGGTCAGAGAGCTGAGTGAGGACTCAGAGCTGAGTGAGGTCAGAGAGCTGAGTGAGGTCAGAGAGCTGAGTGAGGACTCAGAGCTGAGTGAGGACTCAGAGCTGAGTGAGGACTCAGAGCTGAGTGAGGACTCAGAGCTGAGTGAGGACTCAGAGCTGAGTGAGTTTCCCGCGCTGAGTGAGTTTCCCGCGCTGAGTGAGTTTCCCGCGCTGAGTGAGTTTCCCGCGCTGAGTGAGTTTCCCGCGCTGAGTGAGTTTCCCGCGCTGAGTGAGTTTCCCGCGCTGAGTGAGGACTCAGAGCTGAGTGAGGACTCAGAGCTGAGTGAGGACTCAGAGCTGAGTGAGGACTCAGAGCTGAGTGAGGACTCAGAGCTGAGTGAGGACTCAGAGCTGAGTGAGGACTCAGAGCTGAGTGAGGACTCAGAGCTGAGTGAGGTCACAGAGCTGAGTGAGGACACAGAGCTGAGTGAGTTTCCCGCGCTGAGTGAGGTCACAGAGCTGAGTGAGGTCACAGAGCTGAGTGAGTTTCCCGCGCTGAGTGAGGTCACAGAGCTGAGTGAGGTCACAGAGCTGAGTGAGTTTCCCGCGCTGAGTGAGGTCACAGAGCTGAGTGAGGTCACAGAGCTGAGTGAGTTTCCCGCGCTGAGTGAGGTCACAGAGGTGAGTGAGGTCACAGAGCTGAGTGAGGTCACAGAGCTGAGTGAGGTCACAGAGCTGAGTGAGGTCACAGAGCTGAGTGAGGTCACAGAGCTGAGTGAGGTCACAGAGCTGAGTGAGGACTCAGAGCTGAGTGAGGACTCAGAGCTGAGTGAGGACTCAGAGCTGAGTGAGTTTCCCGCGCTGAGTGAGGTCACAGAGCTGAGTGAGGTCACAGAGCTGAGTGAGGTCACAGAGCTGAGTGAGGTCACAGAGCTGAGTGAGGTCACAGAGCTGAGTGAGGACTCAGAGGTGAGTGAGTTTACCACGCTGAGTGAGGTCACAGAGCTGAGTGAGGTCACAGAGCTGAGTGAGTTTCCCGCGCTGAGTGAGTTTCCCGCGCTGAGTGAGGACTCAGAGCTGAGTGAGGACTCAGAGCTGAGTGAGGACTCAGTGCTGAGTGAGTTTCCGGCGCTGAGTGAGGTCACAGAGCTGAGTGAGGACTCAGAGCTGAGTGAGTTTCCGGCGCTGAGTGAGGTCACAGAGCTGAGTGAGGACTCAGAGCTGAGTGAATTTCCCGCGCTGAGTGAGGTCAGAGAGGTGAGTGAGGACTCAGAGGTGAGTGAGGACTCAGAGGTGAGTGAGGACTCAGAGGTGAGTGAGTTTCCCGCGCTGAGTGAGGTCACAGAGCTGAGTGAGGACTCAGAGCTGAGTGAGGACTCAGAGCTGAGTGAGGACTCAGAGCTGAGTGAGGACTCAGAGCTGAGTGAGTTTCCCGCGCTGAGTGAGGACACAGAGCTGAGTGAGGACACAGAGCTGAGTGAGGACACAGAGCTGAGTGAGGACACAGAGCTGAGTGAGTTTCCCGCGCTGAGTGAGGTCACAGAGCTGAGTGAGGTCACAGAGCTGAGTGAGGTCACAGAGCTGAGTGAGGTCACAGAGCTGAGTGAGTTTCCCGCGCTGAGTGAGTTTCCCGCGCTGAGTGAGTTTCCCGCGCTGAGTGAGGACTCAGAGCTGAGTGAGGACTCAGAGCTGAGTGAGTTTCCCGCGCTGAGTGAGGACTCAGAGCTGAGTGAGTTTCCGGCGCTGAGTGAGGTCACAGAGCTGAGTGAGGACTCAGAGCTGAGTGAGGACTCAGAGCTGAGTGAGTTTCCCGCGCTGAGTGAGGACTCAGAGCTGAGTGAGTTTCCGGCGCTGAGTGAGGTCACAGAGCTGAGTGAGGACTCAGAGCTGAGTGAGGTCACAGAGCTGAGTGAGGTCACAGAGCTGAGTGAGGACTCAGAGCTGAGTGAGGACTCAGAGCTGAGTGAGGACTCAGAGCTGAGTGAGGTCACAGAGCTGAGTGAGGTCACAGAGCTGAGTGAGGACTCAGAGCTGAGTGAATTTCCCGCGCTGAGTGAGGTCAGAGAGGTGAGTGAGGACTCAGAGGTGAGTGAGGACTCAGAGGTGAGTGAGGACTCAGAGGTGAGTGAGTTTCCCGCGCTGAGTGAGGTCACAGAGCTGAGTGAGGACTCAGAGCTGAGTGAGGACTCAGAGCTGAGTGAGGACTCAGAGCTGAGTGAGTTTCCCGCGCTGAGTGAGGACACAGAGCTGAGTGAGGACACAGAGCTGAGTGAGTTTCCCGCGCTGAGTGAGGTCACAGAGCTGAGTGAGGTCACAGAGCTGAGTGAGGACTCAGAGCTGAGTGAGGACTCAGAGCTGAGTGAGTTTCCCGCGCTGAGTGAGGACACAGAGCTGAGTGAGGACACAGAGCTGAGTGAGGACACAGAGCTGAGTGAGGACACAGAGCTGAGTGAGTTTCCCGCGCTGAGTGAGGTCACAGAGCTGAGTGAGGTCACAGAGCTGAGTGAGTTTCCCGCGCTGAGTGAGGTCACAGAGGTGAGTGAGGTCACAGAGGTGAGTGAGGTCACAGAGGTGAGTGAGGTCACAGAGGTGAGTGAGGTCACAGAGCTGAGTGAGGACTCAGAGCTGAGTGAGGACTCAGAGCTGAGTGAGGACTCAGAGCTGAGTGAGTTTCCCGCGCTGAGTGAGGTCACAGAGGTGAGTGAGGTCACAGAGGTGAGTGAGGTCACAGAGGTGAGTGAGGACTCAGAGCTGAGTGAGGACTCAGAGCTGAGTGAGGACTCAGAGCTGAGTGAGGACTCAGAGCTGAGTGAGGACTCAGAGCTGAGTGAGGACTCAGAGCTGAGTGAGTTTCCCGCGCTGAGTGAGGACTCAGAGCTGAGTGAGGACTCAGAGCTGAGTGAGTTTCCCGCGCTGAGTGAGGTCAGAGAGCTGAGTGAGGACTCAGAGGTGAGTGAGGACTCAGAGCTGAGTGAGTTTCCCGCGCTGAGTGAGGTCAGAGAGCTGAGTGAGGACTCAGAGCTGAGTGAGTTTCCCGCGCTGAGTGAGGACACAGAGCTGAGTGAGGACACAGAGCTGAGTGAGTTTCCCGCGCTGAGTGAGGTCACAGAGGTGAGTGAGGTCACAGAGGTGAGTGAGGTCACAGAGGTGAGTGAGGACTCAGAGGTGAGTGAGGACTCAGAGGTGAGTGAGGACTCAGAGGTGAGTGAGGACTCAGAGCTGAGTGAGGACTCAGAGCTGAGTGAGGACTCAGAGCTGAGTGAGTTTCCCGCGCTGAGTGAGGTCACAGAGCTGAGTGAGGTCACAGAGCTGAGTGAGGTCACAGAGCTGAGTGAGGTCACAGAGCTGAGTGAGGTCACAGAGCTGAGTGAGGACTCAGAGCTGAGTGAGTTTCCCGCGCTGAGTGAGGTCACAGAGCTGAGTGAGGTCACAGAGCTGAGTGAGGACTCAGAGCTGAGTGAGTTTCCCGCGCTGAGTGAGGTCACAGAGCTGAGTGAGGTCACAGAGCTGAGTGAGTTTCCCGCGCTGAGTGAGGACTCAGAGCTGAGTGAGGACTCAGAGCTGAGTGAGTTTCCCGCGCTGAGTGAGGTCACAGAGCTGAGTGAGGACACAGAGCTGAGTGAGGACACAGAGCTGAGTGAGGACACAGAGCTGAGTGAGGTCACAGAGCTGAGTGAGGTCACAGAGCTGAGTGAGGTCACAGAGCTGAGTGAGGTCACAGAGCTGAGTGAGGTCACAGAGCTGAGTGTGTTTCCCGCGCTGAGTGAGGACTCAGAGCTGAGTGAGGACTCAGAGCTGAGTGAGGACTCAGAGCTGAGTGAGGACTCAGAGCTGAGTGAGGACTCAGAGCTGAGTGAGTTTCCCGCGCTGAGTGAGGTCACAGAGCTGAGTGAGGACACAGAGCTGAGTGAGGACACAGAGCTGAGTGAGGTCACAGAGCTGAGTGAGGTCACAGAGCTGAGTGAGGTCACAGAGCTGAGTGAGGTCACAGAGCTGAGTGAGGTCACAGAGCTGAGTGAGGTCACAGAGCTGAGTGAGGTCACAGAGCTGAGTGAGGTCACAGAGCTGAGTGAGGTCACAGAGCTGAGTGAGGTCACAGAGCTGAGTGAGGTCACAGAGCTGAGTGAGGTCACAGAGCTGAGTGAGGTCACAGAGCTGAGTGAGGTCACAGAGCTGAGTGAGGTCACAGAGCTGAGTGAGGTCACAGAGCTGAGTGAGGTCACAGAGCTGAGTGAGGTCACAGAGCTGAGTGAGGTCACAGAGCTGAGTGAGGTCACAGAGCTGAGTGAGGTCACAGAGCTGAGTGTGTTTCCCGCGCTGAGTGAGGACTCAGAGCTGAGTGAGGACTCAGAGCTGAGTGAGGACTCAGAGCTGAGTGAGGACTCAGAGCTGAGTGAGGACTCAGAGCTGAGTGAGGACTCAGAGCTGAGTGAGGACTCAGAGCTGAGTGAGTTTCCCGCGCTGAGTGAGGTCAGAGAGGTGAGTGAGGTCACAGAGGTGAGTGAGGTCACAGAGGTGAGTGAGGACTCAGAGGTGAGTGAGGACTCAGAGCTGAGTGAGGACTCAGAGCTGAGTGAGGACTCAGAGCTGAGTGAGGACTCAGAGCTGAGTGAGGACTCAGAGCTGAGTGAGGACTCAGAGCTGAGTGAGGACTCAGAGCTGAGTGAGTTTCCCGCGCTGAGTGAGGACTCACAGCTGAGTGAGTTTCCCGCGCTGAGTGAGGTCAGAGAGGTGAGTGAGGTCAGAGAGGTGAGTGAGGTCAGAGAGGTGAGTGAGGTCAGAGAGGTGAGTGAGGTCACAGAGGTGAGTGAGGTCACAGAGGTGAGTGAGGTCACAGAGGTGAGTGAGGACTCAGAGGTGAGTGAGGACTCAGAGCTGAGTGAGGACTCAGAGCTGAGTGAGGACTCAGAGCTGAGTGAGTTTCCCGCGCTGAGTGAGGTCAGAGAGGTGAGTGAGGTCACAGAGCTGAGTGAGGACTCAGAGCTGAGTGAGGACTCAGAGCTGAGTGAGGACTCAGAGCTGAGTGAGGACTCAGAGCTGAGTGAGTTTCCCGCGCTGAGTGAGGACTCAGAGCTGAGTGAGGACTCAGAGCTGAGTGAGGACTCAGAGCTGAGTGAGGACTCAGAGCTGAGTGAGGACTCAGAGCTGAGTGAGGACTCAGAGCTGAGTGAGTTTCCCGCGCTGAGTGAGGTCAGAGAGGTGAGTGAGGACTCAGAGGTGAGTGAGGACTCAGAGGTGAGTGAGGACTCAGAGGTGAGTGAGGACTCAGAGGTGAGTGAGGACTCAGAGGTGAGTGAGGACTCAGAGGTGAGTGAGGACTCAGAGGTGAGTGAGGACTCAGAGCTGAGTGAGGACTCAGAGCTGAGTGTGTTTCCCGCGCTGAGTGAGGACACAGAGCTGAGTGAGGACACAGAGCTGAGTGAGGTCACAGAGCTGAGTGAGGTCACAGAGCTGAGTGAGGACTCAGAGCTGAGTGAGGTCACAGAGCTGAGTGAGGTCACAGAGCTGAGTGAGGACTCAGAGCTGAGTGAGGACTCAGAGCTGAGTGAGGACTCAGAGCTGAGTGAGGACTCAGAGCTGAGTGAGGTCACAGAGCTGAGTGAGGTCACAGAGCTGAGTGAGGTCACAGAGCTGAGTGAGGTCACAGAGCTGAGTGAGGTCACAGAGCTGAGTGAGGTCACAGAGCTGAGTGAGGTCACAGAGCTGAGTGAGGTCACAGAGCTGAGTGAGGTCACAGAGCTGAGTGAGGTCACAGAGCTGAGTGAGGTCACAGAGCTGAGTGAGGTCACAGAGCTGAGTGAGGACTCAGAGCTGAGTGAGGACTCAGAGCTGAGTGAGGACTCAGAGCTGAGTGAGGACTCAGAGCTGAGTGAGGTCACAGAGCTGAGTGAGGTCACAGAGCTGAGTGAGGTCACAGAGCTGAGTGAGGTCACAGAGCTGAGTGAGGTCACAGAGCTGAGTGAGGTCACAGAGCTGAGTGAGGTCACAGAGCTGAGTGAGGTCACAGAGCTGAGTGAGGTCACAGAGCTGAGTGAGGACTCAGAGCTGAGTAAGGACTCAGAGGTGAGTGAGTTTACCACGCTGAGTGAGGTCACAGAGCTGAGTGAGTTTCCCGCGCTGAGTGAGTTTCCCGCGCTGAGTGAGTTTCCCGCGCTGAGTGAGTTTCCCGCGCTGAGTGAGTTTCCCGCGCTGAGTGAGTTTCCCGCGCTGAGTGAGTTTCCCGCGCTGAGTGAGGACTCAGAGCTGAGTGAGGACTCAGAGCTGAGTGAGGACTCAGAGCTGAGTGAGGACTCAGAGCTGAGTGAGTTTCCCGCGCTGAGTGAGGACTCAGAGCTGAGTGAGGTCACAGAGCTGAGTGAGGACTCAGAGCTGAGTGAGGACTCAGAGCTGAGTGAGGACTCAGAGCTGAGTGAGGACTCAGAGCTGAGTGAGGACTCAGAGCTGAGTGAGGACTCAGAGCTGAGTGAGGACTCAGAGCTGAGTGAGGACTCAGAGCTGAGTGAGGTCAGAGAGCTGAGTGAGGTCAGAGAGCTGAGTGAGGTCAGAGAGCTGAGTGAGGACTCAGAGCTGAGTGAGGACTCAGAGCTGAGTGAGGACTCAGAGCTGAGTGAGGACTCAGAGCTGAGTGAGGACTCAGAGCTGAGTGAGGACTCAGAGCTGAGTGAGTTTCCCGCGCTGAGTGAGGACTCAGAGCTGAGTGAGGTCACAGAGCTGAGTGAGGACTCAGAGCTGAGTGAGGACTCAGAGCTGAGTGAGGACTCAGAGCTGAGTGAGGACTCAGAGCTGAGTGAGGACTCAGAGCTGAGTGAGGACTCAGAGCTGAGTGAGGACTCAGAGCTGAGTGAGGACTCAGAGCTGAGTGAGGACTCAGAGCTGAGTGAGGTCAGAGAGCTGAGTGAGGTCAGAGAGCTGAGTGAGGTCAGAGAGCTGAGTGAGGACTCAGAGCTGAGTGAGGACTCAGAGCTGAGTGAGGACTCAGAGCTGAGTGAGGACTCAGAGCTGAGTGAGGACTCAGAGCTGAGTGAGGACTCAGAGCTGAGTGAGGACTCAGAGCTGAGTGAGGACTCAGAGCTGAGTGAGGACTCAGAGCTGAGTGAGTTTCCCGCGCTGAGTGAGGTCACAGAGGTGAGTGAGGTCACAGAGGTGAGTGAGGTCACAGAGGTGAGTGAGGTCACAGAGCTGAGTGAGGACTCAGAGCTGAGTGAGGACTCAGAGCTGAGTGAGGACTCAGAGCTGAGTGAGGACTCAGAGCTGAGTGAGGACTCAGAGCTGAGTGAGGACTCAGAGCTGAGTGAGTTTCCCGCGCTGAGTGAGGACTCAGAGCTGAGTGAGGACTCAGAGCTGAGTGAGTTTCCCGCGCTGAGTGAGGTCAGAGAGCTGAGTGAGGACTCAGAGCTGAGTGAGGACTCAGAGCTGAGTGAGTTTCCCGCGCTGAGTGAGGTCACAGAGCTGAGTGAGGTCACAGAGCTGAGTGAGGTCACAGAGCTGAGTGAGGTCACAGAGCTGAGTGAGGTCACAGAGCTGAGTGAGGTCACAGAGCTGAGTGAGGTCACAGAGCTGAGTGAGGACTCAGAGCTGAGTGAGGACTCAGAGCTGAGTGAGGACTCAGAGCTGAGTGAGGTCACAGAGCTGAGTGAGGTCACAGAGCTGAGTGAGGTCACAGAGCTGAGTGAGGTCACAGAGCTGAGTGAGGTCACAGAGCTGAGTGAGGTCACAGAGCTGAGTGAGGTCACAGAGCTGAGTGAGGTCACAGAGCTGAGTGAGGTCACAGAGCTGAGTGAGGTCACAGAGCTGAGTGAGGTCACAGAGCTGAGTGAGGTCACAGAGCTGAGTGAGGTCACAGAGCTGAGTGAGGTCACAGAGCTGAGTGAGGTCACAGAGCTGAGTGAGGTCACAGAGCTGAGTGAGGTCACAGAGCTGAGTGAGGTCACAGAGCTGAGTGAGGTCACAGAGCTGAGTGAGGTCACAGAGCTGAGTGTGTTTCCCGCGCTGAGTGAGGACTAAGAGCTGAGTGAGGACTCAGAGCTGAGTGAGTTTCCCGCGCTGAGTGAGGTCACAGAGCTGAGTGAGTTTCCCGCGCTGAGTGAGGACTCAGAGCTGAGTGAGGACTCAGAGCTGAGTGAGGACTCAGAGCTGAGTGAGTTTCCCGCGCTGAGTGAGGACTCAGAGCTGAGTGAGTTTCCCGCGCTGAGTGAGGACTCACAGCTGAGTGAGTTTCCCGCGCTGAGTGAGGTCAGAGAGGTGAGTGAGGTCAGAGAGGTGAGTGAGGTCAGAGAGGTGAGTGAGGTCAGAGAGGTGAGTGAGGTCACAGAGGTGAGTGAGGTCAGAGAGGTGAGTGAGGTCACAGAGGTGAGTGAGGACTCAGAGGTGAGTGAGGACTCAGAGGTGAGTGAGGACTCAGAGGTGAGTGAGGACTCAGAGGTGAGTGAGGACTCAGAGGTGAGTGAGGACTCAGAGCTGAGTGAGGACTCAGAGCTGAGTGAGGACTCAGAGCTGAGTGAGTTTCCCGCGCTGAGTGAGGACTCAGAGCTGAGTGAGGACTCAGAGCTGAGTGAGGACTCAGAGCTGAGTGAGGACTCAGAGCTGAGTGAGTTTCCCGCGCTGAGTGAGGACTCACAGCTGAGTGAGTTTCCCGCGCTGAGTGAGGTCAGAGAGGTGAGTGAGGTCAGAGAGGTGAGTGAGGTCAGAGAGGTGAGTGAGGTCAGAGAGGTGAGTGAGGTCAGAGAGGTGAGTGAGGTCAGAGAGGTGAGTGAGGTCAGAGAGGTGAGTGAGGTCAGAGAGGTGAGTGAGGACTCAGAGCTGAGTGAGGACTCAGAGCTGAGTGAGGACTCAGAGCTGAGTGAGGACTCAGAGCTGAGTGAGGACTCAGAGCTGAGTGAGGACTCAGAGCTGAGTGAGGACTCAGAGCTGAGTGAGGACTCACAGATGAGTGAGTTTCCCGCGCTGAGTGAGGTCAGAGAGGTGAGTGAGGTCAGAGAGGTGAGTGAGGTCAGAGAGGTGAGTGAGGACTCAGAGCTGAGTGAGGACTCAGAGCTGAGTGAGGACTCAGAGCTGAGTGAGGACTCAGAGCTGAGTGAGGACTCAGAGCTGAGTGAGTTTCCCGCGCTGAGTGAGGTCAGAGAGGTGAGTGAGGTCAGAGAGGTGAGTGAGGACTCAGAGCTGAGTGAGGACTCAGAGCTGAGTGAGGACTCAGAGCTGAGTGAGGACTCAGAGCTGAGTGAGGACTCAGAGCTGAGTGAGGTCACAGAGCTGAGTGAGGTCACAGAGCTGAGTGTGTTTCCCGCGCTGAGTGAGGACACAGAGCTGAGTGAGGACACAGAGCTGAGTGAGGACACAGAGCTGAGTGAGGTCACAGAGCTGAGTGAGGTCACAGAGCTGAGTGAGGTCACAGAGCTGAGTGAGGTCACAGAGCTGAGTGAGGACTCAGAGCTGAGTGAGGACTCAGAGCTGAGTGAGGACTCAGAGCTGAGTGAGGACTCAGAGCTGAGTGAGGACTCAGAGCTGAGTGAGGACTCAGAGCTGAGTGAGGACTCAGAGCTGAGTGAGGACTCAGAGCTGAGTGAGGACTCAGAGCTGAGTGAGTTTCCCGCGCTGAGTGAGGTCACAGAGCTGAGTGAGGTCACAGAGCTGAGTGAGGTCACAGAGCTGAGTGAGTTTACCACGCTGAGTGAGTTTACCACGCTGAGTGAGTTTACCACGCTGAGTGAGGTCACAGAGCTGAGTGAGGTCACAGAGCTGAGTGAGGTCACAGAGCTGAGTGAGGTCACAGAGCTGAGTGAGGTCACAGAGCTGAGTGAGGACTCAGAGCTGAGTGAGGACTCAGAGCTGAGTGAGGACTCAGAGCTGAGTGAGGACTCAGAGCTGAGTGAGGACTCAGAGCTGAGTGAGGACTCAGAGCTGAGTGAATTTCCCGCGCTGAGTGAGGACTCAGAGGTGAGTGAGGACTCAGAGGTGAGTGAGGACTCAGAGGTGAGTGAGTTTCCCGCGCTGAGTGAGGTCACAGAGCTGAGTGAGGACTCAGAGCTGAGTGAGTTTCCCGCGCTGAGTGAGGTCACAGAGCTGAGTGAGGACTCAGAGCTGAGTGAGGACTCAGAGCTGAGTGAGTTTCCCGCGCTAAGTGAGGTCACAGAGCTGAGTGAGGTCACAGAGCTGAGTGAGTTTCCCGCGCTGAGTGAGGTCAGAGAGCTGAGTGAGGTCAGAGAGCTGAGTGAGGTCAGAGAGCTGAGTGAGGTCAGAGAGCTGAGTGAGGTCAGAGAGCTGAGTGAGGTCAGAGAGCTGAGTGAGGTCAGAGAGCTGAGTGAGGTCAGAGAGCTGAGTGAGGACTCAGAGCTGAGTGAGGACTCAGAGCTGAGTGAGGACTCAGAGCTGAGTGAGTTTCCCGCGCTGAGTGAGGTCACAGAGGTGAGTGAGGTCACAGAGGTGAGTGAGGTCACAGAGGTGAGTGAGGTCACAGAGGTGAGTGAGGTCACAGAGCTGAGTGAGGACTCAGAGCTGAGTGAGGACTCAGAGCTGAGTGAGGACTCAGAGCTGAGTGAGGACTCAGAGCTGAGTGAGTTTCCCGCGCTGAGTGAGGACTCAGAGCTGAGTGAGTTTCCCGCGCTGAGTGAGGTCAGAGAGCTGAGTGAGGACTCAGAGCTGAGTGAGGACTCAGAGCTGAGTGAGTTTCCCGCGCTGAGTGAGGTCACAGAGCTGAGTGAGGTCACAGAGCTGAGTGAGGTCACAGAGCTGAGTGAGGTCACAGAGCTGAGTGAGGACTCAGAGCTGAGTGAGGACTCAGAGCTGAGTGAGTTTCCCGCGCTGAGTGAGGTCACAGAGCTGAGTGAGGACTCAGAGCTGAGTGAGGACTCAGAGCTGAGTGAGGACTCAGAGCTGAGTGAGTTTCCCGCGCTGAGTGAGGACTCAGAGCTGAGTGAGGACTCAGAGCTGAGTGAGGACTCAGAGCTGAGTGAGGACTCAGAGCTGAGTGAGGTCACAGAGCTGAGTGAGGTCACAGAGCTGAGTGAGGTCACAGAGCTGAGTGAGGTCACAGAGCTGAGTGAGTTTCCCGCGCTGAGTGAGTTTCCCGCGCTGAGTGAGGACTCAGAGCTGAGTGAGTTTCCCGCGCTGAGTAAGGTCACAGAGCTGAGTGAGGACACAGAGCTGAGTGAGGACTCAGAGCTGAGTGAGTTTCCCGCGCTGAGTGAGGTCACAGAGCTGAGTGAGGACTCAGAGCTGAGTGAGGACTCAGAGCTGAGTGAGTTTCCCGCGCTGAGTGAGGTCACAGAGCTGAGTGAGGTCACAGAGCTGAGTGAGGTCACAGAGCTGAGTGAGGTCACAGAGCTGAGTGAGGTCACAGAGCTGAGTGAGGTCACAGAGCTGAGTGAGGTCACAGAGCTGAGTGAGGTCACAGAGCTGAGTGAGTTTCCCGCGCTGAGTGAGGTCACAGAGCTGAGTGAGGACTCAGAGCTGAGTGAGGACTCAGAGCTGAGTGAGTTTCCCGCGCTGAGTGAGGTCACAGAGCTGAGTGAGGTCACAGAGCTGAGTGAGGTCACAGAGCTGAGTGAGGTCACAGAGCTGAGTGAGGTCACAGAGCTGAGTGAGGTCACAGAGCTGAGTAAGTTTCCCGCGCTGAGTGAGGACTCAGAGCTGAGTGAGTTTCCCGCGCTGAGTGAGGTCACAGAGGTGAGTGAGGTCACGGAGGTGATTGAGGACTCAGAGGTGATTGAGGACTCAGAGCTGAGTGAGTTTCCCGCGCTGAGTGAGGTCACAGAGCTGAGTGAGGTCACAGAGCTGAGTGAGGACTCAGAGCTGAGTGAGGACTCAGAGCTGAGTGAGTTTCCCGCGCTGAGTGAGGACTCAGAGCTGAGTGAGGACTCAGAGCTGAGTGAGGACTCAGAGCTGAGTGAGGTCACAGAGCTGAGTGAGGGCTCAGAGCTGAGTGAGTTTCCCGCGCTGAGTGAGGACTCAGAGCTGAGTGAGTTTCCCGCGCTGAGTAAGGTCACAGAGCTGAGTGAGGACTCAGCGCTGAGTGAGTTTCCCGCGCTGAGTGAGGACTCAGCGCTGAGTGAGGACTCAGCGCTGAGTGAGGACTCAGCGCTGAGTGAGGACTCAGCGCTGAGTGAGGACTCAGCGCTGAGTGAGGACTCAGCGCTGAGTGAGTTTCCCGCGCTGAGTGAGGTCACAGAGGTGAGTGAGGTCACGGAGCTGAGTGAGGTCACGGAGCTGAGTGAGGTCACGGAGCTGAGTGAGTTTCCCGCGCTGAGTGAGTTTCCCGCGCTGAGTGAGGACTCAGAGCTGAGTGAGTTTCCCGCGCTGAGTGAGGTCACAGAGCTGAGTGAGGACTCAGAGCTGAGTGAGTTTCCCGCGCTGAGTGAGGTCACAGAGCTGAGTGAGGTCACAGAGCTGAGTGAGTTTCCCGCGCTGAGTGAGGACTCAGAGCTGAGTGAGGTCACAGAGCTGAGTGAGGTCACAGAGCTGAGTGAGGTCACAGAGCTGAGTGAGGACACAGAGCTGAGTGAGTTTCCCGCGCTGAGTGAGGACTCAGAGCTGAGTGAGGTCAGAGAGGTGAGTGAGGTCACAGAGCTGAGTGAGGTCACAGAGCTGAGTGAGGACTCAGAGCTGAGTGAGGACTCAGAGCTGAGTGAGGACTCAGAGCTGAGTGAGGACTCAGAGCTGAGTGAGGTCACAGAGCTGAGTGAGGTCACAGAGCTGAGTGAGGTCACAGAGCTGAGTGAGTTTCCCGCGCTGAGTGAGGATTCAGAGCTGAGTGAGGTCACAGAGCTGAGTGAGTTTCCCGCGCTGAGTGAGGTCACAGAGCTGAGTGAGGTCACAGAGCTGAGTGAGGTCACAGAGCTGAGTGAGGTCACAGAGGTGAGTGAGTTTCCCGCGCTGAGTGAGGACTCAGAGCTGAGTGAGCACTCAGAGCTGAGTGAGTTTCCCGCGCTGAGTGAGTTTCCCGCGCTGAGTGAGGGCTCAGAGCTGAGTGAGGGCTCAGAGCTGAGTGAGGGCTCAGAGCTGAGTGAGGGCTCAGAGCTGAGTGAGGACTCAGAGCTGAGTGAGGACTCAGAGCTGAGTGAGGACACAGAGCTGAGTGAGGTCACAGAGCTGAGTGAGGACTCAGAGCTGAGTGAGTTTCCCGCGCTGAGAGAGGACTCAGAGCTGAGAGAGGACTCAGAGCTGAGAGAGGACTCAGAGCTGAGAGAGGACTCAGAGCTGAGAGAGGACTCAGAGCTGAGAGAGGACTCAGAGCTGAGAGAGGACTCAGAGCTGAGAGAGGACTCAGAGCTGAGAGAGGACTCAGAGCTGAGAGAGGACTCAGAGCTGAGAGAGGACTCAGAGCTGAGTGAGTTTCCGGCGCTGAGTGAGTTTCCCACGCTGAGTGAGGTCACAGAGGTGAGTGAGTTTCCCGAGCTGAGTGAGGACTCAGAGCTGAGTGAGTTTCCCGCGCTGAGTGAGGTCACAGAGCTGAGTGAGGACTCAGAGCTGAGTGAGTTTCCCGCGCTGAGTGAGGTCACAGAGCTGAGTGAGGTCACAGAGCTGAGTGAGGTCACAGAGCTGAGTGAGGTCACAGAGCTGAGTGAGTTTCCCGCGCTGAGTGAGTTTTCCGCGCTGAGTGAGGACTCAGAGCTGAGTGAGTTTCCCGCGCTGAGTGAGGTCACAGAGCTGAGTGAGGACTCAGCGCTGAGTGAGGACTCAGAGCTGAGTGAGTTTCCCGCGCTGAGTGAGGTCACAGAGCTGAGTGAGGTCACAGAGCTGAGTGAGGTCACAGAGCTGAGTGAGGACTCAGAGCTGAGTGAGGACTCAGAGCTGAGTGAGGACTCAGAGCTGAGTGAGGACTCAGAGCTGAGTGAGGTCACAGAGCTGAGTGAGTTTCCCGCGCTGAGTGAGGACTCAGAGCTGAGTGAGGTCACAGAGCTGAGTGAGTTTCCCGCGCTGAGTGAGGTCACAGAGCTGAGTGAGGTCACAGAGCTGAGTGAGGTCACAGAGCTGAGTGAGGTCACAGAGCTGAGTGAGGACTCAGAGCTGAGTGAGGACTCAGAGCTGAGTGAGGACTCAGAGCTGAGTGAGGACTCAGAGCTGAGTGAGGTCACAGAGCTGAGTGAGTTTCCCGCGCTGAGTGAGGACTCAGAGCTGAGTGAGGTCTCAGAGCTGAGTGAGTTTCCCGCGCTGAGTGAGGTCACAGAGCTGAGTGAGGTCACAGAGCTGAGTGAGGTCACAGAGCTGAGTGAGGTCACAGAGCTGAGTGAGGACTCAGAGCTGAGTGAGGACTCAGAGCTGAGTGAGGACTCAGAGCTGAGTGAGGACTCAGAGCTGAGTGAGGACTCAGAGCTGAGTGAGGACTCAGAGCTGAGTGAGTTTCCCGCGCTGAGTGAGGTCACAGAGCTGAGTGAGGTCAGAGAGCTGAGTGAGGTCAGAGAGCTGAGTGAGGTCAGAGAGCTGAGTGAGGTCAGAGAGCTGAGTGAGGTCAGAGAGCTGAGTGAGGTCAGAGAGCTGAGTGAGGTCAGAGAGCTGAGTGAGGTCAGAGAGCTGAGTGAGGTCAGAGAGCTGAGTGAGGTCAGAGAGCTGAGTGAGGTCAGAGAGCTGAGTGAGGTCACAGAGCTGAGTGAGGTCACAGAGCTGAGTGAGGTCACAGAGCTGAGTGAGGTCACAGAGCTGAGTGAGGTCACAGAGCTGAGTGAGGTCACAGAGCTGAGTGAGGTCACAGAGCTGAGTGAGGTCACAGAGCTGAGTGAGGTCACAGAGCTGAGTGAGTTTCCCGCGCTGAGTGAGGACTCAGAGCTGAGTGAGGTCTCAGAGCTGAGTGAGTTTCCCGCGCTGAGTGAGGTCACAGAGCTGAGTGAGGTCACAGAGCTGAGTGAGGTCACAGAGCTGAGTGAGGTCACAGAGCTGAGTGAGGACTCAGAGCTGAGTGAGGACTCAGAGCTGAGTGAGGACTCAGAGCTGAGTGAGGACTCAGAGCTGAGTGAGGACTCAGAGCTGAGTGAGGACTCAGAGCTGAGAGAGGACTCAGAGCTGAGTGAGGACTCAGAGCTGAGTGAGGACTCAGAGCTGAGTGAGGTCACAGAGCTGAGTGAGGACTCAGAGCTGAGTGAGGACTCAGAGCTGAGTGAGGACTCAGAGCTGAGTGAGGACTCAGAGCTGAGTGAGGTCACAGAGCTGAGTGAGGTCACAGAGCTGAGTGAGGTCACAGAGCTGAGTGAGGTCACAGAGCTGAGTGAGGTCACAGAGCTGAGTGAGGTCACAGAGCTGAGTGAGGTCACAGAGCTGAGTGAGGTCACAGAGCTGAGTGAGGTCACAGAGCTGAGTGAGGTCACAGAGCTGAGTGAGGTCACAGAGCTGAGTGAGGTCACAGAGCTGAGTGAGGTCACAGAGCTGAGTGAGGTCACAGAGCTGAGTGAGGTCACAGAGCTGAGTGAGGTCACAGAGCTGAGTGAGGTCACAGAGCTGAGTGAGGTCACAGAGCTGAGTGAGGTCACAGAGCTGAGTGTGTTTCCCGCGCTGAGTGAGGACTCAGAGCTGAGTGAGGTCACAGAGCTGAGTGAGGTCACAGAGCTGAGTGAGGACTCAGAGCTGAGTGAGGACTCAGAGCTGAGTGAGGACTCAGAGCTGAGTGAGGACTCAGAGCTGAGTGAGGACTCAGAGCTGAGTGAGGACTCAGAGCTGAGTGAGGACTCAGAGCTGAGTGAGGACTCAGAGCTGAGTGAGGTCACAGAGCTGAGTGTGTTTCCCGCGCTGAGTGAGGACTCAGAGCTGAGTGAGGACTCAGAGCTGAGTGAGGTCACAGAGCTGAGTGAGGTCACAGAGCTGAGTGAGGACTCAGAGCTGAGTGAGGACTCAGAGCTGAGTGAGGACTCAGAGCTGAGTGAGGACTCAGAGCTGAGTGAGTTTCCCGCGCTGAGTGAGTTTCCCGCGCTGAGTGAGGACTCAGAGCTGAGTGAGGACTCAGAGCTGAGTGAGGACTCAGAGCTGAGTGAGGACTCAGAGCTGAGTGAGGACTCAGAGCTGAGTGAGGACTCAGAGCTGAGTGAGTTTCCCGCGCTGAGTGAGGACTCAGAGCTGAGTGAGTTTCCCGCGCTGAGTGAGGTCACAGAGGTGAGTGAGGTCACGGAGGTGATTGAGGACTCAGAGGTGATTGAGGACTCAGAGCTGAGTGAGTTTCCCGCGCTGAGTGAGGTCACAGAGCTGAGTGAGGTCACAGAGCTGAGTGAGGACTCAGAGCTGAGTGAGGACTCAGAGCTGAGTGAGTTTCCCGCGCTGAGTGAGGACTCAGAGCTGAGTGAGGACTCAGAGCTGAGTGAGGACTCAGAGCTGAGTGAGGTCACAGAGCTGAGTGAGGGCTCAGAGCTGAGTGAGTTTCCCGCGCTGAGTGAGGACTCAGAGCTGAGTGAGTTTCCCGCGCTGAGTAAGGTCACAGAGCTGAGTGAGGACTCAGCGCTGAGTGAGTTTCCCGCGCTGAGTGAGGACTCAGCGCTGAGTGAGGACTCAGCGCTGAGTGAGGACTCAGCGCTGAGTGAGGACTCAGCGCTGAGTGAGGACTCAGCGCTGAGTGAGGACTCAGCGCTGAGTGAGTTTCCCGCGCTGAGTGAGGTCACAGAGGTGAGTGAGGTCACGGAGCTGAGTGAGGTCACGGAGCTGAGTGAGGTCACGGAGCTGAGTGAGTTTCCCGCGCTGAGTGAGTTTCCCGCGCTGAGTGAGGACTCAGAGCTGAGTGAGTTTCCCGCGCTGAGTGAGGTCACAGAGCTGAGTGAGGACTCAGAGCTGAGTGAGTTTCCCGCGCTGAGTGAGGTCACAGAGCTGAGTGAGGTCACAGAGCTGAGTGAGTTTCCCGCGCTGAGTGAGGACTCAGAGCTGAGTGAGGTCACAGAGCTGAGTGAGGTCACAGAGCTGAGTGAGGTCACAGAGCTGAGTGAGGACACAGAGCTGAGTGAGTTTCCCGCGCTGAGTGAGGACTCAGAGCTGAGTGAGGTCAGAGAGGTGAGTGAGGTCACAGAGCTGAGTGAGGTCACAGAGCTGAGTGAGGACTCAGAGCTGAGTGAGGACTCAGAGCTGAGTGAGGACTCAGAGCTGAGTGAGGACTCAGAGCTGAGTGAGGTCACAGAGCTGAGTGAGGTCACAGAGCTGAGTGAGGTCACAGAGCTGAGTGAGTTTCCCGCGCTGAGTGAGGATTCAGAGCTGAGTGAGGTCACAGAGCTGAGTGAGTTTCCCGCGCTGAGTGAGGTCACAGAGCTGAGTGAGGTCACAGAGCTGAGTGAGGTCACAGAGCTGAGTGAGGTCACAGAGGTGAGTGAGTTTCCCGCGCTGAGTGAGGACTCAGAGCTGAGTGAGCACTCAGAGCTGAGTGAGTTTCCCGCGCTGAGTGAGTTTCCCGCGCTGAGTGAGGGCTCAGAGCTGAGTGAGGGCTCAGAGCTGAGTGAGGGCTCAGAGCTGAGTGAGGGCTCAGAGCTGAGTGAGGACTCAGAGCTGAGTGAGGACTCAGAGCTGAGTGAGGACACAGAGCTGAGTGAGGTCACAGAGCTGAGTGAGGACTCAGAGCTGAGTGAGTTTCCCGCGCTGAGAGAGGACTCAGAGCTGAGAGAGGACTCAGAGCTGAGAGAGGACTCAGAGCTGAGAGAGGACTCAGAGCTGAGAGAGGACTCAGAGCTGAGAGAGGACTCAGAGCTGAGAGAGGACTCAGAGCTGAGAGAGGACTCAGAGCTGAGAGAGGACTCAGAGCTGAGAGAGGACTCAGAGCTGAGAGAGGACTCAGAGCTGAGAGAGGACTCAGAGCTGAGTGAGTTTCCGGCGCTGAGTGAGTTTCCCACGCTGAGTGAGGTCACAGAGGTGAGTGAGTTTCCCGAGCTGAGTGAGGACTCAGAGCTGAGTGAGTTTCCCGCGCTGAGTGAGGTCACAGAGCTGAGTGAGGACTCAGAGCTGAGTGAGTTTCCCGCGCTGAGTGAGGTCACAGAGCTGAGAGAGGACTCAGAGCTGAGAGAGGACTCAGAGCTGAGAGAGGACTCAGAGCTGAGAGAGGACTCAGAGCTGAGAGAGGACTCAGAGCTGAGAGAGGACTCAGAGCTGAGAGAGGACTCAGAGCTGAGAGAGGACTCAGAGCTGAGAGAGGACTCAGAGCTGAGAGAGGACTCAGAGCTGAGAGAGGACTCAGAGCTGAGTGAGTTTCCGGCGCTGAGTGAGTTTCCCACGCTGAGTGAGGTCACAGAGGTGAGTGAGTTTCCCGAGCTGAGTGAGGACTCAGAGCTGAGTGAGTTTCCCGCGCTGAGTGAGGTCACAGAGCTGAGTGAGGACTCAGAGCTGAGTGAGTTTCCCGCGCTGAGTGAGGTCACAGAGCTGAGTGAGGTCACAGAGCTGAGTGAGGTCACAGAGCTGAGTGAGGTCACAGAGCTGAGTGAGTTTCCCGCGCTGAGTGAGTTTTCCGCGCTGAGTGAGGACTCAGAGCTGAGTGAGTTTCCCGCGCTGAGTGAGGTCACAGAGCTGAGTGAGGACTCAGCGCTGAGTGAGGACTCAGAGCTGAGTGAGTTTCCCGCGCTGAGTGAGGTCACAGAGCTGAGTGAGGTCACAGAGCTGAGTGAGGTCACAGAGCTGAGTGAGGACTCAGAGCTGAGTGAGGACTCAGAGCTGAGTGAGGACTCAGAGCTGAGTGAGGACTCAGAGCTGAGTGAGGTCACAGAGCTGAGTGAGTTTCCCGCGCTGAGTGAGGACTCAGAGCTGAGTGAGGTCACAGAGCTGAGTGAGTTTCCCGCGCTGAGTGAGGTCACAGAGCTGAGTGAGGTCACAGAGCTGAGTGAGGTCACAGAGCTGAGTGAGGTCACAGAGCTGAGTGAGGACTCAGAGCTGAGTGAGGACTCAGAGCTGAGTGAGGACTCAGAGCTGAGTGAGGACTCAGAGCTGAGTGAGGTCACAGAGCTGAGTGAGTTTCCCGCGCTGAGTGAGGACTCAGAGCTGAGTGAGGTCTCAGAGCTGAGTGAGTTTCCCGCGCTGAGTGAGGTCACAGAGCTGAGTGAGGTCACAGAGCTGAGTGAGGTCACAGAGCTGAGTGAGGTCACAGAGCTGAGTGAGGACTCAGAGCTGAGTGAGGACTCAGAGCTGAGTGAGGACTCAGAGCTGAGTGAGGACTCAGAGCTGAGTGAGGACTCAGAGCTGAGTGAGGACTCAGAGCTGAGTGAGTTTCCCGCGCTGAGTGAGGTCACAGAGCTGAGTGAGGACTCAGAGCTGAGTGAGGTCAGAGAGCTGAGTGAGGTCAGAGAGCTGAGTGAGGTCAGAGAGCTGAGTGAGGTCAGAGAGCTGAGTGAGGTCAGAGAGCTGAGTGAGGTCAGAGAGCTGAGTGAGGTCAGAGAGCTGAGTGAGGTCAGAGAGCTGAGTGAGGTCAGAGAGCTGAGTGAGGTCACAGAGCTGAGTGAGGTCACAGAGCTGAGTGAGGTCACAGAGCTGAGTGAGGTCACAGAGCTGAGTGAGGTCACAGAGCTGAGTGAGGTCACAGAGCTGAGTGAGGTCACAGAGCTGAGTGAGGTCACAGAGCTGAGTGAGGTCACAGAGCTGAGTGAGGTCACAGAGCTGAGTGAGTTTCCCGCGCTGAGTGAGGACTCAGAGCTGAGTGAGGTCTCAGAGCTGAGTGAGTTTCCCGCGCTGAGTGAGGTCACAGAGCTGAGTGAGGTCACAGAGCTGAGTGAGGTCACAGAGCTGAGTGAGGTCACAGAGCTGAGTGAGGACTCAGAGCTGAGTGAGGACTCAGAGCTGAGTGAGGACTCAGAGCTGAGTGAGGACTCAGAGCTGAGTGAGGACTCAGAGCTGAGTGAGGACTCAGAGCTGAGAGAGGACTCAGAGCTGAGTGAGGACTCAGAGCTGAGTGAGGACTCAGAGCTGAGTGAGGTCACAGAGCTGAGTGAGGACTCAGAGCTGAGTGAGGACTCAGAGCTGAGTGAGGACTCAGAGCTGAGTGAGGACTCAGAGCTGAGTGAGGTCACAGAGCTGAGTGAGGTCACAGAGCTGAGTGAGGTCACAGAGCTGAGTGAGGTCACAGAGCTGAGTGAGGTCACAGAGCTGAGTGAGGTCACAGAGCTGAGTGAGGTCACAGAGCTGAGTGAGGTCACAGAGCTGAGTGAGGTCACAGAGCTGAGTGAGGTCACAGAGCTGAGTGAGGTCACAGAGCTGAGTGAGGTCACAGAGCTGAGTGAGGTCACAGAGCTGAGTGAGGTCACAGAGCTGAGTGAGGTCACAGAGCTGAGTGAGGTCACAGAGCTGAGTGAGGTCACAGAGCTGAGTGTGTTTCCCGCGCTGAGTGAGGACTCAGAGCTGAGTGAGGTCACAGAGCTGAGTGAGGTCACAGAGCTGAGTGAGGACTCAGAGCTGAGTGAGGACTCAGAGCTGAGTGAGGACTCAGAGCTGAGTGAGGACTCAGAGCTGAGTGAGGACTCAGAGCTGAGTGAGGACTCAGAGCTGAGTGAGGACTCAGAGCTGAGTGAGGACTCAGAGCTGAGTGAGGTCACAGAGCTGAGTGTGTTTCCCGCGCTGAGTGAGGACTCAGAGCTGAGTGAGGACTCAGAGCTGAGTGAGGTCACAGAGCTGAGTGAGGTCACAGAGCTGAGTGAGGACTCAGAGCTGAGTGAGGACTCAGAGCTGAGTGAGGACTCAGAGCTGAGTGAGGACTCAGAGCTGAGTGAGTTTCCCGCGCTGAGTGAGTTTCCCGCGCTGAGTGAGGACTCAGAGCTGAGTGAGGACTCAGAGCTGAGTGAGGACTCAGAGCTGAGTGAGGACTCAGAGCTGAGTGAGGACTCAGAGCTGAGTGAGGACTCAGAGCTGAGTGAGTTTCCCGCGCTGAGTGAGGACTCAGAGCTGAGTGAGGACTCAGAGCTGAGTGAGGACTCAGAGCTGAGTGAGTTTCCCGCGCTGAGTGAGGACTCAGAGCTGAGTGAGGACTCAGAGCTGAGTGAGGACTCAGAGCTGAGTGAGTTTCCCGCGCTGAGTGAGGTCACAGAGCTGAGTGAGGTCACAGAGCTGAGTGAGGTCACAGAGCTGAGTGAGTTTCCCGCGCTGAGTGAGGACTCAGAGCTGAGTGAGGACTCAGAGCTGAGTGAGGACTCAGAGCTGAGTGAGTTTCCTGCGCTGAGTGAGGACTCAGAGCTGAGTGAGTTTCCTGCGCTGAGTGAGGTCACAGAGCTGAGTGAGGTCACAGAGCTGAGTGAGGTCACAGAGCTGAGTGAGGTCACAGAGCTGAGTGAGGTCACAGAGCTGAGTGAGGTCACAGAGCTGAGTGAGGTCACAGAGCTGAGTGTGTTTCCCGCGCTGAGTGAGGACTCAGAGGTGAGTGAGGACACAGAGGTGAGTGAGGACACAGAGGTGAGTGAGGACACAGAGGTGAGTGAGTTTCCCGCGCTGAGTGAGGACTCAGAGCTGAGTGAGGACTCAGAGCTGAGTGAGGACTCAGAGCTGAGTGAGGACTCAGAGCTGAGTGAGTTTCCCGCGCTGAGTGAGGACTCAGAGCTGAGTGAGGACTCAGAGCTGAGTGAGGACTCAGAGCTGAGTGAGGACTCAGAGCTGAGTGAGGACTCAGAGCTGAGTGAGGACTCAGAGCTGAGTGAGGTCACAGAGCTGAGTGAGTTTCCCGAGCTGAGTGAGTTTCCCGAGCTGAGTGAGTTTCCCGAGCTGAGTGAGTTTCCCGAGCTGAGTGAGGTCAGAGAGCTGAGTGAGGTCAGAGAGCTGAGTGAGGTCAGAGAGCTGAGTGAGGTCAGAGAGCTGAGTGAGGTCAGAGAGCTGAGTGAGGTCAGAGAGCTGAGTGAGGACTCAGAGCTGAGTGAGGACTCAGAGCTGAGTGAGGACTCAGAGCTGAGTGAGGACTCAGAGCTGAGTGAGGACTCAGAGCTGAGTGAGTTTCCCGCGCTGAGTGAGGACACAGAGCTGAGTGAGGACTCACAGCTGAGTGAGTTTCCCGCGCTGAGTGAGGTCAGAGAGGTGAGTGAGGTCAGAGAGGTGAGTGAGGTCAGAGAGGTGAGTGAGGTCAGAGAGGTGAGTGAGGTCAGAGAGGTGAGTGAGGACTCAGAGCTGAGTGAGGACTCAGAGCTGAGTGAGGACTCAGAGCTGAGTGAGGACTCAGAGCTGAGTGAGGACTCAGAGCTGAGTGAGTTTCCTGCGCTGAGTGAGGACTCAGAGCTGAGTGAGTTTCCCGCGCTGAGTGAGTTTCCCGCGCTGAGTGAGTTTCCCGCGCTGAGTGAGTTTCCCGCGCTGAGTGAGGTCACAGAGCTGAGTGAGGTCACAGAGCTGAGTGAGGTCACAGAGCTGAGTGAGGTCACAGCGCTGAGTGAGGTCACAGCGCTGAGTGAGGTCACAGCGCTGAGTGAGGTCACAGCGCTGAGTGAGGTCACAGCGCTGAGTGAGGTCACAGCGCTGAGTGAGGACTCAGAGCTGAGTGAGGACTCAGAGCTGAGTGAGTTTCCCGCGCTGAGTGAGGTCACAGAGCTGAGTGAGGTCACAGAGCTGAGTGAGGTCACAGAGCTGAGTGAGGTCACAGAGCTGAGTGAGGTCACAGAGCTGAGTGAGGTCACAGAGCTGAGTGAGGTCACAGAGCTGAGTGAGGTCACAGAGCTGAGTGAGGTCACAGAGCTGAGTGTGTTTCCCGCGCTGAGTGAGGACTCAGAGCTGAGTGAGGACTCAGAGCTGAGTGAGGACTCAGAGCTGAGTGAGGACTCAGAGCTGAGTGAGGACTCAGAGCTGAGTGAGTTTCCTGCGCTGAGTGAGGACTCAGAGCTGAGTGAGTTTCCCGCGCTGAGTGAGGTCACAGAGCTGAGTGAGGTCACAGAGCTGAGTGAGGTCACAGAGCTGAGTGAGGTCACAGAGCTGAGTGAGGTCACAGAGCTGAGTGAGGTCACAGAGCTGAGTGAGGTCACAGAGCTGAGTGAGGTCACAGAGCTGAGTGAGGTCACAGAGCTGAGTGAGGTCACAGAGCTGAGTGAGTTTCCCGCGCTGAGTGAGGACTCAGAGGTGAGTGAGGACACAGAGGTGAGTGAGTTTCCCGCGCTGAGTGAGGACTCAGAGCTGAGTGAGGACTCAGAGCTGAGTGAGTTTCCCGCGCTGAGTGAGGACTCAGAGCTGAGTGAGGACTCAGAGCTGAGTGAGGACTCAGAGCTGAGTGAGGACTCAGAGCTGAGTGAGGTCACAGAGCTGAGTGTGTTTCCCGCGCTGAGTGAGGACTCAGAGCTGAGTGAGGACTCAGAGCTGAGTGAGGTCACAGAGCTGAGTGAGTTTCCCGCGCTGAGTGAGGACTCAGAGGTGAGTGAGGACACAGAGTTGAGTGAGGACACAGAGGTGAGTGAGTTTCCCGCGCTGAGTGAGGACTCAGAGCTGAGTGAGGACTCAGAGCTGAGTGAGGACTCAGAGCTGAGTGAGTTTCCCGCGCTGAGTGAGGACTCAGAGCTGAGTGAGGACTCAGAGCTGAGTGAGGACTCAGAGCTGAGTGAGGACTCAGAGCTGAGTGAGGACTCAGAGCTGAGTGAGGACTCAGAGCTGAGTGAGTTTCCCGCGCTGAGTGAGGTCACAGAGCTGAGTGAGGTCACAGAGCTGAGTGAGTTTCCCGCGCTGAGTGAGGACTCAGAGCTGAGTGAGGTCACAGAGCTGAGTGAGGACTCAGAGCTGAGTGAGGACTCAGAGCTGAGTGAGTTTCCCGCGCTGAGTGAGGACACAGAGCTGAGTGAGGACTCACAGCTGAGTGAGTTTCCCGCGCTGAGTGAGGTCAGAGAGGTGAGTGAGGTCAGAGAGGTGAGTGAGGTCAGAGAGGTGAGTGAGGTCACAGAGCTGAGTGAGGACTCAGAGCTGAGTGAGGACTCAGAGCTGAGTGAGGACTCAGAGCTGAGTGAGGACTCAGAGCTGAGTGAGGACTCAGAGCTGAGTGAGGACTCAGAGCTGAGTGAGGACTCAGAGCTGAGTGAGGACTCAGAGCTGAGTGAGGACTCAGAGCTGAGTGAGGACTCAGAGCTGAGTGAGTTTCCTGCGCTGAGTGAGGACTCAGAGCTGAGTGAGTTTCCTGCGCTGAGTGAGGACTCAGAGCTGAGTGAGTTTCCTGCGCTGAGTGAGGACTCAGAGCTGAGTGAGTTTCCCGCGCTGAGTGAGGTCACAGAGCTGAGTGAGGTCACAGAGCTGAGTGAGGTCACAGTGCTGAGTGAGGTCACAGAGCTGAGTGAGTTTCCCGCGCTGAGTGAGGACTCAGAGCTGAGTGAGGACACAGAGGTGAGTGAGTTTCCCGCGCTGAGTGAGGTCACAGAGGTGAGTGAGGTCACAGAGGTGAGTGAGGTCACAGAGCTGAGTGAGGACTCAGAGCTGAGTGAGGACTCAGAGCTGAGTGAGGACTCAGAGCTGAGTGAGGACTCAGAGCTGAGTGAGTTTCCTGCGCTGAGTGAGGACTCAGAGCTGAGTGAGTTTCCTGCGCTGAGTGAGGACTCAGAGCTGAGTGAGTTTCCCGCGCTGAGTGAGGTCACAGAGCTGAGTGAGGTCACAGTGCTGAGTGAGGTCACAGAGCTGAGTGAGTTTCCCGCGCTGAGTGAGGACTCAGAGCTGAGTGAGGACACAGAGGTGAGTGAGTTTCCCGCGCTGAGTGAGGACTCAGAGCTGAGTGAGGACTCAGAGCTGAGTGAGGACTCAGAGCTGAGTGAGGACTCAGAGCTGAGTGAGGACTCAGAGCTGAGTGAGGTCACAGAGCTGAGTGAGGTCACAGAGCTGAGTGAGGTCACAGAGCTGAGTGAGGTCACAGAGCTGAGTGAGGTCACAGAGCTGAGTGAGGTCACAGAGCTGAGTGAGGTCACAGAGCTGAGTGAGGACACAGAGCTGAGTGAGGTCACAGAGCTGAGTGAGGTCACAGAGCTGAGTGAGGTCACAGAGCTGAGTGTGTTTCCCGCGCTGAGTGAGGACTCAGAGCTGAGTGAGGACTCAGAGCTGAGTGAGGACTCAGAGCTGAGTGAGGACTCAGAGCTGAGTGAGGTCACAGAGCTGAGTGAGGTCACAGAGCTGAGTGAGGTCACAGAGCTGAGTGAGGTCACAGAGCTGAGTGAGTTTCCTGCGCTGAGTGAGGACTCAGAGCTGAGTGAGTTTCCTGCGCTGAGTGAGGTCACAGAGCTGAGTGAGGTCACAGAGCTGAGTGAGGTCACAGAGCTGAGTGAGTTTCCCGCGCTGAGTGAGGACACAGAGGTGAGTGAGGATACAGAGGTGAGTGAGTTTCCCGGGCTGAGTGAGGACTCAGAGCTGAGTGAGGACTCAGAGCTGAGTGAGGACTCAGAGCTGAGTGAGGACTCAGAGCTGAGTGAGGACTCAGAGCTGAGTGAGGACTCAGAGCTGAGTGAGGACTCAGAGCTGAGTGAGGACTCAGAGCTGAGTGAGTTTCCCGCGCTGAGTGAGGACTCAGAGCTGAGTGAGGACTCAGAGCTGAGTGAGTTTCCCGCGCTGAGTGAGTTTCCCGCGCTGAGTGAGTTTCCCGCGCTGAGTGAGGTCACAGAGCTGAGTGAGGTCACAGAGCTGAGTGAGGTCACAGAGCTGAGTGAGGTCACAGAGCTGAGTGAGGTCACAGAGCTGAGTGAGGTCACAGAGCTGAGTGTGTTTCCCGCGCTGAGTGAGGACTCAGAGCTGAGTGAGGACTCAGAGCTGAGTGAGGACTCAGAGCTGAGTGAGGACTCAGAGCTGAGTGAGGACTCAGAGCTGAGTGAGTTTCCCGCGCTGAGTGAGGTCAGAGAGGTGAGTGAGGACTCAGAGGTGAGTGAGGTCAGAGAGCTGAGTGAGGACTCAGAGCTGAGTGAGGACTCAGAGCTGAGTGAGGACTCAGAGCTGAGTGAGGACTCAGAGCTGAGTGAGGACTCAGAGCTGAGTGAGGACTCAGAGCTGAGTGAGGACTCAGAGCTGAGTTAGGACTCAGAGCTGAGTGAGTTTCCCGCGCTGAGTGAGGTCAGAGAGGTGAGTGAGGTCAGAGAGCTGAGTGAGGACTCAGAGCTGAGTGAGTTTCCCGCGCTGAGTGAGGACTCAGAGCTGAGTGAGGTCACAGAGCTGAGTGTGTTTCCCGCGCTGAGTGAGGTCACAGAGCTGAGTGAGGTCACAGAGCTGAGTGAGGTCACAGAGCTGAGTGAGGTCACAGAGCTGAGTGAGGACTCAGAGCTGAGTGAGGACTCAGAGCTGAGTGAGGACTCAGAGCTGAGTGAGGACTCAGAGCTGAGTGAGGACTCAGAGCTGAGTGAGGACTCAGAGCTGAGTGAGGACTCAGAGCTGAGTGAGGACTCAGAGCTGAGTGAGGACTCAGAGCTGAGTGAGGACTCAGAGCTGAGTGAGGACTCAGAGCTGAGTGAGGACTCAGAGCTGAGTGAGTTTCCCGCGCTGAGTGAGGTCACAGAGCTGAGTGAGGTCACAGAGCTGAGTGAGGTCACAGAGCTGAGTGAGGTCACAGAGCTGAGTGAGTTTCCCGCGCTGAGTGAGGTCACAGAGCTGAGTGAGGACACAGAGCTGAGTGAGTTTCCCGCGCTGAGTGAGGTCACAGAGCTGAGTGAGGTCACAGAGCTGAGTGAGGTCACAGAGCTGAGTGAGGTCACAGAGCTGAGTGAGGTCACAGAGCTGAGTGAGGTCACAGAGCTGAGTGAGGTCACAGAGCTGAGTGAGGTCACAGAGCTGAGTGAGGACTCAGAGCTGAGTGAGGACTCAGAGCTGAGTGAGGACTCAGAGCTGAGTGAGGACTCAGAGCTGAGTGAGTTTCCCGCGCTGAGTGAGTTTCCCGCGCTGAGTGAGTTTCCCGCGCTGAGTGAGTTTCCCGCGCTGAGTGAGGTCACAGAGCTGAGTGAGTTTCCCGCGCTGAGTGAGGACTCAGAGCTGAGTGAGGACTCAGAGCTGAGTGAGGTCACAGACCTGAGTGAGTTTCCCGCGCTGAGTGAGGACTCAGAGCTGAGTGAGGACTCAGAGCTGAGTGAGGTCACAGAGCTGAGTGAGTTTCCCGCGCTGAGTGAGGACTCAGAGCTGAGTGAGGTCACAGAGCTGAGTGAGGACTCAGAGCTGAGTGAGGTCACAGAGCTGAGTGAGTTTCCCGCGCTGAGTGAGGACTCAGAGCTGAGTGAGGACTCAGAACTGAGTGAGGACTCAGAGCTGAGTGAGTTTCCCGCGCTGAGTGAGGACTCAGAGCTGAGTGAGGACTCAGAGCTGAGTGAGGACTCAGAGCTGAGTGAGGACTCAGAGCTGAGTGAGTTTCCCGCGCTGAGTGAGGACTCAGAGCTGAGTGAGTTTCCCGAGCTGAGTGAGTTTCCCGCGCTGAGTGAGGTCAGAGAGGTGAGTGAGGTCAGAGAGGTGAGTGAGGTCAGAGAGGTGAGTGAGGTCAGAGAGGTGAGTGAGGTCAGAGAGCTGAGTGAGGACTCAGAGCTGAGTGAGGACTCAGAGCTGAGTGAGGACTCAGAGCTGAGTGAGTTTCCCGCGCTGAGTGAGGACTCAGAGCTGAGTGAGGACTCAGAGCTGAGTGAGGTCACAGAGCTGAGTGAGTTTCCCGCGCTGAGTGAGGACTCAGAGCTGAGTGAGTTTCCCGCGCTGAGTGAGGACTCAGAGCTGAGTGAGGACTCAGAGCTGAGTGAGGACTCAGAGCTGAGTGAGGACTCAGAGCTGAGTGAGGACTCAGAGCTGAGTGAGGTCACAGAGCTGAGTGAGGTCACAGAGCTGAGTGAGTTTCCCGCGCTGAGTGAGGTCACAGAGCTGAGTGAGGTCACAGAGCTGAGTGAGTTTCCCGCTCTGAGTGAGGACTCAGAGCTGAGTGAGGACTCAGAGCTGAGTGAGTTTCCCGCGCTGAGTGAGTTTCCCGCGCTGAGTGAGGTCACAGAGCTGAGTGAGGTCACAGAGCTGAGTGAGGTCACAGAGCTGAGTGAGGTCACAGAGCTGAGTGAGGTCACAGAGCTGAGTGAGGTCACAGAGCTGAGTGAGGTCACAGAGCTGAGTGAGGTCACAGAGCTGAGTGTGTTTCCCGCGCTGAGTGAGGACTCAGAGCTGAGTGAGGACTCAGAGCTGAGTGAGTTTCCCGCGCTGAGTGAGGTCACAGAGCTGAGTGAGGTCACAGAGCTGAGTGAGGTCACAGAGCTGAGTGAGGTCACAGAGCTGAGTGAGGACACAGAGCTGAGTGAGGTCACAGAGCTGAGTGAGGTCACAGAGCTGAGTGAGGTCACAGAGCTGAGTGTGTTTCCCGCGCTGAGTGAGGACTCAGAGCTGAGTGAGGACTCAGAGCTGAGTGAGGACTCAGAGCTGAGTGAGGACTCAGAGCTGAGTGAGGACTCAGAGCTGAGTGAGTTTCCCGCGCTGAGTGAGGACTCACAGCTGAGTGAGTTTCCCGCGCTGAGTGAGGACTCAGAGCTGAGTGAGGACTCAGAGCTGAGTGAGGACTCAGAGCTGAGTGAGGACTCAGAGCTGAGTGAGGACTCAGAGCTGAGTGAGGACTCAGAGCTGAGTGAGGACTCAGAGCTGAGTGAGGACTCAGAGCTGAGTGAGGACTCAGAGCTGAGTGAGTTTCCCGCGCTGAGTGAGGACTCACAGCTGAGTGAGTTTCCCGCGCTGAGTGAGGTCAGAGAGGTGAGTGAGGTCAGAGAGGTGAGTGAGGACTCAGAGCTGAGTGAGGACTCAGAGCTGAGTGAGGACTCAGAGCTGAGTGAGGACTCAGAGCTGAGTGAGGACTCAGAGCTGAGTGAGGACTCAGAGCTGAGTGAGTTTCCCGCGCTGAGTGAGGTCAGAGAGGTGAGTGAGGTCAGAGAGGTGAGTGAGGTCAGAGAGCTGAGTGAGGACTCAGAGCTGAGTGAGGACTCAGAGCTGAGTGAGGACTCAGAGCTGAGTGAGGACTCAGAGCTGAGTGAGGACTCAGAGCTGAGTGAGGACTCAGAGCTGAGTGAGGACTCAGAGCTGAGTGAGGACTCAGAGCTGAGTGAGGACTCACAGCTGAGTGAGTTTCCCGCGCTGAGTGAGGTCAGAGAGGTGAGTGAGGACTCAGAGGTGAGTGAGGACTCAGAGGTGAGTGAGGACTCAGAGCAGAGTGAGGTCACAGAGCTGAGTGAGGTCACAGAGCTGAGTGAGGTCACAGAGCTGAGTGAGGTCACAGAGCTGAGTGAGGACTCAGAGCTGAGTGAGGACTCAGAGCTGAGTGAGGTCACAGAGCTGAGTGAGGTCACAGAGCTGAGTGAGGTCACAGAGCTGAGTGAGGTCACAGAGCTGAGTGAGGACTCAGAGCTGAGTGAGGACTCAGAGCTGAGTGAGGTCACAGAGCTGAGTGAGGTCACAGAGCTGAGTGAGGACTCAGAGCTGAGTGAGGACTCAGAGCTGAGTGAGGACTCAGAGCTGAGTGAGGACTCAGAGCTGAGTGAGGACTCAGAGCTGAGTGAGGACTCAGAGCTGAGTGAGGACTCAGAGCTGAGTGAGTTTCCCGCGCTGAGTGAGGTCACAGAGCTGAGTGAGGTCACAGAGCTGAGTGAGGTCACAGAGCTGAGTGAGGTCACAGAGCTGAGTGAGGTCACAGAGCTGAGTGAGTTTACCACGCTGAGTGAGGTCACAGAGCTGAGTGAGGTCACAGAGCTGAGTGAGGTCACAGAGCTGAGTGAGTTTCCCGCGCTGAGTGAGGTCACAGAGCTGAGTGAGGTCACAGAGCTGAGTGAGGTCACAGAGCTGAGTGAGGACTCAGAGCTGAGTGAGGACTCAGAGCTGAGTGAGGACTCAGAGCTGAGTGAATTTCCCGCGCTGAGTGAGGACTCAGAGGTGAGTGAGGACTCAGAGGTGAGTGAGGACTCAGAGGTGAGTGAGGACTCAGAGGTGAGTGAGGACTCAGAGGTGAGTGAGTTTCCCGCGCTGAGTGAGGACTCAGAGCTGAGTGAGGACTCAGAGCTGAGTGAGGACTCAGAGCTGAGTGAGGACTCAGAGCTGAGTGAGGACTCAGAGCTGAGTGAGTTTCCCGCGCTGAGTGAGGACACAGAGCTGAGTGAGGACACAGAGCTGAGTGAGGACACAGAGCTGAGTGAGTTTCCCGCGCTGAGTGAGGTCACAGAGCTGAGTGAGGTCACAGAGCTGAGTGAGTTTCCCGCGCTGAGTGAGGTCACAGAGGTGAGTGAGGTCACAGAGGTGAGTGAGGTCACAGAGCTGAGTGAGGTCACAGAGCTGAGTGAGGTCACAGAGCTGAGTGAGGACTCAGAGCTGAGTGAGGACTCAGAGCTGAGTGAGGTCAGAGAGCTGAGTGAGGTCAGAGAGCTGAGTGAGGTCAGAGAGCTGAGTGAGGTCAGAGAGCTGAGTGAGGACTCAGAGCTGAGTGAGGACTCAGAGCTGAGTGAGTTTCCCGCGCTGAGTGAGGTCACAGAGGTGAGTGAGGTCACAGAGGTGAGTGAGGTCACAGAGGTGAGTGAGGACTCAGAGCTGAGTGAGGACTCAGAGCTGAGTGAGGACTCAGAGCTGAGTGAGGACTCAGAGCTGAGTGAGTTTCCCGCGCTGAGTGAGGACTCAGAGCTGAGTGAGGACTCAGAGCTGAGTGAGTTTCCCGCGCTGAGTGAGGTCAGAGAGCTGAGTGAGGACTCAGAGCTGAGTGAGTTTCCCGCGCTGAGTGAGGTCAGAGAGCTGAGTGAGGACTCAGAGCTGAGTGAGTTTCCCGCGCTGAGTGAGGACACAGAGCTGAGTGAGGACACAGAGCTGAGTGAGTTTCCCGCGCTGAGTGAGGTCACAGAGGTGAGTGAGGTCACAGAGGTGAGTGAGGTCACAGAGGTGAGTGAGGTCACAGAGGTGAGTGAGGACTCAGAGGTGAGTGAGGACTCAGAGCTGAGTGAGGACTCAGAGCTGAGTGAGTTTCCCGCGCTGAGTGAGGTCACAGAGCTGAGTGAGGTCACAGAGCTGAGTGAGGTCACAGAGCTGAGTGAGGACTCAGAGCTGAGTGAGTTTCCCGCACTGAGTGAGGTCACAGAGCTGAGTGAGGTCACAGAGCTGAGTGAGGTCACAGAGCTGAGTGAGGTCACAGAGCTGAGTGAGGACTCAGAGCTGAGTGAGTTTCCCGCGCTGAGTGAGGTCACAGAGCTGAGTGAGGTCACAGAGCTGAGTGAGGTCACAGAGCTGAGTGAGGTCACAGAGCTGAGTGAGGTCACAGAGCTGAGTGAGGTCACAGAGCTGAGTGAGGTCACAGAGCTGAGTGAGGTCACAGAGCTGAGTGAGTTTCCCGCGCTGAGTGAGGACTCAGAGCTGAGTGAGGACTCAGAGCTGAGTGAGTTTCCCGCGCTGAGTGAGGTCACAGAGCTGAGTGAGGTCACAGAGCTGAGTGAGGTCACAGAGCTGAGTGAGGTCACAGAGCTGAGTGAGGACTCAGAGCTGAGTGAGGACTCAGAGCTGAGTGAGGACTCAGAGCTGAGTGAGGACTCAGAGCTGAGTGAGGACTCAGAGCTGAGTGAGTTTCCCGCGCTGAGTGAGGACTCACAGCTGAGTGAGTTTCCCGCGCTGAGTGAGGTCAGAGAGGTGAGTGAGGTCAGAGAGGTGAGTGAGGTCAGAGAGGTGAGTGAGGTCAGAGAGGTGAGTGAGGTCAGAGAGGTGAGTGAGGACTCAGAGCTGAGTGAGGACTCAGAGCTGAGTGAGGACTCAGAGCTGAGTGAGGACTCAGAGCTGAGTGAGGACTCACAGCTGAGTGAGTTTCCCGCGCTGAGTGAGGTCAGAGAGGTGAGTGAGGACTCAGAGGTGAGTGAGGACTCAGAGGTGAGTGAGGACTCAGAGGTGAGTGAGGTCACAGAGCTGAGTGAGGTCACAGAGCTGAGTGAGGTCACAGAGCTGAGTGAGGACTCAGAGCTGAGTGAGGACTCAGAGCTGAGTGAGGTCACAGAGCTGAGTGAGGTCACAGAGCTGAGTGAGGTCACAGAGCTGAGTGAGGACTCAGAGCTGAGTGAGGACTCAGAGCTGAGTGAGGACTCAGAGCTGAGTGAGGACTCAGAGCTGAGTGAGGACTCAGAGCTGAGTGAGGACTCAGAGCTGAGTGAGGACTCAGAGCTGAGTGAGGACTCAGAGCTGAGTGAGGACTCAGAGCTGAGTGAGGACTCAGAGCTGAGTGAGGACTCAGAGCTGAGTGAGGACTCAGAGCTGAGTGAGGACTCAGAGCTGAGTGAGTTTCCCGCGCTGAGTGAGGTCACAGAGCTGAGTGAGGTCACAGAGGTGAGTGAGTTTACCACGCTGAGTGAGGTCACAGAGCTGAGTGAGTTTCCCGCGCTGAGTGAGTTTCCCGCGCTGAGTGAGGACTCAGAGCTGAGTGAGGACTCAGAGCTGAGTGAGGACTCAGAGCTGAGTGAGTTTCCGGCGCTGAGTGAGGTCACAGAGCTGAGTGAGGACTCAGAGCTGAGTGAGGACTCAGAGCTGAGTGAGGTCACAGAGCTGAGTGAGGACTCAGAGCTGAGTGAATTTCCCGCGCTGAGTGAGGTCAGAGAGCTGAGTGAGGACTCAGAGCTGAGTGAGGACTCAGAGCTGAGTGAGTTTCCCGCGCTGAGTGAGGTCACAGAGCTGAGTGAGGTCACAGAGCTGAGTGAGGTCACAGAGCTGAGTGAGGACTCAGAGCTGAGTGAGTTTCCCGCGCTGAGTGAGGTCACAGAGCTGAGTGAGGTCACAGAGCTGAGTGAGGACTCAGAGCTGAGTGAGTTTCCCGCGCTGAGTGAGGTCACAGAGCTGAGTGAGGTCACAGAGCTGAGTGAGGTCACAGAGCTGAGTGAGGTCACAGAGCTGAGTGAGGTCACAGAGCTGAGTGAGTTTCCCGCGCTGAGTGAGGACTCAGAGCTGAGTGAGGACTCAGAGCTGAGTGAGTTTCCCGCGCTGAGTGAGTTTCCCGCGCTGAGTGAGGTCACAGAGCTGAGTGAGGTCACAGAGCTGAGTGAGGTCACAGAGCTGAGTGAGGTCACAGAGCTGAGTGAGGTCACAGAGCTGAGTGAGGTCACAGAGCTGAGTGAGGTCACAGAGCTGAGTGAGGTCACAGAGCTGAGTGAGGTCACAGAGCTGAGTGAGGTCACAGAGCTGAGTGAGGTCACAGAGCTGAGTGTGTTTCCCGCGCTGAGTGAGGACTCAGAGCTGAGTGAGGACTCAGAGCTGAGTGAGGACTCAGAGCTGAGTGAGGACTCAGAGCTGAGTGAGGACTCAGAGCTGAGTGAGGACTCAGAGCTGAGTGAGTTTCCCGCGCTGAGTGAGGACTCAGAGCTGAGTGAGTTTCCCGCGCTGAGTGAGGTCAGAGAGGTGAGTGAGGTCAGAGAGGTGAGTGAGGACTCAGAGCTGAGTGAGGACTCAGAGCTGAGTGAGGACTCAGAGCTGAGTGAGGACTCAGAGCTGAGTGAGGACTCAGAGCTGAGTGAGGACTCAGAGCTGAGTGAGGACTCAGAGCTGAGTGAGTTTCCCGCTCTGAGTGAGGACACAGAGCTGAGTGAGGACACAGAGCTGAGTGAGGACTCAGAGCTGAGTGAGTTTCCCGCGCTGAGTGAGGACACAGAGCTGAGTGAGGACTCAGAGCTGAGTGAGGACTCAGAGCTGAGTGAGTTTCCCGCGCTGAGTGAGGTCACAGAGGTGAGTGAGGTCACAGAGGTGAGTGAGGTCACAGAGGTGAGTGAGGTCACAGAGGTGAGTGAGGTCACAGAGGTGAGTGAGGACACAGAGGTGAGTGAGGTCACAGAGCTGAGTGAGGACTCAGAGCTGAGTGAGGACTCAGAGCTGAGTGAGGACTCAGAGCTGAGTGAGGACTCAGAGCTGAGTGAGTTTCCCGCGCTGAGTGAGGTCACAGAGCTGAGTGAGGTCACAGAGCTGAGTGAGGTCACAGAGCTGAGTGAGGACTCAGAGCTGAGTGAGTTTCCCGCGCTGAGTGAGGTCACAGAGCTGAGTGAGGTCACAGAGCTGAGTGAGGACTCAGAGCTGAGTGAGGACTCAGAGCTGAGTGAGTTTCCCGCGCTGAGTGAGGTCACAGAGCTGAGTGAGGTCACAGAGCTGAGTGAGGACTCAGAGCTGAGTGAGTTTCCCGCGCTGAGTGAGGTCACAGAGCTGAGTGAGGTCACAGAGCTGAGTGAGGTCACAGAGCTGAGTGAGGTCACAGAGCTGAGTGAGGTCACAGAGCTGAGTGAGGTCACAGAGCTGAGTGAGGTCACAGAGCTGAGTGAGTTTCCCGCGCTGAGTGAGGACTCAGAGCTGAGTGAGGACTCAGAGCTGAGTGAGGACTCAGAGCTGAGTGAGGACTCAGAGCTGAGTGAGTTTCCCGCGCTGAGTGAGTTTCCCGCGCTGAGTGAGGTCACAGAGCTGAGTGAGGTCACAGAGCTGAGTGAGGACACAGAGCTGAGTGAGGTCACAGAGCTGAGTGAGGACTCAGAGCTGAGTGAGTTTCCCGCGCTGAGTGAGGTCACAGAGGTGAGTGAGGTCACAGAGGTGAGTGAGGACTCAGAGGTGAGTGAGGACTCAGAGGTGAGTGAGGACTCAGAGCTGAGTGAGGACTCAGAGCTGAGTGAGGACTCAGAGCTGAGTGAGTTTCCCGCGCTGAGTGAGGTCACAGAGCTGAGTGAGGTCACAGAGCTGAGTGAGGTCACAGAGCTGAGTGAGGACTCAGAGCTGAGTGAGTTTCCCGCGCTGAGTGAGGTCACAGAGCTGAGTGAGGTCACAGAGCTGAGTGAGGACTCAGAGCTGAGTGAGTTTCCCGCGCTGAGTGAGGTCACAGAGCTGAGTGAGGTCACAGAGCTGAGTGAGGTCACAGAGCTGAGTGAGGTCACAGAGCTGAGTGAGGTCACAGAGCTGAGTGAGGTCACAGAGCTGAGTGAGGTCACAGAGCTGAGTGAGGACACAGAGCTGAGTGAGGACACAGAGCTGAGTGAGGTCACAGAGCTGAGTGAGGTCACAGAGCTGAGTGAGGTCACAGAGCTGAGTGAGGTCACAGAGCTGAGTGAGGTCACAGAGCTGAGTGAGGTCACAGAGCTGAGTGAGGTCACAGAGCTGAGTGAGGTCACAGAGCTGAGTGAGGTCACAGAGCTGAGTGTGTTTCCCGCGCTGAGTGAGGACTCAGAGCTGAGTGAGGACTCAGAGCTGAGTGAGGACTCAGAGCTGAGTGAGGACTCAGAGCTGAGTGAGGACTCAGAGCTGAGTGAGGACTCAGAGCTGAGTGAGGACTCAGAGCTGAGTGAGGACTCAGAGCTGAGTGAGGACTCAGAGCTGAGTGAGGACTCAGAGCTGAGTGAGGACTCAGAGCTGAGTGAGTTTCCCGCGCTGAGTGAGGACTCAGAGCTGAGTGAGTTTCCCGCGCTGAGTGAGGTCAGAGAGGTGAGTGAGGTCAGAGAGGTGAGTGAGGTCAGAGAGGTGAGTGAGGTCAGAGAGGTGAGTGAGGTCAGAGAGGTGAGTGAGGACTCAGAGCTGAGTGAGGACTCAGAGCTGAGTGAGGACTCAGAGCTGAGTGAGGACTCAGAGCTGAGTGAGGACTCAGAGCTGAGTGAGTTTCCCGCTCTGAGTGAGGACACAGAGCTGAGTGAGGACACAGAGCTGAGTGAGGACACAGAGCTGAGTGAGTTTCCCGCGCTGAGTGAGGTCACAGAGGTGAGTGAGGTCACAGAGGTGAGTGAGGTCACAGAGGTGAGTGAGGTCACAGAGGTGAGTGAGGTCACAGAGGTGAGTGAGGACTCAGAGCTGAGTGAGGACTCAGAGCTGAGTGAGGACTCAGAGCTGAGTGAGTTTCCCGCGCTGAGTGAGGTCACAGAGCTGAGTGAGGTCACAGAGCTGAGTGAGGTCACAGAGCTGAGTGAGGTCACAGAGCTGAGTGAGGACTCAGAGCTGAGTGAGTTTCCCGCGCTGAGTGAGGTCACAGAGCTGAGTGAGGTCACAGAGCTGAGTGAGGACTCAGAGCTGAGTGAGTTTCCCGCGCTGAGTGAGGTCACAGAGCTGAGTGAGGTCACAGAGCTGAGTGAGGTCACAGAGCTGAGTGAGGTCACAGAGCTGAGTGAGGTCACAGAGCTGAGTGAGGTCACAGAGCTGAGTGAGGTCACAGAGCTGAGTGAGGTCACAGAGCTGAGTGAGTTTCCCGCGCTGAGTGAGGACTCAGAGCTGAGTGAGGACTCAGAGCTGAGTGAGTTTCCCGCGCTGAGTGAGTTTCCCGCGCTGAGTGAGGTCACAGAGCTGAGTGAGGTCACAGAGCTGAGTGAGGTCACAGAGCTGAGTGAGGTCACAGAGCTGAGTGAGGTCACAGAGCTGAGTGAGGTCACAGAGCTGAGTGAGGTCACAGAGCTGAGTGAGGTCACAGAGCTGAGTGAGGTCACAGAGCTGAGTGAGGTCACAGAGCTGAGTGAGGTCACAGAGCTGAGTGAGGTCACAGAGCTGAGTGAGGTCACAGAGCTGAGTGAGGTCACAGAGCTGAGTGTGTTTCCCGCGCTGAGTGAGGACTCAGAGCTGAGTGAGGACTCAGAGCTGAGTGAGGACTCAGAGCTGAGTGAGGACTCAGAGCTGAGTGAGGACTCAGAGCTGAGTGAGGACTCAGAGCTGAGTGAGGACTCAGAGCTGAGTGAGTTTCCCGCGCTGAGTGAGGACTCAGAGCTGAGTGAGTTTCCCGCGCTGAGTGAGGTCAGAGAGGTGAGTGAGGTCACAGAGGTGAGTGAGGTCACAGAGCTGAGTGAGGACTCAGAGCTGAGTGAGGACTCAGAGCTGAGTGAGGACTCAGAGCTGAGTGAGGACTCAGAGCTGAGTGAGTTTCCCGCGCTGAGTGAGGACTCAGAGCTGAGTGAGGACTCAGAGCTGAGTGAGTTTCCCGCGCTGAGTGAGGACTCACAGCTGAGTGAGTTTCCCGCGCTGAGTGAGGTCAGAGAGGTGAGTGAGGTCAGAGAGGTGAGTGAGGTCAGAGAGGTGAGTGAGGTCACAGAGGTGAGTGAGGACTCAGAGCTGAGTGAGGACTCAGAGCTGAGTGAGGACTCAGAGCTGAGTGAGGACTCAGAGCTGAGTGAGGACTCAGAGCTGAGTGAGTTTCCCGCGCTGAGTGAGGTCAGAGAGGTGAGTGAGGTCACAGAGCTGAGTGAGGACTCAGAGCTGAGTGAGGACTCAGAGCTGAGTGAGGACTCAGAGCTGAGTGAGGACTCAGAGCTGAGTGAGTTTCCCGCGCTGAGTGAGGACTCACAGCTGAGTGAGTTTCCCGCGCTGAGTGAGGTCAGAGAGGTGAGTGAGGTCACAGAGGTGAGTGAGGTCACAGAGGTGAGTGAGGACTCAGAGCTGAGTGAGGACTCAGAGCTGAGTGAGGACTCAGAGCTGAGTGAGGACTCAGAGCTGAGTGAGGACTCAGAGCTGAGTGAGGACTCAGAGCTGAGTGAGGACTCAGAGCTGAGTGAGTTTCCCGCGCTGAGTGAGGTCAGAGAGGTGAGTGAGGACTCAGAGGTGAGTGAGGACTCAGAGGTGAGTGAGGACTCAGAGCTGAGTGAGGACTCAGAGCTGAGTGAGGACTCAGAGCTGAGTGAGGACTCAGAGCTGAGTGAGGTCACAGAGCTGAGTGAGGTCACAGAGCTGAGTGTGTTTCCCGCGCTGAGTGAGGACACAGAGCTGAGTGAGGTCACAGAGCTGAGTGAGGTCACAGAGCTGAGTGAGGTCACAGAGCTGAGTGAGGACTCAGAGCTGAGTGAGGACTCAGAGCTGAGTGAGGACTCAGAGCTGAGTGAGGACTCAGAGCTGAGTGAGGACTCAGAGCTGAGTGAGGACTCAGAGCTGAGTGAGGACTCAGAGCTGAGTGAGGACTCAGAGCTGAGTGAGGACTCAGAGCTGAGTGAGGACTCAGAGCTGAGTGAGTTTCCCGCGCTGAGTGAGGACACAGAGCTGAGTGAGTTTCCCGCGCTGAGTGAGGACACAGAGCTGAGTGAGGTCACAGAGCTGAGTGAGGTCACAGAGCTGAGTGAGGACTCAGAGCTGAGTGAGGTCACAGAGCTGAGTGAGGTCACAGAGCTGAGTGAGGACTCAGAGCTGAGTGAGGACTCAGAGCTGAGTGAGGACTCAGAGCTGAGTGAGGACTCAGAGCTGAGTGAGGACTCAGAGCTGAGTGAGGACTCAGAGCTGAGTGAGGACTCAGAGCTGAGTGAGGTCACAGAGCTGAGTGAGGTCACAGAGCTGAGTGAGGTCACAGAGCTGAGTGAGGTCACAGAGCTGAGTGAGTTTCCCGCGCTGAGTGAGTTTCCCGCGCTGAGTGAGTTTCCCGCGCTGAGTGAGTTTCCCGCGCTGAGTGAGTTTCCCGCGCTGAGTGAGGACTCAGAGCTGAGTGAGGACTCAGAGCTGAGTGAGGACTCAGAGCTGAGTGAGGACTCAGAGCTGAGTGAGGACTCAGAGCTGAGTGAGTTTCCCGTGCTGAGTGAGGACTCAGAGCTGAGTGAGGTCACAGAGCTGAGTGAGGACTCAGAGCTGAGTGACGACTCAGAGCTGAGTGAGGTCACAGAGCTGAGTGAGGACTCAGAGCTGAGTGAGGACTCAGAGCTGAGTGAGGACTCAGAGCTGAGTGAGGACTCAGAGCTGAGTGAGGACTCAGAGCTGAGTGAGGACTCAGAGCTGAGTGAGGACTCAGAGCTGAGTGAGGTCAGAGAGCTGAGTGAGGTCAGAGAGCTGAGTGAGGACTCAGAGCTGAGTGAGGACTCAGAGCTGAGTGAGGACTCAGAGCTGAGTGAGGACTCAGAGCTGAGTGAGGACTCAGAGCTGAGTGAGGACTCAGAGCTGAGTGAGTTTCCCGTGCTGAGTGAGGACTCAGAGCTGAGTGAGGTCACAGAGCTGAGTGAGGACTCAGAGCTGAGTGACGACTCAGAGCTGAGTGAGGTCACAGAGCTGAGTGAGGACTCAGAGCTGAGTGAGGACTCAGAGCTGAGTGAGGACTCAGAGCTGAGTGAGGACTCAGAGCTGAGTGAGGACTCAGAGCTGAGTGAGGTCAGAGAGCTGAGTGAGGTCAGAGAGCTGAGTGAGGTCAGAGAGCTGAGTGAGGTCAGAGAGCTGAGTGAGGACTCAGAGCTGAGTGAGGACTCAGAGCTGAGTGAGTTTCCCGCGCTGAGTGAGGTCACAGAGGTGAGTGAGGTCACAGAGGTGAGTGAGGTCACAGAGGTGAGTGAGGACTCAGAGCTGAGTGAGGACTCAGAGCTGAGTGAGGACTCAGAGCTGAGTGAGGACTCAGAGCTGAGTGAGGACTCAGAGCTGAGTGAGGACTCAGAGCTGAGTGAGGACTCAGAGCTGAGTGAGGACTCAGAGCTGAGTGAGTTTCCCGCGCTGAGTGAGGTCAGAGAGCTGAGTGAGGACTCAGAGCTGAGTGAGGACTCAGAGCTGAGTGAGGACTCAGAGCTGAGTGAGGACTCAGAGCTGAGTGAGGACTCAGAGCTGAGTGAGTTTCCCGCGCTGAGTGAGGTCAGAGAGCTGAGTGAGGTCAGAGAGCTGAGTGAGGTCAGAGAGCTGAGTGAGGTCAGAGAGCTGAGTGAGGTCAGAGAGCTGAGTGAGGTCAGAGAGCTGAGTGAGGTCAGAGAGCTGAGTGAGGTCACAGAGCTGAGTGAGGTCACAGAGCTGAGTGAGGTCACAGAGCTGAGTGAGGTCACAGAGCTGAGTGAGGTCACAGAGCTGAGTGAGGTCACAGAGCTGAGTGAGGTCACAGAGCTGAGTGAGGTCACAGAGCTGAGTGAGGTCACAGAGCTGAGTGAGTTTCCCGCGCTGAGTGAGGACTCAGAGCTGAGTGAGGACTCAGAGCTGAGTGAGTTTCCCGCGCTGAGTGAGGTCACAGAGCTGAGTGAGGTCACAGAGCTGAGTGAGGTCACAGAGCTGAGTGAGGACACAGAGCTGAGTGAGGACACAGAGCTGAGTGAGGACACAGAGCTGAGTGAGGTCACAGAGCTGAGTGAGGTCACAGAGCTGAGTGAGGTCACAGAGCTGAGTGAGGTCACAGAGCTGAGTGAGGTCACAGAGCTGAGTGAGGTCACAGAGCTGAGTGAGGTCACAGAGCTGAGTGTGTTTCCCGCGCTGAGTGAGGACTCAGAGCTGAGTGAGGACTCAGAGCTGAGTGAGGACTCAGAGCTGAGTGAGGACTCAGAGCTGAGTGAGTTTCCCGCGCTGAGTGAGGTCACAGAGCTGAGTGTGTTTCCCGCGCTGAGTGAGGACTCAGAGCTGAGTGAGGACTCAGAGCTGAGTGAAGACTCAGAGCTGAGTGAGGACTCAGAGCTGAGTGAGGACTCAGAGCTGAGTGAGGACTCAGAGCTGAGTGAGGACTCAGAGCTGAGTGAGTTTCCCTCGCTGAGTGAGGACTCACAGCTGAGTGAGTTTCCCGCGCTGAGTGAGGTCAGAGAGGTGAGTGAGGTCAGAGAGGTGAGTGAGGTCAGAGAGGTGAGTGAGGTCAGAGAGGTGAGTGAGGTCACAGAGGTGAGTGAGGACTCAGAGGTGAGTGAGGACTCAGAGGTGAGTGAGGACTCAGAGCTGAGTGAGGACTCAGAGCTGAGTGAGGACTCAGAGCTGAGTGAGGACTCAGAGCTGAGTGAGGACTCAGAGCTGAGTGAGTTTCCCGCGCTGAGTGAGGACTCAGAGCTGAGTGAGGACTCAGAGCTGAGTGAGGACTCAGAGCTGAGTGAGGACTCAGAGCTGAGTGAGGACTCAGAGCTGAGTGAGTTTCCCGCGCTGAGTGAGGACTCACAGCTGAGTGAGTTTCCCGCGCTGAGTGAGGTCAGAGAGGTGAGTGAGGTCAGAGAGGTGAGTGAGGTCAGAGAGGTGAGTGAGGTCAGAGAGGTGAGTGAGGTCAGAGAGGTGAGTGAGGACTCAGAGCTGAGTGAGGACTCAGAGCTGAGTGAGGACTCAGAGCTGAGTGAGGACTCACAGATGAGTGAGTTTCCCGCGCTGAGTGAGGTCAGAGAGGTGAGTGAGGTCAGAGAGGTGAGTGAGGACTCAGAGGTGAGTGAGGACTCAGAGGTGAGTGAGGACTCAGAGGTGAGTGAGGACTCAGAGGTGAGTGAGGACTCAGAGCTGAGTGACGACTCAGAGCTGAGTGACGACTCAGAGCTGAGTGACGACTCAGAGCTGAGTGAGGACTCAGAGCTGAGTGAGGACTCACAGCTGAGTGAGTTTCCCGCGCTGAGTGAGGTCAGAGAGGTGAGTGAGGTCAGAGAGGTGAGTGAGGTCAGAGAGGTGAGTGAGGTCAGAGAGGTGAGTGAGGACTCAGAGCTGAGTGAGGACTCAGAGCTGAGTGAGGACTCAGAGCTGAGTGAGGACTCAGAGCTGAGTGAGGTCACAGAGCTGAGTGAGGTCACAGAGCTGAGTGTGTTTCCCGCGCTGAGTGAGGACACAGAGCTGAGTGAGGACACAGAGCTGAGTGAGGACACAGAGCTGAGTGAGGTCACAGAGCTGAGTGAGGTCACAGAGCTGAGTGAGGTCACAGAGCTGAGTGAGGACTCAGAGCTGAGTGAGGACTCAGAGCTGAGTGAGGACTCAGAGCTGAGTGAGGACTCAGAGCTGAGTGAGGACTCAGAGCTGAGTGAGGACTCAGAGCTGAGTGAGTTTCCCAAGCTGAGTGAGGTCACAGAGCTGAGTGAGGTCACAGAGCTGAGTGAGGTCACAGAGCTGAGTGAGGTCACAGAGCTGAGTGAGGTCACAGAGCTGAGTGAGGACTCAGAGCTGAGTGAGGACTCAGAGCTGAGTGAGGACTCAGAGCTGAGTGAGGACTCAGAGCTGAGTGAGGACTCAGAGCTGAGTGAGGACTCAGAGCTGAGTGAGGACTCAGAGCTGAGTGAATTTCCCGCGCTGAGTGAGGACTCAGAGGTGAGTGAGGACTCAGAGGTGAGTGAGGACTCAGAGGTGAGTGAGGACTCAGAGGTGAGTGAGGACTCAGAGGTGAGTGAGTTTCCCGCGCTGAGTGAGGTCACAGAGCTGAGTGAGGACTCAGAGCTGAGTGAGTTTCCCGCGCTGAGTGAGGTCACAGAGCTGAGTGAGGACTCAGAGCTGAGTGAGGACTCAGAGCTGAGTGAGTTTCCCACGCTAAGTGAGGTCACAGAGGTGAGTGAGGTCACAGAGGTGAGTGAGGTCACAGAGGTGAGTGAGGTCACAGAGGTGAGTGAGGTCACAGAGGTGAGTGAGGTCACAGAGGTGAGTGAGGACTCAGAGCTGAGTGAGGACTCAGAGCTGAGTGAGGTCAGAGAGCTGAGTGAGGTCAGAGAGCTGAGTGAGGTCAGAGAGCTGAGTGAGGTCAGAGAGCTGAGTGAGGACTCAGAGCTGAGTGAGGACTCAGAGCTGAGTGAGGACTCAGAGCTGAGTGAGTTTCCCGCGCTGAGTGAGGTCACAGAGGTGAGTGAGGTCACAGAGGTGAGGGAGGTCACAGAGGTGAGTGAGGACTCAGAGCTGAGTGAGGACTCAGAGCTGAGTGAGGACTCAGAGCTGAGTGAGTTTCCCGCGCTGAGTGAGGTCACAGAGCTGAGTGAGGTCACAGAGCTGAGTGAGGTCACAGAGCTGAGTGAGGACTCAGAGCTGAGTGAGTTTCCCGCGCTGAGTGAGGTCACAGAGCTGAGTGAGGTCACAGAGCTGAGTGAGGACTCAGAGCTGAGTGAGGACTCAGAGCTGAGTGAGGACTCAGAGCTGAGTGAGGACTCAGAGCTGAGTGAGGACTCAGAGCTGAGTGAGGACTCAGAGCTGAGTGAGTTTCCCGCGCTGAGTGAGGACTCAGAGCTGAGTGAGGACTCAGAGCTGAGTGAGTTTCCCGCGCTGAGTGAGGTCAGAGAGCTGAGTGAGGACTCAGAGCTGAGTGAGGACTCAGAGCTGAGTGAGTTTCCCGCGCTGAGTGAGGACACAGAGCTGAGTGAGGACACAGAGCTGAGTGAGTTTCCCGCGCTGAGTGAGGTCACAGAGGTGAGTGAGGTCACAGAGGTGAGTGAGGTCACAGAGGTGAGTGAGGACTCAGAGCTGAGTGAGGACTCAGAGCTGAGTGAGGACTCAGAGCTGAGTGAGTTTCCCGCGCTGAGTGAGGTCACAGAGCTGAGTGAGGTCACAGAGCTGAGTGAGGTCACAGAGCTGAGTGAGGACTCAGAGCTGAGTGAGTTTCCCGCGCTGAGTGAGGTCACAGAGCTGAGTGAGGACTCAGAGCTGAGTGAGGACTCAGAGCTGAGTGAGGACTCAGAGCTGAGTGAGGACTCAGAGCTGAGTGAGGACTCAGAGCTGAGTGAGGACTCAGAGCTGAGTGAGGACTCAGAGCTGAGTGAGGACTCAGAGCTGAGTGAGGTCACAGAGCTGAGTGAGGTCACAGAGCTGAGTGAGTTTCCCGCGCTGAGTGAGTTTCCCGCGCTGAGTGAGGACTCAGAGCTGAGTGAGTTTCCCGCGCTGAGTAAGGTCACAGAGCTGAGTGAGGACACAGAGCTGAGTGAGGACACAGAGCTGAGTGAGGACTCAGAGCTGAGTGAGTTTCCCGCGCTGAGTGAGGTCACAGAGCTGAGTGAGGACTCAGAGCTGAGTGAGGACTCAGAGCTGAGTGAGTTTCCCGCGCTGAGTGAGGTCACAGAGCTGAGTGAGGTCACAGAGCTGAGTGAGGTCACAGAGCTGAGTGAGGACTCAGAGCTGAGTGAGTTTCCCGCGCTGAGTGAGGTCACAGAGCTGAGTGAGGTCACAGAGCTGAGTGAGGACTCAGAGCTGAGTGAGTGTCCCGCGCTGAGTGAGGTCACAGAGCTGAGTGAGGTCACAGAGCTGAGTGAGGTCACAGAGCTGAGTGAGGTCACAGAGCTGAGTGAGGTCACAGAGCTGAGTGAGGTCACAGAGCTGAGTGAGGTCACAGAGCTGAGTGAGGTCACAGAGCTGAGTGAGGTCACAGAGCTGAGTGAGGTCACAGAGCTGAGTAAGTTTCCCGCGCTGAGTGAGGTCACAGAGGTGAGTGAGGTCACGGAGGTGATTGAGGACTCAGAGGTGATTGAGGACTCAGAGCTGAGTGAGTTTCCCGCGCTGAGTGAGGTCACAGAGCTGAGTGAGGACTCAGAGCTGAGTGAGGACTCAGAGCTGAGTGAGGACTCAGAGCTGAGTGAGTTTCCCGCGCTGAGTGAGGACTCAGAGCTGAGTGAGGACTCAGAGCTGAGTGAGGACTCAGAGCTGAGTGAGGACTCAGAGCTGAGTGAGGTCACAGAGCTGAGTGAGGGCTCAGAGCTGAGTGAGTTTCCCGCGCTGAGTGAGGACTCAGCGCTGAGTGAGGACTCAGCGCTGAGTGAGGACTCAGCGCTGAGTGAGGACTCAGCGCTGAGTGAGTTTCCCGCGCTGAGTGAGGTCACGGAGCTGAGTGAGGTCACGGAGCTGAGTGAGGTCACGGAGCTGAGTGAGTTTCCCGCGCTGAGTGAGTTTCCCGCGCTGAGTGAGGACTCAGAGCTGAGTGAGTTTCCCGCGCTGAGTGAGGTCACAGAGCTGAGTGAGGACTCAGAGCTGAGTGAGTTTCCCGCGCTGAGTGAGGTCACAGAGCTGAGTGAGGTCACAGAGCTGAGTGAGGTCACAGAGCTGAGTGAGGTCACAGAGCTGAGTGAGTTTCCCGCGCTGAGTGAGGTCACAGAGCTGAGTGAGGTCACAGAGCTGAGTGAGGTCACAGAGCTGAGTGAGGACACAGAGCTGAGTGAGGACACAGAGCTGAGTGAGGTCACAGAGCTGAGTGAGGTCACAGAGCTGAGTGAGGTCACAGAGCTGAGTGAGGACTCAGAGCTGAGTGAGGTCACAGAGCTGAGTGAGGTCACAGAGCTGAGTGAGGTCACAGAGCTGAGTGAGGTCACAGAGCTGAGTGAGGTCACAGAGCTGAGTGAGGTCACAGAGCTGAGTGAGGTCACAGAGCTGAGTGAGGTCACAGAGCTGAGTGAGGTCACAGAGCTGAGTGAGTTTCCCGCGCTGAGTGAGGATTCAGAGCTGAGTGAGGTCACAGAGCTGAGTGAGTTTCCCGCGCTGAGTGAGGTCACAGAGCTGAGTGAGGTCACAGAGCTGAGTGAGGTCACAGAGCTGAGTGAGGTCACAGAGGTGAGTGAGTTTCCCGCGCTGAGTGAGGACTCAGAGCTGAGTGAGCACTCAGAGCTGAGTGAGTTTCCCGCGCTGAGTGAGTTTCCCGCGCTGAGTGAGGGCTCAGAGCTGAGTGAGGGCTCAGAGCTGAGTGAGGGCTCAGAGCTGAGTGAGGGCTCAGAGCTGAGTGAGGGCTCAGAGCTGAGTGAGGGCTCAGAGCTGAGTGAGGGCTCAGAGCTGAGTGAGGGCTCAGAGCTGAGTGAGGACTCAGAGCTGAGTGAGGACTCAGTGCTGAGTGAGGACACAGAGCTGAGTGAGGGCTCAGAGCTGAGTGAGGACTCAGAGCTGAGTGAGGACACAGAGCTGAGTGAGGACTCAGAGCTGAGAGAGGACTCAGAGCTGAGTGAGTTTCCGGCGCTGAGTGAGTTTCCCACGCTGAGTGAGGTCACAGAGGTGAGTGAGTTTCCCGAGCTGAGTGAGGACTCAGAGCTGAGTGAGTTTCCCGCGCTGAGTGAGGTCACGGAGTTGAGTGAGTTTCCCGCGCTGAGTGAGGACTCAGAGCTGAGTGAGTTTCCCGCGCTGAGTGAGGTCACAGAGCTGAGTGAGGACTCAGAGCTGAGTGAGTTTCCCGCGCTGAGTGAGGTCACAGAGCTGAGTGAGGTCACAGAGCTGAGTGAGGTCACAGAGCTGAGTGAGGTCACAGAGCTGAGTGAGTTTCCCGCGCTGAGTGAGTTTTCCGCGCTGAGTGAGGACTCAGAGCTGAGTGAGTTTCCCGCGCTGAGTGAGGTCACAGAGCTGAGTGAGGACTCAGCGCTGAGTGAGGACTCAGAGCTGAGTGAGTTTCCCGCGCTGAGTGAGGTCACAGAGCTGAGTGAGGACTCAGAGCTGAGTGAGGACTCAGAGCTGAGTGAGGACTCAGAGCTGAGTGAGGACTCAGAGCTGAGTGAGGACTCAGAGCTGAGTGAGGACTCAGAGCTGAGTGAGGTCACAGAGCTGAGTGAGTTTCCCGCGCTGAGTGAGGACTCAGAGCTGAGTGAGGTCACAGAGCTGAGTGAGTTTCCCGCGCTGAGTGAGGTCACAGAGCTGAGTGAGGTCACAGAGCTGAGTGAGGTCACAGAGGTGAGTGAGGTCACAGAGGTGAGTGAGGACTCAGAGCTGAGTGAGGACTCAGAGCTGAGTGAGGTCACAGAGCTGAGTGAGTTTCCCGCGCTGAGTGAGGACTCAGAGCTGAGTGAGGTCTCAGAGCTGAGTGAGTTTCCCGCGCTGAGTGAGGTCACAGAGCTGAGTGAGGTCACAGAGCTGAGTGAGGACTCAGAGCTGAGTGAGGACTCAGAGCTGAGTGAGGACTCAGAGCTGAGTGAGGACTCAGAGCTGAGTGAGGACTCAGAGCTGAGTGAGGACTCAGAGCTGAGTGAGGACTCAGAGCTGAGTGAGGACTCAGAGCTGAGTGAGGACTCAGAGCTGAGTGAGGACTCAGAGCTGAGTGAGGACTCAGAGCTGAGTGAGGACTCAGAGCTGAGTGAGGACTCAGAGCTGAGTGAGGACTCAGAGCTGAGTGAGTTTCCCGCGCTGAGTGAGGACTCAGAGCTGAGTGAGTTTCCCGCGCTGAGTGAGTTTCCCGCGCTGAGTGAGTTTCCCGCGCTGAGTGAGGTCAGAGAGCTGAGTGAGGTCAGAGAGCTGAGTGAGGTCAGAGAGCTGAGTGAGGTCAGAGAGCTGAGTGAGGTCAGAGAGCTGAGTGAGGTCAGAGAGCTGAGTGAGGTCAGAGAGCTGAGTGAGGTCAGAGAGCTGAGTGAGGTCAGAGAGCTGAGTGAGGTCAGAGAGCTGAGTGAGGTCAGAGAGCTGAGTGAGGTCAGAGAGCTGAGTGAGGTCAGAGAGCTGAGTGAGGTCAGAGAGCTGAGTGAGGTCAGAGAGCTGAGTGAGGTCAGAGAGCTGAGTGAGGTCAGAGAGCTGAGTGAGGTCAGAGAGCTGAGTGAGGTCAGAGAGCTGAGTGAGGTCAGAGAGCTGAGTGAGGTCACAGAGCTGAGTGAGGTCACAGAGCTGAGTGAGGTCACAGAGCTGAGTGAGGTCACAGAGCTGAGTGAGGTCACAGAGCTGAGTGAGGTCACAGAGCTGAGTGAGGTCACAGAGCTGAGTGAGGTCACAGAGCTGAGTGAGGTCACAGAGCTGAGTGAGGTCACAGAGCTGAGTGAGGTCACAGAGCTGAGTGAGGTCACAGAGCTGAGTGAGTTTCCCGCGCTGAGTGAGGACTCAGAGCTGAGTGAGGACTCAGAGCTGAGTGAGGACTCAGAGCTGAGTGAGGACTCAGAGCTGAGAGAGGACTCAGAGCTGAGTGAGGTCACAGAGCTGAGTGAGGACTCAGAGCTGAGTGAGGTCACAGAGCTGAGTGAGGTCACAGAGCTGAGTGAGGACTCAGAGCTGAGTGAGGTCACAGAGCTGAGTGAGGTCACAGAGCTGAGTGAGGTCACAGAGCTGAGTGAGGTCACAGAGCTGAGTGAGGTCACAGAGCTGAGTGAGGTCACAGAGCTGAGTGAGGTCACAGAGCTGAGTGAGGTCACAGAGCTGAGTGAGGTCACAGAGCTGAGTGAGGTCACAGAGCTGAGTGAGGTCACAGAGCTGAGTGAGGTCACAGAGCTGAGTGAGGTCACAGAGCTGAGTGAGGTCACAGAGCTGAGTGAGGTCACAGAGCTGAGTGAGGTCACAGAGCTGAGTGAGGTCACAGAGCTGAGTGAGGTCACAGAGCTGAGTGAGTTTCCCGCGCTGAGTGAGGTCACAGAGCTGAGTGAGGTCACAGAGCTGAGTGTGTTTCCCGCGCTGAGTGAGGACTCAGAGCTGAGTGAGGTCACAGAGCTGAGTGAGGTCACAGAGCTGAGTGAGGACTCAGAGCTGAGTGAGGACTCAGAGCTGAGTGAGGACTCAGAGCTGAGTGAGGACTCAGAGCTGAGTGAGGACTCAGAGCTGAGTGAGTTTCCCGCGCTGAGTGAGGACTCAGAGCTGAGTGAGGACTCAGAGCTGAGTGAGGACTCAGAGCTGAGTGAGGACTCAGAGCTGAGTGAGGACTCAGAGCTGAGTGAGGACTCAGAGCTGAGTGAGGACTCAGAGCTGAGTGAGTTTCCCGCGCTGAGTGAGGACTCAGAGCTGAGTGAGGACTCAGAGCTGAGTGAGGACTCAGAGCTGAGTGAGGACTCAGAGCTGAGTGAGTTTCCCGCGCTGAGTGAGGACTCAGAGCTGAGTGAGGACTCAGAGCTGAGTGAGGACTCAGAGCTGAGTGAGGACTCAGAGCTGAGTGAGTTTCCCGCGCTGAGTGAGGTCACAGAGCTGAGTGAGGTCACAGAGCTGAGTGAGGTCACAGAGCTGAGTGAGGTCACAGAGCTGAGTGAGTTTCCCGCGCTGAGTGAGGACTCAGAGCTGAGTGAGGACTCAGAGCTGAGTGAGGACTCAGAGCTGAGTGAGGACTCAGAGCTGAGTGAGGACTCAGAGCTGAGTGAGGACTCAGAGCTGAGTGAGGACTCAGAGCTGAGTGAGTTTCCTGCGCTGAGTGAGGACTCAGAGCTGAGTGAGTTTCCTGCGCTGAGTGAGGTCACAGAGCTGAGTGAGGTCACAGAGCTGAGTGAGGTCACAGAGCTGAGTGAGGTCACAGAGCTGAGTGAGGTCACAGAGCTGAGTGAGGTCACAGAGCTGAGTGAGGTCACAGAGCTGAGTGAGTTTCCCGCGCTGAGTGAGGACTCAGAGGTGAGTGAGGACACAGAGGTGAGTGAGGACACAGAGGTGAGTGAGTTTCCCGCGCTGAGTGAGGACTCAGAGCTGAGTGAGGACTCAGAGCTGAGTGAGGACTCAGAGCTGAGTGAGGACTCAGAGCTGAGTGAGGACTCAGAGCTGAGTGAGGACTCAGAGCTGAGTGAGTTTCCCGCGCTGAGTGAGGACTCAGAGCTGAGTGAGGACTCAGAGCTGAGTGAGGACTCAGAGCTGAGTGAGGACTCAGAGCTGAGTGAGGACTCAGAGCTGAGTGAGTTTCCCGAGCTGCGTGAGTTTCCCGAGCTGCGTGAGTTTCCCGAGCTGCGTGAGTTTCCCGAGCTGCGTGAGGTCAGAGAGCTGAGTGAGGTCAGAGAGCTGAGTGAGGTCAGAGAGCTGAGTGAGGTCACAGAGCTGAGTGAGGTCACAGAGCTGAGTGAGGTCACAGAGCTGAGTGAGGTCACAGAGCTGAGTGAGGTCACAGAGCTGAGTGAGGTCACAGAGCTGAGTGAGGTCACAGAGCTGAGTGAGTTTCCCGCGCTGAGTGAGGACTCAGAGCTGAGTGAGGACTCAGAGCTGAGTGAGGACTCAGAGCTGAGTGAGGACTCAGAGCTGAGTGAGGACTCAGAGCTGAGTGAGGACTCAGAGCTGAGTGAGGACTCAGAGCTGAGTGAGTTTCCCGCGCTGAGTGAGGTCACAGAGCTGAGTGAGGTCACAGAGCTGAGTGAGGACTCAGAGCTGAGTGAGGACTCAGAGCTGAGTGAGGACTCAGAGCTGAGTGAGGACTCAGAGCTGAGTGAGTTTCCTGCGCTGAGTGAGGACTCAGAGCTGAGTGAGTTTCCCGCGCTGAGTGAGTTTCCCGCGCTGAGTGAGTTTCCCGCGCTGAGTGAGTTTCCCGCGCTGAGTGAGGTCACAGCGCTGAGTGAGGTCACAGCGCTGAGTGAGGTCACAGCGCTGAGTGAGGTCACAGCGCTGAGTGAGGTCACAGCGCTGAGTGAGGTCACAGCGCTGAGTGAGGTCACAGCGCTGAGTGAGGTCACAGCGCTGAGTGAGGACTCAGAGCTGAGTGAGGACTCAGAGCTGAGTGAGGACTCAGAGCTGAGTGAGTTTCCCGCGCTGAGTGAGGTCACAGAGCTGAGTGAGGTCACAGAGCTGAGTGAGGTCACAGAGCTGAGTGAGGTCACAGAGCTGAGTGAGGTCACAGAGCTGAGTGAGGTCACAGAGCTGAGTGAGGTCACAGAGCTGAGTGAGGTCACAGAGCTGAGTGTGTTTCCCGCGCTGAGTGAGGACTCAGAGCTGAGTGAGGACTCAGAGCTGAGTGAGGACTCAGAGCTGAGTGAGGACTCAGAGCTGAGTGAGGACTCAGAGCTGAGTGAGGACTCAGAGCTGAGTGAGTTTCCTGCGCTGAGTGAGGACTCAGAGCTGAGTGAGTTTCCTGCGCTGAGTGAGGTCACAGAGCTGAGTGAGGTCACAGAGCTGAGTGAGGTCACAGAGCTGAGTGAGGTCACAGAGCTGAGTGAGGTCACAGAGCTGAGTGAGGTCACAGAGCTGAGTGAGTTTCCCGCGCTGAGTGAGGTCACAGAGCTGAGTGAGGTCACAGAGCTGAGTGTGTTTCCCGCGCTGAGTGAGGACTCAGAGCTGAGTGAGGTCACAGAGCTGAGTGAGGTCACAGAGCTGAGTGAGGTCACAGAGCTGAGTGAGGACTCAGAGCTGAGTGAGGACTCAGAGCTGAGTGAGGACTCAGAGCTGAGTGAGGACTCAGAGCTGAGTGAGGACTCAGAGCTGAGTGAGGACTCAGAGCTGAGTGAGTTTCCCGCGCTGAGTGAGGACTCAGAGCTGAGTGAGGACTCAGAGCTGAGTGAGGACTCAGAGCTGAGTGAGGACTCAGAGCTGAGTGAGGACTCAGAGCTGAGTGAGGACTCAGAGCTGAGTGAGTTTCCCGCGCTGAGTGAGGACTCAGAGCTGAGTGAGGACTCAGAGCTGAGTGAGGACTCAGAGCTGAGTGAGGACTCAGAGCTGAGTGAGTTTCCCGCGCTGAGTGAGGACTCAGAGCTGAGTGAGGACTCAGAGCTGAGTGAGGACTCAGAGCTGAGTGAGGACTCAGAGCTGAGTGAGGACTCAGAGCTGAGTGAGTTTCCCGCGCTGAGTGAGGTCACAGAGCTGAGTGAGGTCACAGAGCTGAGTGAGGTCACAGAGCTGAGTGAGGTCACAGAGCTGAGTGAGGTCACAGAGCTGAGTGAGTTTCCCGCGCTGAGTGAGGACTCAGAGCTGAGTGAGGACTCAGAGCTGAGTGAGGACTCAGAGCTGAGTGAGGACTCAGAGCTGAGTGAGGACTCAGAGCTGAGTGAGGACTCAGAGCTGAGTGAGTTTCCTGCGCTGAGTGAGGACTCAGAGCTGAGTGAGTTTCCTGCGCTGAGTGAGGTCACAGAGCTGAGTGAGGTCACAGAGCTGAGTGAGGTCACAGAGCTGAGTGAGGTCACAGAGCTGAGTGAGGTCACAGAGCTGAGTGAGGTCACAGAGCTGAGTGAGTTTCCCGCGCTGAGTGAGGACTCAGAGGTGAGTGAGGACACAGAGGTGAGTGAGGACACAGAGGTGAGTGAGTTTCCCGCGCTGAGTGAGGACTCAGAGCTGAGTGAGGACTCAGAGCTGAGTGAGGACTCAGAGCTGAGTGAGGACTCAGAGCTGAGTGAGGACTCAGAGCTGAGTGAGGACTCAGAGCTGAGTGAGTTTCCCGCGCTGAGTGAGGACTCAGAGCTGAGTGAGGACTCAGAGCTGAGTGAGGACTCAGAGCTGAGTGAGGTCACAGAGCTGAGTGAGTTTCCCGAGCTGCGTGAGTTTCCCGAGCTGCGTGAGTTTCCCGAGCTGCGTGAGTTTCCCGAGCTGAGTGAGGTCAGAGAGCTGAGTGAGGTCAGAGAGCTGAGTGAGGTCAGAGAGCTGAGTGAGGTCAGAGAGCTGAGTGAGGTCAGAGAGCTGAGTGAGGTCACAGAGCTGAGTGAGGTCACAGAGCTGAGTGAGGTCACAGAGCTGAGTGAGGTCACAGAGCTGAGTGAGGACTCAGAGCTGAGTGAGGACTCAGAGCTGAGTGAGGACTCAGAGCTGAGTGAGGACTCAGAGCTGAGTGAGGACTCAGAGCTGAGTGAGTTTCCCGCGCTGAGTGAGGACACAGAGCTGAGTGAGGACTCACAGCTGAGTGAGTTTCCCGCGCTGAGTGAGGTCAGAGAGGTGAGTGAGGTCAGAGAGGTGAGTGAGGTCACAGAGCTGAGTGAGGTCACAGAGCTGAGTGAGGACTCAGAGCTGAGTGAGGACTCAGAGCTGAGTGAGGACTCAGAGCTGAGTGAGGACTCAGAGCTGAGTGAGTTTCCTGCGCTGAGTGAGGACTCAGAGCTGAGTGAGTTTCCCGCGCTGAGTGAGTTTCCCGCGCTGAGTGAGGTCACAGCGCTGAGTGAGGTCACAGCGCTGAGTGAGGTCACAGCGCTGAGTGAGGTCACAGCGCTGAGTGAGGTCACAGCGCTGAGTGAGGTCACAGCGCTGAGTGAGGTCACAGCGCTGAGTGAGGTCACAGCGCTGAGTGAGGACTCAGAGCTGAGTGAGTTTCCCGCGCTGAGTGAGGTCACAGAGCTGAGTGAGGTCACAGAGCTGAGTGAGGTCACAGAGCTGAGTGAGGTCACAGAGCTGAGTGAGGTCACAGAGCTGAGTGAGGTCACAGAGCTGAGTGAGGTCACAGAGCTGAGTGAGGTCACAGAGCTGAGTGAGGTCACAGAGCTGAGTGAGGTCACAGAGCTGAGTGAGGTCACAGAGCTGAGTGTGTTTCCCGCGCTGAGTGAGGACTCAGAGCTGAGTGAGGACTCAGAGCTGAGTGAGGACTCAGAGCTGAGTGAGGACTCAGAGCTGAGTGAGTTTCCTGCGCTGAGTGAGGACTCAGAGCTGAGTGAGTTTCCCGCGCTGAGTGAGGTCACAGAGCTGAGTGAGGTCACAGAGCTGAGTGAGGTCACAGAGCTGAGTGAGGACTCAGAGCTGAGTGAGGACTCAGAGCTGAGTGAGGACTCAGAGCTGAGTGAGGACTCAGAGCTGAGTGAGGACTCAGAGCTGAGTGAGGACTCAGAGCTGAGTGAGGACTCAGAGCTGAGTGAGTTTCCCGCGCTGAGTGAGGACACAGAGCTGAGTGAGGACTCACAGCTGAGTGAGTTTCCCGCGCTGAGTGAGGTCAGAGAGGTGAGTGAGGTCAGAGAGCTGAGTGAGGTCACAGAGCTGAGTGAGGTCACAGAGCTGAGTGAGGACTCAGAGCTGAGTGAGGACTCAGAGCTGAGTGAGGACTCAGAGCTGAGTGAGGACTCAGAGCTGAGTGAGGACTCAGAGCTGAGTGAGGACTCAGAGCTGAGTGAGGACTCAGAGCTGAGTGAGTTTCCCGCGCTGAGTGAGTTTCCCGCGCTGAGTGAGGTCACAGCGCTGAGTGAGGTCACAGCGCTGAGTGAGGTCACAGCGCTGAGTGAGGTCACAGCGCTGAGTGAGGTCACAGCGCTGAGTGAGGACTCAGAGCTGAGTGAGGACTCAGAGCTGAGTGAGGACTCAGAGCTGAGTGAGTTTCCCGCGCTGAGTGAGGTCACAGAGCTGAGTGAGGTCACAGAGCTGAGTGAGGTCACAGAGCTGAGTGAGGTCACAGAGCTGAGTGAGGTCACAGAGCTGAGTGAGGTCACAGAGCTGAGTGAGGTCACAGAGCTGAGTGAGGTCACAGAGCTGAGTGTGTTTCCCGCGCTGAGTGAGGACTCAGAGCTGAGTGAGGACTCAGAGCTGAGTGAGGACTCAGAGCTGAGTGAGGACTCAGAGCTGAGTGAGGACTCAGAGCTGAGTGAGGACTCAGAGCTGAGTGAGGACTCAGAGCTGAGTGAGGACTCAGAGCTGAGTGAGTTTCCTGCGCTGAGTGAGGACTCAGAGCTGAGTGAGTTTCCCGCGCTGAGTGAGGTCACAGAGCTGAGTGAGGTCACAGAGCTGAGTGAGGTCACAGAGCTGAGTGAGGTCACAGAGCTGAGTGAGGTCACAGAGCTGAGTGAGGTCACAGAGCTGAGTGAGGTCACAGAGCTGAGTGAGGTCACAGAGCTGAGTGAGGTCACAGAGCTGAGTGAGTTTCCCGCGCTGAGTGAGGACACAGAGGTGAGTGAGGACACAGAGGTGAGTGAGTTTCCCGCGCTGAGTGAGGACTCAGAGCTGAGTGAGGACTCAGAGCTGAGTGAGGACTCAGAGCTGAGTGAGTTTCCCGCGCTGAGTGAGGACTCAGAGCTGAGTGAGGACTCAGAGCTGAGTGAGTTTCCCGCGCTGAGTGAGGACTCAGAGCTGAGTGAGGACTCAGAGCTGAGTGAGGACTCAGAGCTGAGTGAGGTCACAGAGCTGAGTGAGGTCACAGAGCTGAGTGAGTTTCCCGAGCTGCGTGAGTTTCCCGAGCTGCGTGAGTTTCCCGAGCTGCGTGAGTTTCCCGAGCTGAGTGAGGTCAGAGAGCTGAGTGAGGTCAGAGAGCTGAGTGAGGTCACAGAGCTGAGTGAGGTCACAGAGCTGAGTGAGGTCACAGAGCTGAGTGAGGTCACAGAGCTGAGTGAGGTCACAGAGCTGAGTGAGGTCACAGAGCTGAGTGAGGACTCAGAGCTGAGTGAGGACTCAGAGCTGAGTGAGGACTCAGAGCTGAGTGAGGACTCAGAGCTGAGTGAGGACTCAGAGCTGAGTGAGTTTCCCGCGCTGAGTGAGGACACAGAGCTGAGTGAGGACTCACAGCTGAGTGAGTTTCCCGCGCTGAGTGAGGTCAGAGAGGTGAGTGAGGTCAGAGAGGTGAGTGAGGTCACAGAGCTGAGTGAGGTCACAGAGCTGAGTGAGGACTCAGAGCTGAGTGAGGACTCAGAGCTGAGTGAGGACTCAGAGCTGAGTGAGGACTCAGAGCTGAGTGAGTTTCCTGCGCTGAGTGAGGACTCAGAGCTGAGTGAGTTTCCCGCGCTGAGTGAGTTTCCCGCGCTGAGTGAGGTCACAGCGCTGAGTGAGGTCACAGCGCTGAGTGAGGTCACAGCGCTGAGTGAGGTCACAGCGCTGAGTGAGGTCACAGCGCTGAGTGAGGTCACAGCGCTGAGTGAGGTCACAGCGCTGAGTGAGGACTCAGAGCTGAGTGAGTTTCCCGCGCTGAGTGAGGTCACAGAGCTGAGTGAGGTCACAGAGCTGAGTGAGGTCACAGAGCTGAGTGAGGTCACAGAGCTGAGTGAGGTCACAGAGCTGAGTGAGGTCACAGAGCTGAGTGAGGTCACAGAGCTGAGTGAGGTCACAGAGCTGAGTGAGGTCACAGAGCTGAGTGAGGTCACAGAGCTGAGTGAGGTCACAGAGCTGAGTGAGGTCACAGAGCTGAGTGTGTTTCCCGCGCTGAGTGAGGACTCAGAGCTGAGTGAGGACTCAGAGCTGAGTGAGGACTCAGAGCTGAGTGAGGACTCAGAGCTGAGTGAGTTTCCTGCGCTGAGTGAGGACTCAGAGCTGAGTGAGTTTCCCGCGCTGAGTGAGGTCACAGAGCTGAGTGAGGTCACAGAGCTGAGTGAGGTCACAGAGCTGAGTGAGGTCACAGAGCTGAGTGAGGACTCAGAGCTGAGTGAGGACTCAGAGCTGAGTGAGGACTCAGAGCTGAGTGAGGACTCAGAGCTGAGTGAGGACTCAGAGCTGAGTGAGGACTCAGAGCTGAGTGAGTTTCCCGCGCTGAGTGAGGACACAGAGCTGAGTGAGGACTCACAGCTGAGTGAGTTTCCCGCGCTGAGTGAGGTCAGAGAGCTGAGTGAGGTCACAGAGCTGAGTGAGGTCACAGAGCTGAGTGAGGACTCAGAGCTGAGTGAGGACTCAGAGCTGAGTGAGGACTCAGAGCTGAGTGAGGACTCAGAGCTGAGTGAGGACTCAGAGCTGAGTGAGGACTCAGAGCTGAGTGAGGACTCAGAGCTGAGTGAGTTTCCCGCGCTGAGTGAGTTTCCCGCGCTGAGTGAGGTCACAGCGCTGAGTGAGGTCACAGCGCTGAGTGAGGTCACAGCGCTGAGTGAGGTCACAGCGCTGAGTGAGGTCACAGCGCTGAGTGAGGACTCAGAGCTGAGTGAGGACTCAGAGCTGAGTGAGGACTCAGAGCTGAGTGAGTTTCCCGCGCTGAGTGAGGTCACAGAGCTGAGTGAGGTCACAGAGCTGAGTGAGGTCACAGAGCTGAGTGAGGTCACAGAGCTGAGTGAGGTCACAGAGCTGAGTGAGGTCACAGAGCTGAGTGAGGTCACAGAGCTGAGTGTGTTTCCCGCGCTGAGTGAGGACTCAGAGCTGAGTGAGGACTCAGAGCTGAGTGAGGACTCAGAGCTGAGTGAGGACTCAGAGCTGAGTGAGGACTCAGAGCTGAGTGAGGACTCAGAGCTGAGTGAGGACTCAGAGCTGAGTGAGGACTCAGAGCTGAGTGAGTTTCCTGCGCTGAGTGAGGACTCAGAGCTGAGTGAGTTTCCCGCGCTGAGTGAGGTCACAGAGCTGAGTGAGGTCACAGAGCTGAGTGAGGTCACAGAGCTGAGTGAGGTCACAGAGCTGAGTGAGGTCACAGAGCTGAGTGAGGTCACAGAGCTGAGTGAGGTCACAGAGCTGAGTGAGGTCACAGAGCTGAGTGAGGTCACAGAGCTGAGTGAGGTCACAGAGCTGAGTGAGTTTCCCGCGCTGAGTGAGGACACAGAGGTGAGTGAGGACACAGAGGTGAGTGAGTTTCCCGCGCTGAGTGAGGACTCAGAGCTGAGTGAGGACTCAGAGCTGAGTGAGGACTCAGAGCTGAGTGAGGACTCAGAGCTGAGTGAGTTTCCCGCGCTGAGTGAGGACTCAGAGCTGAGTGAGGACTCAGAGCTGAGTGAGGACTCAGAGCTGAGTGAGGTCACAGAGCTGAGTGTGTTTCCCGCGCTGAGTGAGGACTCAGAGCTGAGTGAGGACTCAGAGCTGAGTGAGGTCACAGAGCTGAGTGAGTTTCCCGCGCTGAGTGAGGACTCAGAGGTGAGTGAGGACTCAGAGGTGAGTGAGGACACAGAGGTGAGTGAGTTTCCCGCGCTGAGTGAGGACTCAGAGCTGAGTGAGGACTCAGAGCTGAGTGAGGACTCAGAGCTGAGTGAGTTTCCCGCGCTGAGTGAGGACTCAGAGCTGAGTGAGGACTCAGAGCTGAGTGAGGACTCAGAGCTGAGTGAGGACTCAGAGCTGAGTGAGGACTCAGAGCTGAGTGAGGACTCAGAGCTGAGTGAGTTTCCCGCGCTGAGTGAGGACTCAGAGCTGAGTGAGGACTCAGAGCTGAGTGAGGTCACAGAGCTGAGTGAGGTCACAGAGCTGAGTGAGGTCACAGAGCTGAGTGAGGTCACAGAGCTGAGTGAGGTCACAGAGCTGAGTGAGTTTCCCGCGCTGAGTGAGGACTCAGAGCTGAGTGAGGTCACAGAGCTGAGTGAGGTCACAGAGCTGAGTGAGGTCACAGAGCTGAGTGAGGTCACAGAGCTGAGTGAGTTTCCCGCGCTGAGTGAGGACTCAGAGCTGAGTGAGGACTCAGAGCTGAGTGAGGACTCAGAGCTGAGTGAGTTTCCCGCGCTGAGTGAGGACTCAGAGCTGAGTGAGGACTCAGAGCTGAGTAAGGACTCAGAGCTGAGTGAGGTCACAGAGCTGAGTGAGGTCACAGAGCTGAGTGAGTTTCCCGCGCTGAGTGAGTTTCCCGCGCTGAGTGAGGACTCAGAGCTGAGTGAGTTTCCCGCGCTGAGTAAGGTCACAGAGCTGAGTGAGGACACAGAGCTGAGTGAGGACACAGAGCTGAGTGAGGACTCAGAGCTGAGTGAGTTTCCCGCGCTGAGTGAGGTCACAGAGCTGAGTGAGGACTCAGAGCTGAGTGAGGACTCAGAGCTGAGTGAGGACTCAGAGCTGAGTGAGTTTCCCGCGCTGAGTGAGGTCACAGAGCTGAGTGAGGTCACAGAGCTGAGTGAGGTCACAGAGCTGAGTGAGGTCACAGAGCTGAGTGAGGTCACAGAGCTGAGTGAGGACTCAGAGCTGAGTGAGGACTCAGAGCTGAGTGAGTTTCCCGCGCTGAGTGAGGTCACAGAGCTGAGTGAGGTCACAGAGCTGAGTGAGGACTCAGAGCTGAGTGAGTTTCCCGCGCTGAGTGAGGTCACAGAGCTGAGTGAGGTCACAGAGCTGAGTGAGGTCACAGAGCTGAGTGAGGTCACAGAGCTGAGTGAGGTCACAGAGCTGAGTGAGGTCACAGAGCTGAGTGAGGTCACAGAGCTGAGTAACTTTCCCGCGCTGAGTGAGGACTCAGAGCTGAGTGAGTTTCCCGCGCTGAGTGAGGTCACAGAGGTGAGTGAGGTCACGGAGGTGATTGAGGACTCAGAGGTGATTGAGGACTCAGAGCTGAGTGAGTTTCCCGCGCTGAGTGAGGTCACAGAGCTGAGTGAGGACTCAGAGCTGAGTGAGGACTCAGAGCTGAGTGAGGACTCAGAGCTGAGTGAGGACTCAGAGCTGAGTGAGGACTCAGAGCTGAGTGAGGACTCAGAGCTGAGTGAGTTTCCCGCGCTGAGTGAGGACTCAGAGCTGAGTGAGGACTCAGAGCTGAGTGAGGTCACAGAGCTGAGTGAGGGCTCAGAGCTGAGTGAGTTTCCCGCGCTGAGTGAGGACTCAGAGCTGAGTGAGTTTCCCGCGCTGAGTAAGGTCACAGAGCTGAGTGAGGACTCAGCGCTGAGTGAGTTTCCCGCGCTGAGTGAGGACTCAGCGCTGAGTGAGGACTCAGCGCTGAGTGAGGACTCAGCGCTGAGTGAGGACTCAGCGCTGAGTGAGGACTCAGCGCTGAGTGAGGACTCAGAGCTGAGTGAGGACTCAGCGCTGAGTGAGTTTCCCGCGCTGAGTGAGGTCACGGAGCTGAGTGAGGTCACGGAGCTGAGTGAGGTCACGGAGCTGAGTGAGGTCACGGAGCTGAGTGAGGTCACGGAGCTGAGTGAGGTCACGGAGCTGAGTGAGGTCACGGAGCTGAGTGAGTTTCCCGCGCTGAGTGAGGACTCAGAGCTGAGTGAGGTCACAGCGCTGAGTGAGGTCACAGCGCTGAGTGAGGTCACAGCGCTGAGTGAGGTCACAGCGCTGAGTGAGGTCACAGCGCTGAGTGAGGTCACAGCGCTGAGTGAGGTCACAGCGCTGAGTGAGGACTCAGAGCTGAGTGAGGACTCAGAGCTGAGTGAGTTTCCCGCGCTGAGTGAGGTCACAGAGCTGAGTGAGGTCACAGAGCTGAGTGAGGTCACAGAGCTGAGTGAGGTCACAGAGCTGAGTGAGGTCACAGAGCTGAGTGAGGTCACAGAGCTGAGTGAGGTCACAGAGCTGAGTGAGGTCACAGAGCTGAGTGAGGTCACAGAGCTGAGTGTGTTTCCCGCGCTGAGTGAGGACTCAGAGCTGAGTGAGGACTCAGAGCTGAGTGAGGACTCAGAGCTGAGTGAGGACTCAGAGCTGAGTGAGGACTCAGAGCTGAGTGAGGACTCAGAGCTGAGTGAGGACTCAGAGCTGAGTGAGTTTCCTGCGCTGAGTGAGGACTCAGAGCTGAGTGAGTTTCCCGCGCTGAGTGAGGTCACAGAGCTGAGTGAGGTCACAGAGCTGAGTGAGGTCACAGAGCTGAGTGAGGTCACAGAGCTGAGTGAGGTCACAGAGCTGAGTGAGGTCACAGAGCTGAGTGAGTTTCCCGCGCTGAGTGAGGACTCAGAGGTGAGTGAGGACACAGAGGTGAGTGAGTTTCCCGCGCTGAGTGAGGACTCAGAGCTGAGTGAGGACTCAGAGCTGAGTGAGTTTCCCGCGCTGAGTGAGGACTCAGAGCTGAGTGAGGACTCAGAGCTGAGTGAGGACTCAGAGCTGAGTGAGGTCACAGAGCTGAGTGTGTTTCCCGCGCTGAGTGAGGACTCAGAGCTGAGTGAGGACTCAGAGCTGAGTGAGGTCACAGAGCTGAGTGAGTTTCCCGCGCTGAGTGAGGACTCAGAGGTGAGTGAGGACTCAGAGGTGAGTGAGGACACAGAGGTGAGTGAGGACACAGAGGTGAGTGAGTTTCCCGCGCTGAGTGAGGACTCAGAGCTGAGTGAGGACTCAGAGCTGAGTGAGTTTCCCGCGCTGAGTGAGGACTCAGAGCTGAGTGAGGACTCAGAGCTGAGTGAGGACTCAGAGCTGAGTGAGGACTCAGAGCTGAGTGAGGTCACAGAGCTGAGTGAGGTCACAGAGCTGAGTGAGTTTCCCGCGCTGAGTGAGGACTCAGAGCTGAGTGAGGTCACAGAGCTGAGTGAGGTCACAGAGCTGAGTGAGGTCACAGAGCTGAGTGAGGTCACAGAGCTGAGTGAGGTCACAGAGCTGAGTGAGGTCACAGAGCTGAGTGAGGTCACAGAGCTGAGTGAGGTCACAGAGCTGAGTGAGGTCACAGAGCTGAGTGAGGTCACAGAGCTGAGTGAGTTTCCCGCGCTGAGTGAGGACTCAGAGCTGAGTGAGGACTCAGAGCTGAGTGAGGACTCAGAGCTGAGTGAGGACTCAGAGCTGAGTGAGGACTCAGAGCTGAGTGAGGACTCAGAGCTGAGTGAGGACTCAGAGCTGAGTGAGTTTCCCGCGCTGAGTGAGGTCAGAGAGCTGAGTGAGGTCAGAGAGCTGAGTGAGGTCAGAGAGCTGAGTGAGGTCAGAGAGCTGAGTGAGGTCAGAGAGCTGAGTGAGGTCAGAGAGCTGAGTGAGGTCACAGAGCTGAGTGAGGTCACAGAGCTGAGTGAGGTCACAGAGCTGAGTGAGGTCACAGAGCTGAGTGAGGTCACAGAGCTGAGTGAGGTCACAGAGCTGAGTGAGGTCACAGAGCTGAGTGAGGTCACAGAGCGGAGTGAGGTCACAGAGCGGAGTGAGGTCACAGAGCGGAGTGAGGTCACAGAGCTGAGTGTGTTTCCCGCGCTGAGTGAGGACTCAGAGCTGAGTGAGGACTCAGAGCTGAGTGAGGACTCAGAGCTGAGTGAGTTTCCCGCGCTGAGTGAGGACACAGAGCTGAGTGAGGACTCACAGCTGAGTGAGTTTCCCGCGCTGAGTGAGGTCAGAGAGGTGAGTGAGGTCAGAGAGCTGAGTGAGGTCACAGAGCTGAGTGAGGACTCAGAGCTGAGTGAGGACTCAGAGCTGAGTGAGGACTCAGAGCTGAGTGAGGACTCAGAGCTGAGTGAGGACTCAGAGCTGAGTGAGTTTCCTGCGCTGAGTGAGGACTCAGAGCTGAGTGAGTTTCCTGCGCTGAGTGAGGACTCAGAGCTGAGTGAGTTTCCTGCGCTGAGTGAGGACTCAGAGCTGAGTGAGTTTCCCGCGCTGAGTGAGGTCACAGAGCTGAGTGAGGTCACAGAGCTGAGTGAGGTCACAGTGCTGAGTGAGGTCACAGAGCTGAGTGAGTTTCCCGCGCTGAGTGAGGACTCAGAGCTGAGTGAGGACACAGAGGTGAGTGAGTTTCCCGCGCTGAGTGAGGTCAGAGAGGTGAGTGAGGTCACAGAGGTGAGTGAGGTCACAGAGCTGAGTGAGGACTCAGAGCTGAGTGAGGACTCAGAGCTGAGTGAGTTTCCTGCGCTGAGTGAGGACTCAGAGCTGAGTGAGTTTCCTGCGCTGAGTGAGGACTCAGAGCTGAGTGAGTTTCCCGCGCTGAGTGAGGTCACAGAGCTGAGTGAGGTCACAGAGCTGAGTGAGGTCACAGAGCTGAGTGAGGTCACAGAGCTGAGTGAGGTCACAGTGCTGAGTGAGGTCACAGAGCTGAGTGAGTTTCCCGCGCTGAGTGAGGACTCAGAGCTGAGTGAGGACACAGAGGTGAGTGAGTTTCCCGCGCTGAGTGAGGACTCAGAGCTGAGTGAGGACTCAGAGCTGAGTGAGGACTCAGAGCTGAGTGAGGACTCAGAGCTGAGTGAGGACTCAGAGCTGAGTGAGGTCACAGAGCTGAGTGAGGTCACAGAGCTGAGTGAGGTCACAGAGCTGAGTGAGGTCACAGAGCTGAGTGAGGTCACAGAGCTGAGTGAGTTTCCCGCGCTGAGTGAGGACACAGAGCTGAGTGAGGACTCAGAGCTGAGTGAGGACTCAGAGCTGAGTGAGTTTCCCGCGCTGAGTGAGGACTCAGAGCTGAGTGAGGTCACAGAGCTGAGTGAGGTCACAGAGCTGAGTGAGGTCACAGAGCTGAGTGAGGTCACAGAGCTGAGTGAGGTCACAGAGCTGAGTGAGGTCACAGAGCTGAGTGAGGTCACAGAGCTGAGTGTGTTTCCCGCGCTGAGTGAGGACTCAGAGCTGAGTGAGGACTCAGAGCTGAGTGAGGACTCAGAGCTGAGTGAGTTTCCCGCGCTGAGTGAGGACACAGAGCTGAGTGAGGACTCACAGCTGAGTGAGTTTCCCGCGCTGAGTGAGGTCAGAGAGCTGAGTGAGGACTCAGAGCTGAGTGAGGACTCAGAGCTGAGTGAGGACTCAGAGCTGAGTGAGGACTCAGAGCTGAGTGAGGATTTAGAGCTGAGTGAGGACTCAGAGCTGAGTGAGTTTCCTGCGCTGAGTGAGGACTCAGAGCTGAGTGAGTTTCCTGCGCTGAGTGAGGACTCAGAGCTGAGTGAGTTTCCCGCGCTGAGTGAGGTCACAGAGCTGAGTGAGGTCACAGAGCTGAGTGAGGTCACAGAGCTGAGTGAGGTCACAGAGCTGAGTGAGTTTCCCGCGCTGAGTGAGGTCACAGAGCTGAGTGAGGACACAGAGCTGAGTGAGGACACAGAGCTGAGTGAGGACACAGAGCTGAGTGAGGTCACAGAGCTGAGTGAGGTCACAGAGCTGAGTGAGGTCACAGAGCTGAGTGAGGTCACAGAGCTGAGTGAGGTCACAGAGCTGAGTGTGTTTCCCGAGCTGAGTGAGGACTCAGAGCTGAGTGAGGACTCAGAGCTGAGTGAGGACTCAGAGCTGAGTGAGTTTCCCGCGCTGAGTGAGGTCACAGAGCTGAGTGAGGTCACAGAGCTGAGTGAGGTCACAGAGCTGAGTGAGGTCACAGAGCTGAGTGAGGTCACAGAGCTGAGTGAGGTCACAGAGGTGAGTGAGGACTCAGAGCTGACTGAGGACTCAGAGCTGAGTGAGTTTCCCGCGCCGAGTGAGGACTCACAGCTGAGTGAGTTTCCCGCGCTGAGTGAGGTCAGAGAGGTGAGTGAGGTCAGAGAGGTGAGTGAGGTCAGAGAGGTGAGTGAGGTCACAGAGCTGAGTGAGGACTCAGAGCTGAGTGAGGACTCAGAGCTGAGTGAGGACTCAGAGCTGAGTGAGGACTCAGAGCTGAGTGAGGACTCAGAGCTGAGTGAGTTTCCTGCGCTGAGTGAGGACTCAGAGCTGAGTGAGGACTCAGAGCTGAGTGAGGTCACAGAGCTGAGTGAGGTCACAGAGCTGAGTGAGGTCACAGAGCTGAGTGAGGTCACAGAGCTGAGTGAGGTCACAGAGCTGAGTGAGTTTCCCGCGCTGAGTGAGGACTCAGAGCTGAGTGAGGACACAGAGGTGAGTGAGGATACAGAGGTGAGTGAGTTTCCTGCGCTGAGTGAGGACACAGAGCTGAGTGAGGACACAGAACTGAGTGAGGACACAGAGCTGAGTGAGGTCACAGAGCTGAGTGAGGACTCAGAGCTGAGTGAGGACTCAGAGCTGAGTGAGGACTCAGAGCTGAGTGAGGACTCAGAGCTGAGTGAGGACTCAGAGCTGAGTGAGGACTCAGAGCTGAGTGAGGACTCAGAGCTGAGTGAGTTTCCCGCGCTGAGTGAGGACTCAGAGCTGAGTGAGGACTCAGAGCTGAGTGAGGACTCAGAGCTGAGTGAGTTTCCCGCGCTGAGTGAGGACTCAGAGCTGAGTGAGGACTCAGAGCTGAGTGAGGTCACAGAGGTGAGTGAGGTCACAGAGCTGAGTGAGGTCACAGAGCTGAGTGAGGTCACAGAGCTGAGTGAGGTCACAGAGCTGAGTGTGTTTCCCGCGCTGAGTGAGGACTCAGAGCTGAGTGAGGACTCAGAGCTGAGTGAGGACTCAGAGCTGAGTGAGTTTCCCGCGCTGAGTGAGGACTCACAGCTGAGTGAATTTCCCGCGCTGAGTGAGGTCAGAGAGCTGAGTGAGGTCAGAGAGCTGAGTGAGGTCAGAGAGCTGAGTGAGGACTCAGAGCTGAGTGAGGACTCAGAGCTGAGTGAGGACTCACAGCTGAGTGAGTTTCCCGCGCTGAGTGAGGTCAGAGAGGTGAGTGAGGACTCAGAGCTGAGTGAGGACTCAGAGCTGAGTGAGGACTCAGAGCTGAGTGAGTTTCCCGCGCTGAGTGAGGACTCAGAGCTGAGTGAGGTCACAGAGCTGAGTGTGTTTCCCGCGCTGAGTGAGGACACAGAGCTGAGTGAGGTCACAGAGCTGAGTGAGGTCACAGAGCTGAGTGAGGACTCAGAGCTGAGTGAGGACTCAGAGCTGAGTGAGGACTCAGAGCTGAGTGAGGACTCAGAGCTGAGTGAGGACTCAGAGCTGAGTGAGGACTCAGAGCTGAGTGAGGACTCAGAGCTGAGTGAGGACTCAGAGCTGAGTGAGTTTCCCGCGCTGAGTGAGGACTCAGAGCTGAGTGAGGTCACAGAGCTGAGTGAGGTCACAGAGCTGAGTGAGGTCACAGAGCTGAGTGAGGTCACAGAGCTGAGTGAGGTCACAGAGCTGAGTGAGGTCACAGAGCTGAGTGAGGTCACAGAGCTGAGTGAGGACTCAGAGCTGAGTGAGGACTCAGAGCTGAGTGAGGACTCAGAGCTGAGTGAGGACTCAGAGCTGAGTGAGGACTCAGAGCTGAGTGAGTTTCCTGCGCTGAGTGAGGACTCAGAGCTGAGTGAGTTTCCTGCGCTGAGTGAGGACTCAGAGCTGAGTGAGGTCACAGAGCTGAGTGAGGTCACAGAGCTGAGTGAGGTCACAGAGCTGAGTGAGTTTCCCGCGCTGAGTGAGGACTCAGAGCTGAGTGAGGACACAGAGGTGAGTGAGGACACAGAGGTGAGTGAGGATACAGAGGTGAGTGAGTTTCCCGGGCTGAGTGAGGACACAGAGCTGAGTGAGGACACAGAGCTGAGTGAGGACACAGAGCTGAGTGAGGTCACAGAGCTGAGTGAGGACTCAGAGCTGAGTGAGGTCACAGAGCTGAGTGAGGACTCAGAGCTGAGTGAGGACTCAGAGCTGAGTGAGGACTCAGAGCTGAGTGAGGACTCAGAGCTGAGTGAGGACTCAGAGCTGAGTGAGGACTCAGAGCTGAGTGAGGACTCAGAGCTGAGTGAGTTTCCCGCGCTGAGTGAGGACTCAGAGCTGAGTGAGGACTCAGAGCTGAGTGAGTTTCCCGCGCTGAGTGAGGACTCAGAGCTGAGTGAGGACTCAGAGCTGAGTGAGGTCACAGAGCTGAGTGAGGTCACAGAGCTGAGTGAGGTCACAGAGCTGAGTGAGGTCACAGAGCTGAGTGAGGTCACAGAGCTGAGTGAGGTCACAGAGCTGAGTGTGTTTCCCGCGCTGAGTGAGGACTCAGAGCTGAGTGAGGACTCAGAGCTGAGTGAGGACTCAGAGCTGAGTGAGGACTCAGAGCTGAGTGAGGACTCAGAGCTGAGTGAGGACTCACAGCTGAGTGAGTTTCCCGCGCTGAGTGAGGTCAGAGAGGTGAGTGAGGTCAGAGAGGTGAGTGAGGACTCAGAGCTGAGTGAGGACTCAGAGCTGAGTGAGGACTCAGAGCTGAGTGAGGTCACAGAGCTGAGTGTGTTTCCCGCGCTGAGTGAGGACACAGAGCTGAGTGAGGTCACAGAGCTGAGTGAGGTCACAGAGCTGAGTGAGGACTCAGAGCTGAGTGAGGACTCAGAGCTGAGTGAGGACTCAGAGCTGAGTGAGGACTCAGAGCTGAGTGAGGTCACAGAGCTGAGTGAGGTCACAGAGCTGAGTGAGGACTCAGAGCTGAGTGAGGACTCAGAGCTGAGTGAGGACTCAGAGCTGAGTGAGGACTCAGAGCTGAGTGAGGACTCAGAGCTGAGTGAGTTTCCCGCGCTGAGTGAGGACTCAGAGCTGAGTGAGGTCACAGAGCTGAGTGAGGTCACAGAGCTGAGTGAGGTCACAGAGCTGAGTAAGGACTCAGAGGTGAGTGAGTTTACCACGCTGAGTGAGGTCACAGAGCTGAGTGAGGTCACAGAGCTGAGTGAGGTCACAGAGCTGAGTGAGGTCACAGAGCTGAGTGAGGTCACAGAGCTGAGTGAGGTCACAGAGCTGAGTGAGTTTCCCGCGCTGAGTGAGGACTCAGAGCTGAGTGAGGACTCAGAGCTGAGTGAGGACTCAGAGCTGAGTGAGGACTCAGAGCTGAGTGAGTTTCCCACGCTGAGTGAGGACTCAGAGCTGAGTGAGTTTCCCGCGCTGAGTGAGGTCACAGAGCTGAGTGAGGACTCAGAGCTGAGTGAGTTTCCCGCGCTGAGTGAGGACTCAGAGCTGAGTGAGGACTCAGAGCTGAGTGAGGTCAGAGAGGTGAGTGAGGACTCAGAGGTGAGTGAGGACTCAGAGGTGAGTGAGGACTCAGAGGTGAGTGAGTTTCCCGCGCTGAGTGAGGACTCAGAGCTGAGTGAGGACTCAGAGCTGAGTGAGGACTCAGAGCTGAGTGAGGACTCAGAGCTGAGTGAGGACTCAGAGCTGAGTGAGGACTCAGAGCTGAGTGAGGACTCACAGCTGAGTGAGTTTCCCGCGCTGAGTGAGGTCAGAGAGGTGAGTGAGGTCAGAGAGGTGAGTGAGGACTCAGAGCTGAGTGAGGACTCAGAGCTGAGTGAGGACTCAGAGCTGAGTGAGGTCACAGAGCTGAGTGTGTTTCCCGCGCTGAGTGAGGACACAGAGCTGAGTGAGGTCACAGAGCTGAGTGAGGTCACAGAGCTGAGTGAGGACTCAGAGCTGAGTGAGGACTCAGAGCTGAGTGAGGACTCAGAGCTGAGTGAGGACTCAGAGCTGAGTGAGGTCACAGAGCTGAGTGAGGACTCAGAGCTGAGTGAGGACTCAGAGCTGAGTGAGGACTCAGAGCTGAGTGAGTTTCCCGCGCTGAGTGAGGACTCAGAGCTGAGTGAGGTCACAGAGCTGAGTGAGGTCACAGAGCTGAGTGAGGTCACAGAGCTGAGTAAGGACTCAGAGGTGAGTGAGTTTACCACGCTGAGTGAGGTCACAGAGCTGAGTGAGGTCACAGAGCTGAGTGAGGTCACAGAGCTGAGTGAGGTCACAGAGCTGAGTGAGGTCACAGAGCTGAGTGAGTTTCCCGCGCTGAGTGAGGACTCAGAGCTGAGTGAGGACTCAGAGCTGAGTGAGGACTCAGAGCTGAGTGAGGACTCAGAGCTGAGTGAGTTTCCCACGCTGAGTGAGGACTCAGAGCTGAGTGAGTTTCCCGCGCTGAGTGAGGTCACAGAGCTGAGTGAGGACTCAGAGCTGAGTGAGTTTCCCGCGCTGAGTGAGGACTCAGAGCTGAGTGAGGACTCAGAGCTGAGTGAGGACTCAGAGCTGAGTGAGGACTCAGAGCTGAGTGAGGACTCAGAGGTGAGTGAGTTTCCCGCGCTGAGTGAGGACTCAGAGCTGAGTGAGGACTCAGAGCTGAGTGAGGACTCAGAGCTGAGTGAGGACTCACAGCTGAGTGAGTTTCCCGCGCTGAGTGAGGTCAGAGAGGTGAGTGAGGTCAGAGAGGTGAGTGAGGACTCAGAGCTGAGTGAGGACTCAGAGCTGAGTGAGGACTCAGAGCTGAGTGAGTTTCCCGCGCTGAGTGAGGACTCAGAGCTGAGTGAGGTCACAGAGCTGAGTGTGTTTCCCGCGCTGAGTGAGGACACAGAGCTGAGTGAGGACACAGAGCTGAGTGAGGTCACAGAGCTGAGTGAGGACTCAGAGCTGAGTGAGGACTCAGAGCTGAGTGAGGTCACAGAGGTGAGTGAGGACTCAGAGCTGAGTGAGGACTCAGAGCTGAGTGAGGACTCAGAGCTGAGTGAGGACTCAGAGCTGAGTGAGGACTCAGAGCTGAGTGAGGACTCAGAGCTGAGTGAGTTTCCCGCGCTGAGTGAGGACTCAGAGCTGAGTGAGGTCACAGAGCTGAGTGAGGTCACAGAGCTGAGTGAGGTCACAGAGCTGAGTGAGGTCACAGAGCTGAGTGAGGTCACAGAGCTGAGTGAGGTCACAGAGCTGAGTGAGGTCACAGAGCTGAGTGAGGTCACAGAGCTGAGTGAGGACTCAGAGGTGAGTGAGTTTACCACGCTGAGTGAGGTCACAGAGCTGAGTGAGGTCACAGAGCTGAGTGAGGTCACAGAGCTGAGTGAGGTCACAGAGCTGAGTGAGTTTCCCGCGCTGAGTGAGGACTCAGAGCTGAGTGAGGACTCAGAGCTGAGTGAGGACTCAGAGCTGAGTGAGCTTCCCGCGCTGAGTGAGGACTCAGAGCTGAGTGAGTTTCCCGCGCTGAGTGAGGACTCAGAGCTGAGTGAGGACTCAGAGCTGAGTGAGTTTCCCGCGCTGAGTGAGGACTCAGAGCTGAGTGAGGACTCAGAGCTGAGTGAGGACTCAGAGCTGAGTGAGGACTCAGAGCTGAGTGAATTTCCCGCGCTGAGTGAGGACTGAGAGGTGAGTGAGGACTGAGAGGTGAGTGAGGACTGAGAGGTGAGTGAGGACTCAGAGGTGAGTGAGGACTCAGAGGTGAGTGAGTTTCCCGCGCTGAGTGAGGACTCAGAGCTGAGTGAGGACTCAGAGCTGAGTGAGGACTCAGAGCTGAGTGAGGACTCAGAGCTGAGTGAGTTTCCCGCGCTGAGTGAGGACACAGAGCTGAGTGAGGACACAGAGCTGAGTGAGGACACAGAGCTGAGTGAGGACACAGAGCTGAGTGAGGACACAGAGCTGAGTGAGGACACAGAGCTGAGTGAGGACACAGAGCTGAGTGAGTTTCCCGCACTAAGTGAGGTCACAGAGCTGAGTGAGGTCACAGAGCTGAGTGAGTTTCCCGCGCTGAGTGAGGACTCAGAGGTGAGTGAGGACTCAGAGGTGAGTGAGGTCACAGAGCTGAGTGAGGTCACAGAGCTGAGTGAGGACTCAGAGCTGAGTGAGGTCAGAGAGCTGAGTGAGGTCAGAGAGCTGAGTGAGGTCAGAGAGCTGAGTGAGGACTCAGAGCTGAGTGAGGACTCAGAGCTGAGTGAGGACTCAGAGCTGAGTGAGGACTCAGAGCTGAGTGAGGACTCAGAGCTGAGTGAGGACTCAGAGCTGAGTGAGGACTCAGAGCTGAGTGAGTTTCCCGCGCTGAGTGAGGACTCAGAGCTGAGTGAGGACTCAGAGCTGAGTGAGTTTCCCGCGCTGAGTGAGGACTCAGAGCTGAGTGAGGACTCAGAGCTGAGTGAGTTTCCCGCGCTGAGTGAGGACTCAGAGCTGAGTGAGTTTCCCGCGCTGAGTGAGGTCACAGAGCTGAGTGAGGACTCAGAGCTGAGTGAGGACTCAGAGCTGAGTGAGGACTCAGAGCTGAGTGAGGACTCAGAGCTGAGTGAGGACTCAGAGCTGAGTGAATTTCCCGCGCTGAGTGAGGTCAGAGAGGTGAGTGAGGACTCAGAGGTGAGTGAGGACTCAGAGGTGAGTGAGTTTCCCGCACTGAGTGAGGACTCAGAGCTGAGTGAGGACTCAGAGCTGAGTGAGGACTCAGAGCTGAGTGAGGACTCAGAGCTGAGTGAGGACTCAGAGCTGAGTGAGGACTCAGAGCTGAGTGAGGACTCAGAGCTGAGTGAGTTTCCCGCGCTGAGTGAGGACACAGAGCTGAGTGAGGACACAGAGCTGAGTGAGGACACAGAGCTGAGTGAGGACACAGAGCTGAGTGAGTTTCCCGCGCTGAGTGAGGTCACAGAGCTGAGTGAGGTCACAGAGCTGAGTGAGGTCACAGAGCTGAGTGAGGTCACAGAGCTGAGTGAGTTTCCCGCGCTGAGTGAGGTCACAGAGGTGAGTGAGGACTCAGAGCTGAGTGAGGTCACAGAGCTGAGTGAGGTCACAGAGCTGAGTGAGGACTCAGAGCTGAGTGAGGACTCAGAGCTGAGTGAGGACTCAGAGCTGAGTGAGGACTCAGAGCTGAGTGAGGTCAGAGAGCTGAGTGAGGACTCAGAGCTGAGTGAGGACTCAGAGCTGAGTGAGGACTCAGAGCTGAGTGAGTTTCCCGTGCTGAGTGAGGACTCAGAGCTGACTGAGTTTCCCGCGCTGAGTGAGGTCACAGAGCTGAGTGAGGTCACAGAGCTGAGTGAGGACTCAGAGCTGAGTGAGGACTCAGAGCTGAGTGAGGACTCAGAGCTGAGTGAGGACTCAGAGCTGAGTGAGGACTCAGAGCTGAGTGAATTTCCCGCGCTGAGTGAGGTCAGAGAGGTGAGTGAGGACTCAGAGGTGAGTGAGGACTCAGAGGTGAGTGAGGACTCAGAGGTGAGTGAGGACTCAGAGGTGAGTGAGTTTCCCGCGCTGAGTGAGGACACAGAGCTGAGTGAGGACACAGAGCTGAGTGAGGACACAGAGCTGAGTGAGGACTCAGAGCTGAGTGAGTTTCCCGAGCTGAGTGAGGACTCAGAGCTGAGTGAGGACTCAGAGCTGAGTGAGGACTCAGAGCTGAGTGAGTTTCCCGCGCTAAGTGAGGTCACAGAGCTGAGTGAGTTTCCCGCGCTGAGTGAGGTCACAGAGCTGAGTGAGGTCACAGAGCTGAGTGGGGTCACAGAGCTGAGTGAGGTCACAGAGCTGAGTGAGGACTCAGAGCTGAGTGAGGACTCAGAGCTGAGTGAGTTTCCCGCGCTGAGTGAGGACACAGAGGTGAGTGAGGTCACAGAGGTGAGTGAGGACTCAGAGCTGAGTGAGGACTCAGAGCTGAGTGAGGACTCAGAGCTGAGTGAGGACTCAGAGCTGAGTGAGGACTCAGAGCTGAGTGAGGACTCAGAGCTGAGTGAGGACTCAGAGCTGAGTGAGGACTCAGAGCTGAGTGAGTTTCCCGCGCTGAGTGAGGTCACAGAGGTGAGTGAGGTCACAGAGGTGAGTGAGGTCACAGAGGTGAGTGAGGACTCAGAGCTGAGTGAGGACTCAGAGCTGAGTGAGGACTCAGAGCTGAGTGAGGACTCAGAGCTGAGTGAGTTTCCCGAGCTGAGTGAGTTTCCCGAGCTGAGTGAGGACTCAGAGCTGAGTGAGGACTCAGAGCTGAGTGAGTTTCCCGCGCTGAGTGAGGACTCAGAGCTGAGTGAGGACTCAGAGCTGAGTGAGTTTCCCGAGCTGAGTGAGGACTCAGAGCTGAGTGAGTTTCCCGCGCTGAGTGAGGACACAGAGCTGAGTGAGGACACAGAGCTGAGTGAGTTTCCCGCGCTGAGTGAGGTCACAGAGGTGAGTGAGGTCACAGAGGTGAGTGAGGTCACAGAGCTGAGTGAGGACTCAGAGCTGAGTGAGGACTCAGAGGTGAGTGAGGTCACAGAGCTGAGTGAGGACTCAGAGCTGAGTGAGGACTCAGAGCTGAGTGAGTTTCCCGCGCTGAGTGAGGACTCAGAGCTGAGTGAGGACTCAGAGCTGAGTGAGTTTCCCGCGCTGAGTGAGGTCACAGAGGTGAGTGAGGACTCAGAGCTGAGTGAGTTTCCCGCGCTGAGTGAGGACACAGAGCTGAGTGAGGACACAGAGCTGAGTGAGGACACAGAGCTGAGTGAGGACTCAGAGCTGAGTGAGTTTCCCGCGCTGAGTGAGGTCACAGAGCTGAGTGAGGACTCAGAGCTGAGTGAGGACTCAGAGCTGAGTGAGGACTCAGAGCTGAGTGAGGTCACAGAGCTGAGTGAGGTCACAGAGCTGAGTGAGGTCACAGAGCTGAGTGAGGTCACAGAGCTGAGTGAGGACTCAGAGCTGAGTGAGTTTCCCGCGCTGAGTGAGGTCACAGAGCTGAGTGAGGTCACAGAGCTGAGTAAGTTTCCCGCGCTGAGTGAGGACTCAGAGCTCAGTGAGTTTCCCGCGCTGAGTGAGGTCACAGAGCTGAGTGAGGTCACAGAGCTGAGTGAGGTCACAGAGCTGAGTGAGGACTCAGAGCTGAGTGAGTTTCCCGCGCTGAGTGAGGACTCAGAGCTGAGTGAGGACTCAGAGCTGAGTGAGGACTCAGAGCTGAGTGAGGACTCAGAGCTGAGTGAGGACTCAGAGCTGAGTGAGGTCACAGAGCTGAGTGAGTTTCCCGCGCTGAGTGAGTTTCCCGCGCTGAGTGAGGACTCAGAGCTGAGTGAGTTTCCCGCGCTGAGTAAGGTCACAGAGCTGAGTGAGGACTCAGCGCTGAGTGAGTTTCCCGCGCTGAGTGAGGACTCAGCGCTGAGTGAGGACTCAGCGCTGAGTGAGGACTCAGCGCTGAGTGAGGTCACAGAGCTGAGTGAGTTTCCCGCGCTGAGTGAGGTCACAGAGCTGAGTGAGGTCACAGAGCTGAGTGAGGTCACAGAGCTGAGTGAGTTTCCCGCGCTGAGTGAGTTTCCCGCGCTGAGTGAGGACTCAGAGCTGAGTGAGGACTCAGAGCTGAGTGAGGACTCAGAGCTGAGTGAGGACTCAGAGCTGAGTGAGTTTCCCGCGCTGAGTGAGGACACAGAGCTGAGTGAGGACACAGAGCTGAGTGAGGGCTCAGAGCTGAGTGAGGACTCAGAGCTGAGTGAGTTTCCCGCGCTGAGAGAGGACTCAGAGCTGAGAGAGGACTCAGAGCTGAGTGAGTTTCCGGCGCTGAGTGAGTTTCCCACGCTGAGTGAGGTCACAGAGGTGAGTGAGTTTCCCGAGCTGAGTGAGGACACAGAGCTGAGTGAGGACTCAGAGCTGAGTGAGTTTCCCGCGCTGAGTGAGGTCACAGAGCTGAGTGAGGTCACAGAGCTGAGTGAGGACTCAGAGCTGAGTGAGGACTCAGAGCTGAGTGAGGTCACAGAGCTGAGTGAGTTTCCCGCGCTGAGTGAGGACTCAGAGCTGAGTGAGGTCACAGAGCTGAGTGAGTTTCCCGCGCTGAGTGAGGTCACAGAGCTGAGTGAGGTCACAGAGCTGAGTGAGGACTCAGAGCTGAGTGAGGACTCAGAGCTGAGTGAGGACTCAGAGCTGAGTGAGGACTCAGAGCTGAGTGAGGACTCAGAGCTGAGTGAGTTTCCCGCGCTGAGTGAGGTCACAGAGCTGAGTGAGGACTCAGAGCTGAGTGAGTTTCCCGCGCTGAGTGAGGTCAGAGAGCTGAGTGAGGTCAGAGAGCTGAGTGAGGTCAGAGAGCTGAGTGAGGTCAGAGAGCTGAGTGAGGTCAGAGAGCTGAGTGAGGTCAGAGAGCTGAGTGAGGTCAGAGAGCTGAGTGAGGTCAGAGAGCTGAGTGAGGTCAGAGAGCTGAGTGAGGTCAGAGAGCTGAGTGAGGTCACAGAGCTGAGTGAGGTCACAGAGCTGAGTGAGGTCACAGAGCTGAGTGAGGTCACAGAGCTGAGTGAGGTCACAGAGCTGAGTGAGGTCACAGAGCTGAGTGAGGTCACAGAGCTGAGTGAGGTCACAGAGCTGAGTGAGGTCACAGAGCTGAGTGAGGTCACAGAGCTGAGTGAGTTTCCCGCGCTGAGTGAGGACTCAGAGCTGAGTGAGGACTCAGAGCTGAGTGAGGACTCAGAGCTGAGTGAGGACTCAGAGCTGAGTGAGGTCACAGAGCTGAGTGAGGTCACAGAGCTGAGTGAGGTCACAGAGCTGAGTGAGGTCACAGAGCTGAGTGAGGTCACAGAGCTGAGTGAGGTCACAGAGCTGAGTGAGGTCACAGAGCTGAGTGTGTTTCCCGCGCTGAGTGAGGACTCAGAGCTGAGTGAGGTCACAGAGCTGAGTGAGGTCACAGAGCTGAGTGAGGTCACAGAGCTGAGTGAGGTCACAGAGCTGAGTGAGTTTCCCGCGCTGAGTGAGGTCACAGAGCTGAGTGAGGTCACAGAGCTGAGTGAGGTCACAGAGCTGAGTGAGGTCACAGAGCTGAGTGAGGTCACAGAGCTGAGTGAGGTCACAGAGCTGAGTGAGGTCACAGAGCTGAGTGAGGTCACAGAGCTGAGTGAGGTCACAGAGCTGAGTGAGGTCACAGAGCTGAGTGAGGTCACAGAGCTGAGTGTGTTTCCCGCGCTGAGTGAGGACTCAGAGCTGAGTGAGGACTCAGAGCTGAGTGAGGACTCAGAGCTGAGTGAGGACTCAGAGCTGAGTGAGGACTCAGAGCTGAGTGAGGACTCAGAGCTGAGTGAGTTTCCCGCGCTGAGTGAGTTTCCCGCGCTGAGTGAGTTTCCCGCGCTGAGTGAGGTCAGAGAGCTGAGTGAGTTTCCCGCGCTGAGTGAGTTTCCCGCGCTGAGTGAGTTTCCCGCGCTGAGTGAGGTCAGAGAGCTGAGTGAGGACTCAGAGCTGAGTGAGGACTCAGAGCTGAGTGAGTTTCCCGCGCTGAGTGAGGACTCAGAGCTGAGTGAGGACTCAGAGCTGAGTGAGGACTCAGAGCTGAGTGAGGACTCAGAGCTGAGTGAGTTTCCCGCGCTGAGTGAGGACTCAGAGCTGAGTGAGGACTCAGAGCTGAGTGAGGACTCAGAGCTGAGTGAGGACTCAGAGCTGAGTGAGTTTCCCGCGCTGAGTGAGGTCACAGAGCTGAGTGAGGTCACAGAGCTGAGTGAGGTCACAGAGCTGAGTGAGTTTCCCGCGCTGAGTGAGGACTCAGAGCTGAGTGAGGACTCAGAGCTGAGTGAGGACTCAGAGCTGAGTGAGTTTCCCGCGCTAAGTGAGAACACAGAGCTGAGTGAGTTTCCCGCGCTGAGTGAGGTCACAGAGCTGAGTGAGGTCACAGAGCTGAGTGAGGTCACAGAGCTGAGTGAGGTCACAGAGCTGAGTGAGGTCACAGAGCTGAGTGAGGTCACAGAGCTGAGTGAGGTCACAGAGCTGAGTGAGGACTCAGAGCTGAGTGAGGACTCAGAGCTGAGTGAGGACTCAGAGCTGAGTGAGTTTCCCGCGCTGAGTGAGGACACAGAGCTGAGTGAGGACTCACAGCTGAGTGAGTTTCCCGCGCTGAGTGAGGTCAGAGAGGTGAGTGAGGTCAGAGAGGTGAGTGAGGTCAGAGAGGTGAGTGAGGTCAGAGAGGTGAGTGAGGACTCAGAGCTGAGTGAGGACTCAGAGCTGAGTGAGGACTCAGAGCTGAGTGAGGACTCAGAGCTGAGTGAGGTCACAGAGCTGAGTGAGGTCACAGAGCTGAGTGAGGACTCAGAGCTGAGTGAGGACTCAGAGCTGAGTGAGGACACAGAGCTGAGTGAGGACACAGAGCTGAGTGAGTTTCCCGCGCTAAGTGAGGTCACAGAGCTGAGTGAGTTTCCCGCGCTGAGTGAGGTCACAGAGCTGAGTGAGGACTCAGAGCTGAGTGAGGTCACAGAGCTGAGTGAGTTTCCCGCGCTGAGTGAGGACTCAGAGCTGAGTGAGGACTCAGAGCTGAGTGAGGACTCAGAGCTGAGTGAGTTTCCCGCGCTGAGTGAGGTCACAGAGCTGAGTGAGGACTCACAGCTGAGTGAGTTTCCCGCGCTGAGTGAGGTAAGAGAGGTGAGTGAGGTCAAAGAGGTGAGTGAGGTCAGAGAGGTGAGTGAGGACTCAGAGCTGAGTGAGGACTCAGAGCTGAGTGAGTTTCCTGCGCTGAGTGAGGACTCAGAGCTGAGTGAGTTTCCTGCGCTGAGTGAGGACTCAGAGCTGAGTGAGTTTCCTGCGCTGAGTGAGGACTCAGAGCTGAGTGAGTTTCCTGCGCTGAGTGAGGTCACAGAGCTGAGTGAGGTCACAGAGCTGAGTGAGGTCACAGAGCTGAGTGAGTTTCCCGCGCTGAGTGAGGACTCAGAGCTGAGTGAGGACTCAGAGCTGAGTGAGTTTCCCGCGCTGAGTGAGGACTCAGAGCTGAGTGAGGACTCAGAGCTGAGTGAGGTCACAGAGCTGAGTGAGGTCACAGAGCTGAGTGAGTTTCCCGCGCTGAGTGAGGACTCAGAGCTGAGTGAGGACTCAGAGCTGAGTGAGGTCACAGAGCTGAGTGAGGTCACAGAGCTGAGTGAGGTCACAGAGCTGAGTGTGTTTCCCGCGCTGAGTGAGGACTCAGAGCTGAGTGAGGACTCAGAGCTGAGTGAGGACTCAGAGCTGAGTGAGGACTCAGAGCTGAGTGAGGACTCAGAGCTGAGTGAGGACTCAGAGCTGAGTGAGGACTCAGAGCTGAGTGAGGACTCAGAGCTGAGTGAGGACTCAGAGCTGAGTGAGTTTCCCGCGCTGAGTGAGGACACAGAGCTGAGTGAGGACTCACAGCTGAGTGAGTTTCCCGCGCTGAGTGAGGTCAGAGAGGTGAGTGAGGTCAGAGAGGTGAGTGAGGTCAGAGAGGTGAGTGAGGACACAGAGCTGAGTGAGGTCACAGAGCTGAGTGAGGTCACAGAGCTGAGTGAGGTCACAGAGCTGAGTGAGGACTCAGAGCTGAGTGAGGACTCAGAGCTGAGTGAGGACTCAGAGCTGAGTGAGGACTCAGAGCTGAGTGAGGACTCAGAGCTGAGTGAGGACTCAGAGCTGAGTGAGGACTCAGAGCTGAGTGAGTTTCCTGCGCTGAGTGAGGACTCAGAGCTGAGTGAGTTTCCTGCGCTGAGTGAGGACTCAGAGCTGAGTGAGTTTCCCGCGCTGAGTGAGGACTCAGAGCTGAGTGAGTTTCCTGCGCTGAGTGAGGACTCAGAGCTGAGTGAGTTTCCCGCGCTGAGTGAGGTCACAGAGCTGAGTGAGTTTCCTGCGCTGAGTGAGGACTCAGAGCTGAGTGAGTTTCCCGCGCTGAGTGAGGACTCAGAGCTGAGTGAGTTTCCTGCGCGGAGTGAGGACTCAGAGCTGAGTGAGTTTCCCGCGCGGAGTGAGGACTCAGAGCTGAGTGAGTTTCCCGCGCTGAGTGAGGACTCAGAGCTGAGTGAGTTTCCCGCGCTGAGTGAGGACTCAGAGCTGAGTGAGTTTCCCGCGCTGAGTGAGGACTCAGAGCTGAGTGAGTTTCCCGCGCTGAGTGAGGACTCAGAGCTGAGTGAGTTTCCCGCGCTGAGTGTGGACTCAGAGCTGAGTGAGTTTCCGGCGCTGAGTGAGGACTCAGAGCTGAGTGAGTTTCCCGCGCTGAGTGAGGACTCAGAGCTGAGTGAGTTTCCCGCGCTGAGTGAGGACTCAGAGCTGAGTGAGTTTCCCGCGCTGAGTGAGGACTCAGAGCTGAGTGAGTTTCCTGCGCTGAGTGAGGACTCAGAGCTGAGTGAGTTTCCTGCGCTGAGTGAGGACTCAGAGCTGAGTGAGTTTCCTGCACTGAGTGAGGACTCAGAGCTGAGTGAGTTTCCCGCGCTGAGTGAGGACACAGAGCTGAGTGAGGTCACAGAGCTGAGTGAGGTCACAGAGCTGAGTCAGGTCACAGAGCTGAGTGAGGTCACAGAGCTGAGTGTGTTTCCCGCGCTGAGTGAGGACTCAGAGCTGAGTGAGGACTCAGAGCTGAGTGAGGACTCAGAGCTGAGTGAGGACTCAGAGCTGAGTGAGGACTCAGAGCTGAGTGAGGACTCAGAGCTGAGTGAGGACTCAGAGCTGAGTGAGGACTCAGAGCTGAGTGAGTTTCCCGCGCTGAGTGAGTTTCCCGCGCTGAGTGAGGTCACAGAGCTGAGTGAGGACTCAGAGCTGACTGAGGACTCAGAGCTGAGTGAGTTTCCCGCGCTGAGTGAGTTTCCCGCGCCGAGTGAGGACTCACAGCTGAGTGAGTTTCCCGCGCTGAGTGAGGTCACAGAGCTGAGTGAGGTCACAGAGCTGAGTGAGGTCACAGAGCTGAGTGAGGTCACAGAGCTGAGTGAGGTCACAGAGCTGAGTGAGGGCTCAGAGCTGAGTGAGGGCTCAGAGCTGAGTGAGGGCTCAGAGCTGAGTGAGGGCTCAGAGCTGAGTGAGTTTCCTGCGCTGAGTGAGGACTCAGAGCTGAGTGAGTTTCCTGCGCTGAGTGAGGACTCAGAGCTGAGTGAGTTTCCCGCGCTGAGTGAGGTCACAGAGCTGAGTGAGGTCACAGAGCTGAGTGAGTTTCCCGCGCTGAGTGAGGACTCAGAGCTGAGTGAGGACACAGAGGTGAGTGAGGATACAGAGGTGAGTGAGTTTCCCGCGCTGAGTGAGGACACAGAGCTGAGTGAGGACACAGAGCTGAGTGAGGTCACAGAGCTGAGTGAGGACTCAGAGCTGAGTGAGGACTCAGAGCTGAGTGAGGACTCAGAGCTGAGTGAGGACTCAGAGCTGAGTGAGGACTCAGAGCTGAGTGAGGACTCAGAGCTGAGTGAGTTTCCCGCGCTGAGTGAGGACTCAGAGCTGAGTGAGGACTCAGAGCTGAGTGAGTTTCCCGCGCTGAGTGAGGTCACAGAGGTGAGTGAGGTCACAGAGGTGAGTGAGGTCACAGAGGTGAGTGAGGACACAGAGGTGAGTGAGGACACAGAGGTGAGTGAGGTCACAGAGCTGAGTGAGGTCACAGAGCTGAGTGTGTTTCCCGCGCTGAGTGAGGACTCAGAGCTGAGTGAGGACTCAGAGCTGAGTGAGGACTCAGAGCTGAGTGAGTTTCCTGCGCTGAGTGAGGACTCAGAGCTGAGTGAGTTTCCTGCGCTGAGTGAGGACTCAGAGCTGAGTGAGTTTCCTGCGCTGAGTGAGGACTCACAGCTGAGTGAGTTTCCCGCACTGAGTGAGGTCACAGAGCTGAGTGAGGTCACAGAGCTGAGTGAGGTCACAGAGCTGAGTGAGGACTCAGAGCTGAGTGAGGACTCAGAGCTGAGTGAGGACTCAGAGCTGAGTGAGGACTCAGAGCTGAGTGTGTTTCCCGCGCTGAGTGAGGTCACAGAGCTGAGTGAGTTTCCCGCGCTGAGTGAGGACTCAGAGCTGAGTGAGGACTCAGAGCTGAGTGAGGACTCAGAGGTGAGTGAGGACTCAGAGCTGAGTGAGGTCACAGAGCTGAGTGAGGTCACAGAGCTGAGTGAGGACTCAGAGCTGAGTGAGGACTCAGAGCTGAGTGACGTCACAGAGCTGAGTGACGTCACAGAGCTGAGTGAGGACTCAGAGCTGAGTGAGGACTCAGAGCTGAGTGAGGACTCAGAGCTGAGTGAGTTTCCCGCGCTGAGTGAGTTTCCCGCGCTGAGTGAGGTCACAGAGCTGGGTGAGGACTCAGAGCTGAGTGAGGACACAGAGCTGAGTGAGGACACAGAGCTGAGTTTGTTTCCCACGCTGAGTGAGGTCACAGAGCTGAGTGAGGTCACAGAGCTGAGTGAGGTCACAGAGCTGAGTGAGGTCACAGAGCTGAGTGAGGTCACAGAGCTGAGTGAGGTCACAGAGCTGAGTGAGGTCACAGAGCTGAGTGTGTTTCCCGCGCTGAGTGAGGTCACAGAGCTGAGTGAGGTCACAGAGCTGAGTGAGGTCACAGAGCTGAGTGAGGACTCAGAGCTGAGTGAGGACTCAGAGCTGAGTGAGGACTCAGAGCTGAGTGAGTTTCCCGCGCTGAGTGAGGACTCAGAGCTGAGTGAGGACTCAGAGCTGAGTGAGTTTCCCGCGCTGAGTGAGTTTCCCGCGCTGAGTGAGTTTCCAGAGCTGAGTGAGGACTCAGAGCTGAGTGAGGACTCAGAGCTGAGTGAGGACTCAGAGCTGAGTGAGGACTCAGAGCTGAGTGAGTTTCCCGCGGTGAGTGAGGACTCAGAGCTGAGTGAGGTCAAAGAGCTTAGTGAGGACTCAGAGCTGAGTGAGTTTCCCGCGCTGAGTGAGGTCACAGAGCTGAGTGAGGTCACAGAGCTGAGTGAGGTCACAGAGCTGAGTGAGGTCACAGAGCTGAGTGAGGTCACAGAGCTGAGTGAGGTCACAGAGCTGAGTGTGTTTCCCGCGCTGAGTGAGGACTCAGAGCTGAGTGAGGACTCAGAGCTGAGTGAGTTTCCCGCGCTGAGTGAGGACACAGAGCTGAGTGAGGACTCACAGCTGAGTGAGTTTCCCGCGCTGAGTGAGGTCAGAGAGGTGAGTGAGGTCAGAGAGGTGAGTGAGGTCAGAGAGGTGAGTGAGGACTCAGAGCTGAGTGAGGACTCAGAGCTGAGTGAGGACTCAGAGCTGAGTGAGGACTCAGAGCTGAGTGAGTTTCCTGCGCTGAGTGAGGACTCAGAGCTGAGTGAGTTTCCTGCGCTGAGTGAGGACTCAGAGCTGAGTGAGTTTCCTGCGCTGAGTGAGGACTCAGAGCTGAGTGAGTTTCCCGCGCTGAGTGAGGTCACAGAGCTGAGTGAGTTTCCCGCGCTGAGTGAGGACTCAGAGCTGAGTGAGGACTCAGAGCTGAGTGAGGACTCAGAGCTGAGTGAGTTTCCCGCGCTGAGTGAGGACACAGAGCTGAGTGAGGTCACAGAGCTGAGTGAGGTCACAGAGCTGAGTGAGGTCACAGAGCTGAGTGAGGTCACAGAGCTGAGTGAGGTCACAGAGCTGAGTGTGTTTCCCGCGCTGAGTGAGGACTCAGAGCTGAGTGAGGACTCAGAGCTGAGTGAGGACTCAGAGCTGAGTGAGGACTCAGAGCTGAGTGAGTTTCCCGCGCTGAGTGAGGACACAGAGCTGAGTGAGGACTCACAGCTGAGTGAGTTTCCCGCGCTGAGTGAGGTCAGAGAGGTGAGTGAGGTCAGAGAGGTGAGTGAGGTCAGAGAGCTGAGTGAGGACTCAGAGCTGAGTGAGGACTCAGAGCTGAGTGAGGATTCAGAGCTGAGTGAGGACTCAGAGCTGAGTGAGTTTCCTGCGCTGAGTGAGGACTCAGAGCTGAGTGAGTTTCCTGCGCTGAGTGAGGACTCAGAGCTGAGTGAGTTTCCTGCGCTGAGTGAGGACTCAGAGCTGAGTGAGTTTCCTGCGCTGAGTGAGGACTCAGAGCTGAGTGAGTTTCCCGCGCTGAGTGAGGTCACAGAGCTGAGTGAGGTCACAGAGCTGAGTGAGGTCACAGAGCTGAGTGAGGTCACAGAGCTGAGTGAGGTCACAGAGCTGAGTGAGTTTCCCGCGCTGAGTGAGGACACAGAGCTGAGTGAGGACACAGAGCTGAGTGAGGTCACAGAGCTGAGTGAGGTCACAGAGCTGAGTGAGGTCACAGAGCTGAGTGAGGTCACAGAGCTGAGTGTGTTTCCCGCGCTGAGTGAGGACTCAGAGCTGAGTGAGGACTCAGAGCTGAGTGAGGACTCAGAGCTGAGTGAGTTTCCCGCGCTGAGTGAGTTTCCCGCGCTGAGTGAGGTCACAGAGCTGAGTGAGGACTCAGAGCTGACTGAGGACTCAGAGCTGAGTGAGTTTCCCGCGCCGAGTGAGGACTCACAGCTGAGTGAGTTTCCCGCGCTGAGTGAGGTCAGAGAGGTGAGTGAGGTCAGAGAGGTGAGTGAGGTCAGAGAGGTGAGTGAGGTCAGAGAGGTGAGTGAGGTCACAGAGCTGAGTGAGGACTCAGAGCTGAGTGAGGGCTCAGAGCTGAGTGAGGGCTCAGAGCTGAGTGAGGACTCAGAGCTGAGTGAGGACTCAGAGCTGAGTGAGTTTCCTGCGCTGAGTGAGGACTCAGAGCTGAGTGAGTTTCCCGCGCTGAGTGAGTTTCCCGCGCTGAGTGAGGTCACAGAGCTGAGTGAGGTCACAGAGCTGAGTGAGGTCACAGAGCTGAGTGAGTTTCCCGCGCTGAGTGAGGACTCAGAGCTGAGTGAGGACACAGAGGTGAGTGAGGATACAGAGGTGAGTGAGTTTCCCGCGCTGAGTGAGGTCACAGAGCTGAGTGAGGACTCAGAGCTGAGTGAGGACTCAGAGCTGAGTGAGGACTCAGAGCTGAGTGAGGACTCAGAGCTGAGTGAGGACTCAGAGCTGAGTGAGGACTCAGAGCTGAGTGAGTTTCCCGCGCTGAGTGAGGACTCAGAGCTGAGTGAGGTCACAGAGGTGAGTGAGGTCACAGAGGTGAGTGAGGTCACAGAGGTGAGTGAGGTCACAGAGGTGAGTGAGGACACAGAGGTGAGTGAGGACACAGAGGTGAGTGAGGACACAGAGGTGAGTGAGGTCACAGAGCTGAGTGAGGTCACAGAGCTGAGTGTGTTTCCCGCGCTGAGTGAGGACTCAGAGCTGAGTGAGGGCTCAGAGCTGAGTGAGGGCTCAGAGCTGAGTGAGGGCTCAGAGCTGAGTGAGGACTCAGAGCTCAGTGAGGACTCAGAGCTCAGTGAGGACTCAGAGCTGAGTGAGTTTCCTGCGCTGAGTGAGGACTCAGAGCTGAGTGAGTTTCCTGCGCTGAGTGAGGACTCAGAGCTGAGTGAGTTTCCCGCGCTGAGTGAGTTTCCCGCGCTGAGTGAGGTCACAGAGCTGAGTGAGGTCACAGAGCTGAGTGAGGTCACAGAGCTGAGTGAGGTCACAGAGCTGAGTGAGTTTCCCGCGCTGAGTGAGGACTCAGAGCTGAGTGAGGACACAGAGGTGAGTGAGGACACAGAGGTGAGTGAGTTTCCCGCGCTGAGTGAGGACACAGAGCTGAGTGAGGTCACAGAGCTGAGTGAGGTCACAGAGCTGAGTGAGGTCACAGAGCTGAGTGAGGACTCAGAGCTGAGTGAGGACTCAGAGCTGAGTGAGGACTCAGAGCTGAGTGAGTTTCCCGTGCTGAGTGAGGACTCAGAGCTGAGTGAGGACTCAGAGCTGAGTGAGGACTCAGAGCTGAGTGAGTTTCCCGCGCTGAGTGAGGTCACAGAGGTGAGTGAGGTCACAGAGGTGAGTGAGGTCACAGAGGTGAGTGAGGTCACAGAGGTGAGTGAGGACACAGAGGTGAGTGAGGACACAGAGCTGAGTGAGGTCACAGAGCTGAGTGAGGTCACAGAGCTGAGTGTGTTTCCCGCGCTGAGTGAGGACTCAGAGCTGAGTGAGGACTCAGAGCTGAGTGAGGACTCAGAGCTGAGTGAGGACTCAGAGCTGAGTGAGGACTCAGAGCTGAGTGAGTTTCCTGCGCTGAGTGAGGACTCAGAGCTGAGTGAGTTTCCTGCGCTGAGTGAGGACTCAGAGCTGAGTGAGTTTCCTGCGCTGAGTGAGGACTCACAGCTGAGTGAGTTTCCCGCGCTGAGTGAGGTCACAGAGCTGAGTGAGGTCACAGAGCTGAGTATGTTTCCCGCGCTGAGTGAGGACTCAGAGCTGAGTGAGGACTCAGAGCTGAGTGAGGACTCAGAGCTGAGTGAGGACTCAGAGCTGAGTGAGTTTCCCGCGCTGAGTGAGTTTCCCGCGCTGAGTGAGGACTCAGAGCTGAGTGAGGACTCAGAGCTGAGTGAGGACTCAGAGCTGAGTGAGGACTCAGAGCTGAGTGAGGACTCAGAGCTGAGTGAGGACTCAGAGCTGAGTGTGTTTCCCGCGCTGAGTGAGTTTCCCGCGCTGAGTGAGGACTCAGAGCTGAGTGAGGACTCAGAGCTGAGTGAGGACTCAGAGCTGAGTGAGGACTCAGAGCTGAGTGAGGTCACAGAGCTGAGTGAGGTCACAGAGCTGAGTGAGGACTCAGAGCTGAGTGAGGACTCAGAGCTGAGTGTGTTTCCCGCGCTGAGTGAGGTCACAGAGCTGAGTATGTTTCCCGCGCTGAGTGAGGACTCAGAGCTGAGTGAGGACTCAGAGCTGAGTGAGGTCACAGAGCTGAGTGAGGTCACAGAGCTGAGTGAGGACTCAGAGCTGAGTGAGGACTCAGAGCTGAGTGAGGACTCAGAGCTGAGTGAGGACTCAGAGCTGAGTGAGGACTCAGAGCTGAGTGAGTTTCCCGCGCTAAGTGAGTTTCCCGCGCTGAGTGAGTTTCCCGCGCTGAGTGAGGTCACAGAGCTGGGTGAGGACACAGAGCTGAGTGAGGACACAGAGCTGAGTGAGGACACAGAGCTGAGTTTGTTTCCCACGCTGAGTGAGGTCACAGAGCTGAGTGAGGTCACAGAGCTGAGTGAGGTCACAGAGCTGAGTGAGGTCACAGAGCTGAGTGTGTTTCCCGCGCTGAGTGTGTTTCCCGCGCTGAGTGAGGTCACAGAGCTGAGTGAGGTCACAGAGCTGAGTGAGGACTCAGAGCTGAGTGAGGTCACAGAGCTGAGTGAGGTCACAGAGCTGAGTGAGGTCACAGAGCTGAGTGAGGTCACAGAGCTGAGTGAGGTCACAGAGCTGAGTGAGGTCACAGAGCTGAGTGAGGTCACAGAGCTGAGTGAGGTCACAGAGCTGAGTGTGTTTCCCGCGCTGAGTGAGGTCTCAGAGCTGAGTGAGGTCTCAGAGCTGAGTGAGGTCACAGAGCTGAGTGAGGACTCAGAGCTGAGTGAGGACTCAGAGCTGAGTGAGGACTCAGAGCTGAGTGAGGACTCAGAGCTGAGTGAGGACTCAGAGCTGAGTGAGGACTCAGAGCTGAGTGAGTTTCCCGCGCTGAGTGAGTTTCCCGCGCTGAGTGAGGACTCAGAGCTGAGTGAGGACTCAGAGCTGAGTGAGGACTCAGACCTGAGTGAGGACTCAGAGCTGAGTGAGTTTCCCGCGGTGAGTGAGGACTCAGAGCTGAGTGAGGACTCAGAGCTGAGTGAGGACTCAGAGCTGAGTGAGGACTCAGAGCTGAGTGAGGACTCAGAGCTGAGTGAGTTTCCCGCGCTAAGTGAGAACACAGAGCTGAGTGAGTTTCCCGCGCTGAGTGAGGTCACAGAGCTGAGTGAGGTCACAGAGCTGAGTGAGGTCACAGAGCTGAGTGAGGACTCAGAGCTGAGTGAGGACTCAGAGCTGAGTGAGGACTCAGAGCTGAGTGAGGACTCAGAGCTGAGTGAGGACTCAGAGCTGAGTGAGGTCACAGAGCTGAGTGAGGTCACAGAGCTGAGTGAGGACTCAGAGCTGAGTGAGGACTCAGAGCTGAGTGAGTTTCCCGCGCTAAGTGAGGTCACAGAGCTGAGTGAGTTTCCCGCGCTGAGTGAGGTCACAGAGCTGAGTGAGGTCACAGAGCTGAGTGAGGTCACAGAGCTGAGTGAGTTTCCCGCGCTGAGTGAGGACTCAGAGCTGAGTGAGGACTCAGAGCTGAGTGAGGACTCAGAGCTGAGTGAGGACTCAGAGCTGAGTGAGGACTCAGAGCTGAGTGAGGACTCAGAGCTGAGTGAGTTTCCCGCGCTGAGTGAGGACACAGAGCTGAGTGAGGACTCACAGCTGAGTGAGTTTCCCGCGCTGAGTGAGGTCAGAGAGCTGAGTGAGGTCACAGAGCTGAGTGAGGTCACAGAGCTGAGTGAGGTCACAGAGCTGAGTGAGGTCACAGAGCTGAGTGAGGTCACAGAGCTGAGTGAGGTCACAGAGCTGAGTGAGGTCACAGAGCTGAGTGTGTTTCCCGCGCTGAGTGAGGACTCAGAGCTGAGTGAGGACTCAGAGCTGAGTGAGGACTCAGAGCTGAGTGAGTTTCCCGCGCTGAGTGAGGACACAGAGCTGAGTGAGGACTCACAGCTGAGTGAGTTTCCCGCGCTGAGTGAGGTCAGAGAGGTGAGTGAGGTCAGAGAGCTGAGTGAGGTCACAGAGCTGAGTGAGGACTCAGAGCTGAGTGAGGTCAGAGAGCTGAGTGAGGACTCAGAGCTGAGTGAGGACTCAGAGCTGAGTGAGGACTCAGAGCTGAGTGAGGACTCAGAGCTGAGTGAGGACACAGAGCTGAGTGAGTTTCCCGCGCTAAGTGAGGTCACAGAGCTGAGTGAGTTTCCCGCGCTGAGTGAGGTCACAGAGCTGAGTGAGGACTCAGAGCTGAGTGAGGTCACAGAGCTGAGTGAGGTCACAGAGCTGAGTGAGGACTCAGAGCTGAGTGAGTTTCCCGCGCTGAGTGAGGACTCACAGCTGAGTGAGTTTCCCGCGCTGAGTGAGGTCAGAGAGGTGAGTGAGGTCAGAGAGGTGAGTGAGGTCAGAGAGGTGAGTGAGGTCAGAGAGGTGAGTGAGGTCACAGAGCTGAGTGAGGACTCAGAGCTGAGTGAGGACTCAGAGCTGAGTGAGGACTCAGAGCTGAGTGAGGACTCAGAGCTGAGTGAGTTTCCTGCGCTGAGTGAGGACTCAGAGCTGAGTGAGTTTCCTGCGCTGAGTGAGGTCACAGAGCTGAGTGAGGTCACAGAGCTGAGTGAGGTCACAGAGCTGAGTGAGTTTCCCGCGCTGAGTGAGGACTCAGAGCTGAGTGAGGACTCAGAGCTGAGTGAGTTTCCCGCGCTGAGTGAGGTCAGAGAGCTGAGTGAGGTCAGAGAGCTGAGTGAGGTCAGAGAGCTGAGTGAGGTCACAGAGCTGAGTGTGTTTCCCGTGCTGAGTGAGGACTCAGAGCTGAGTGAGGACTCAGAGCTGAGTGAGGACTCAGAGCTGAGTGAGTTTCCCGCGCTGAGTGAGGTCACAGAGCTGAGTGAGGTCACAGAGCTGAGTGAGGTCACAGAGCTGAGTGAGGTCACAGAGCTGAGTGTGTTTCCCGCGCTGAGTGAGGACTCAGAGCTGAGTGACGACTCAGAGCTGAGTGAGGACTCAGAGCTGAGTGAGGACTCAGAGCTGAGTGAGGACTCAGAGCTGAGTGAGTTTCCCGCGCTGAGTGAGGACACAGAGCTGAGTGAGGACTCACAGCTGAGTGAGTTTCCCGCGCTGAGTGAGGTCAGAGAGGTGAGTGAGGTCAGAGAGGTGAGTGAGGACTCAGAGCTGAGTGAGGACTCAGAGCTGAGTGAGGACTCAGAGCTGAGTGAGGACTCAGAGCTGAGTGAGTTTCCTGCGCTGAGTGAGGACTCAGAGCTGAGTGAGTTTCCTGCGCTGAGTGAGGTCACAGAGCTGAGTGAGGTCACAGAGCTGAGTGAGGTCACAGAGCTGAGTGAGGTCACAGAGCTGAGTGAGGTCACAGTGCTGAGTGAGGTCACAGAGCTGAGTGAGTTTCCCGCGCTGAGTGAGGACTCAGAGCTGAGTGAGGACTCAGAGCTGAGTGAGGACTCAGAGCTGAGTGAGTTTCCCGCGCTGAGTGAGGACTCAGAGCTGAGTGAGGTCACAGAGCTGAGTGAGGTCACAGAGCTGAGTGAGGACACAGAGCTGAGTGAGGTCACAGAGCTGAGTGAGGTCACAGAGCTGAGTGAGGTCACAGAGCTGAGTGAGGACTCAGAGCTGAGTGAGGACTCAGAGCTGAGTGAGGACTCAGAGCTGAGTGAGTTTCCCGCGCTGAGTGAGGACTCAGAGCTGAGTGAGGTCACAGAGCTGAGTGAGTTTACTGCGCTGAGTGAGGACTCAGAGCTGAGTGAGGTCAGAGAGCTGAGTGAGGTCAGAGAGCTGAGTGAGGTCAGAGAGCTGAGTGAGGTCAGAGAGCTGAGTGAGGTCACAGAGCTGAGTGAGGTCACAGAGCTGAGTGAGGTCACAGAGCTGAGTGAGGTCACAGAGCTGAGTGAGGTCACAGAGCTGAGTGAGGTCACAGAGCTGAGTGTGTATCCCACGCTGAGTGAGGACTCAGAGGTGAGTGAGGACTCAGAGGTGAGTGAGGACTCAGAGGTGAGTGAGGACACAGAGGTGAGTGAGGACACAGAGGTGAGTGAGGACACAGAGGTGAGTGAGTTTCCCGCGCTGAGTGAGGACTCAGAGCTGAGTGAGGACTCAGAGCTGAGTGAGGACTCAGAGCTGAGTGAGTTTCCCGCGCTGAGTGAGGACTCAGAGCTGAGTGAGGACTCAGAGCTGAGTGAGGACTCAGAGCTGAGTGAGGACTCAGAGCTGAGTGAGTTTCCCGCGCTGAGTGAGTTTCCAGAGCTGAGTGAGGACTCAGAGCTGAGTGAGGACTCAGAGCTGAGTGAGGACTCAGAGCTGAGTGAGTTTCCCGCGGTGAGTGAGGACTCAGAGCTGAGTGAGGACTCAGAGCTGAGTGAGTTTCCCGCGCTAAGTGAGAACACAGAGCTGAGTGAGTTTCCCGCGCTGAGTGAGGTCACAGAGCTGAGTGAGGTCACAGAGCTGAGTGAGGTCACAGAGCTGAGTGAGGTCACAGAGCTGAGTGAGGTCACAGAGCTGAGTGAGGTCACAGAGCTGAGTGTGTTTCCCGCGCTGAGTGAGGACTCAGAGCTGAGTGAGGACTCAGAGCTGAGTGAGGACTCAGAGCTGAGTGAGTTTCCCGCGCTGAGTGAGGACACAGAGCTGAGTGAGGACTCACAGCTGAGTGAGTTTCCCGCGCTTAGTGAGGTCAGAGAGGTGAGTGAGGTCAGAGAGGTGAGTGAGGTCAGAGAGGTGAGTGAGGTCAGAGAGGTGAGTGAGGTCAGAGAGGTGAGTGAGGACTCAGAGCTGAGTGAGGACTCAGAGCTGAGTGAGGACTCAGAGCTGAGTGAGTTTCCTGCGCTGAGTGAGGACTCAGAGCTGAGTGAGTTTCCTGCGCTGAGTGAGGACTCAGAGCTGAGTGAGTTTCCTGCGCTGAGTGAGGACTCAGAGCTGAGTGAGTTTCCCGCGCTGAGTGAGGTCACAGAGCTGAGTGAGGTCACAGAGCTGAGTGAGTTTCCCGCGCTGAGTGAGGACTCAGAGCTGAGTGAGGACTCAGAGCTGAGTGAGTTTCCCGCGCTGAGTGAGGTCACAGAGCTGAGTGAGGTCACAGAGCTGAGTGAGGTCACAGAGCTGAGTGAGGTCACAGAGCTGAGTGTGTTTCCCGCGCTGAGTGAGGACTCAGAGCTGAGTGAGGACTCAGAGCTGAGTGAGTTTCCCGCGCTGAGTGAGGTCACAGAGCTGAGTGAGGTCACAGAGCTGAGTGAGGTCACAGAGCTGAGTGAGGTCACAGAGCTGAGTGAGGTCACAGAGCTGAGTGTGTTTCCCGCGCTGAGTGAGGACTCAGAGCTGAGTGAGGACTCAGAGCTGAGTGAGGACTCAGAGCTGAGTGAGGACTCAGAGCTGAGTGAGGACTCAGAGCTGAGTGAGTTTCCCGCGCTGAGTGAGGACACAGAGCTGAGTGAGGACTCACAGCTGAGTGAGTTTCCCGCGCTGAGTGAGGTCAGAGAGGTGAGTGAGGTCAGAGAGGTGAGTGAGGTCAGAGAGGTGAGTGAGGTCAGAGAGGTGAGTGAGGTCAGAGAGGTGAGTGAGGACTCAGAGCGGTGAGTGAGGACTCAGAGCTGAGTGAGGACTCAGAGCTGAGTGAGGACTCAGAGCTGAGTGAGGACTCAGAGCTGAGTGAGTTTCCTCCGCTGAGTGAGGACTCAGAGCTGAGTGAGTTTCCTGCGCTGAGTGAGGACTCAGAGCTGAGTGAGTTTCCTGCGCTGAGTGAGGACTCAGAGCTGAGTGAGTTTCCTGCGCTGAGTGAGGACTCAGAGCTGAGTGAGTTTCCCGCGCTGAGTGAGGTCACAGAGCTGAGTGAGGTCACAGAGCTGAGTGAGGTCACAGAGCTGAGTGAGGTCACAGAGCTGAGTGAGGTCACAGAGCTGAGTGAGGTCACAGAGCTGAGTGAGTTTCCCGCGCTGAGTGAGGTCACAGAGCTGAGTGAGGTCACAGAGCTGAGTGAGGTCACAGAGCTGAGTGAGGTCACAGAGCTGAGTGTGTTTCCCGCGCTGAGTGAGGACTCAGAGCTGAGTGAGGACTCAGAGCTGAGTGAGGACTCAGAGCTGAGTGAGGACTCAGAGCTGAGTGAGTTTCCCGCGCTGAGTGAGTTTCCCGCGCTGAGTGAGGTCACAGAGCTGAGTGAGGACTCAGAGCTGACTGAGGACTCAGAGCTGACTGAGGACTCAGAGCTGAGTGAGTTTCCTGCGCCGAGTGAGGACTCACAGCTGAGTGAGTTTCCCGCGCTGAGTGAGGTCAGAGAGGTGAGTGAGGTCAGAGAGGTGAGTGAGGTCACAGAGCTGAGTGAGGACTCAGAGCTGAGTGAGGGCTCAGAGCTGAGTGAGGGCTCAGAGCTGAGTGAGGGCTCAGAGCTGAGTGAGGGCTCAGAGCTGAGTGAGGGCTCAGAGCTGAGTGAGGGCTCAGAGCTGAGTGAGGGCTCAGAGCTGAGTGAGGGCTCAGAGCTGAGTGAGGACTCAGAGCTGAGTGAGGACTCAGAGCTGAGTGAGTTTCCTGCGCTGAGTGAGGACTCAGAGCTGAGTGAGTTTCCTGCGCTGAGTGAGGACTCAGAGCTGAGTGAGTTTCCCGCGCTGAGTGAGTTTCCCGCGCTGAGTGAGGTCACAGAGCTGAGTGAGGTCACAGAGCTGAGTGAGGTCACAGAGCTGAGTGAGTTTCCCGCGCTGAGTGAGGACTCAGAGCTGAGTGAGGACTCAGAGCTGAGTGAGGACACAGAGGTGAGTGAGGATACAGAGGTGAGTGAGTTTCCCGCGCTGAGTGAGGACTCAGAGCTGAGTGAGGACTCAGAGCTGAGTGAGGACTCAGAGCTGAGTGAGGACTCAGAGCTGAGTGAGGACTCAGAGCTGAGTGAGTTTCCCGCGCTGAGTGAGGACTCAGAGCTGAGTGAGGACTCAGAGCTGAGTGAGGACTCAGAGCTGAGTGAGGACTCAGAGCTGAGTGAGGACTCAGAGCTGAGTGAGGACTCAGAGCTGAGTGTGTTTCCCGCGCTGAGTGAGGTCACAGAGCTGAGTGAGTTTCCCGCGCTGAGTGAGGACTCAGAGCTGAGTGAGGACTCAGAGCTGAGTGAGGTCACAGAGCTGAGTGAGGTCACAGAGCTGAGTGAGGACTCAGAGCTGAGTGAGGACTCAGAGCTGAGTGAGGACTCAGAGCTGAGTGTGTTTCCCGCGCTGAGTGAGGTCACAGAGCTGAGTATGTTTCCCGCGCTGAGTGAGGACTCAGAGCTGAGTGAGGACTCAGAGCTGAGTGAGGTCACAGAGCTGAGTGAGGTCACAGAGCTGAGTGAGGACTCAGAGCTGAGTGAGGACTCAGAGCTGAGTGACGTCACAGAGCTGAGTGAGGACTCAGAGCTGAGTGAGGACTCAGAGCTGAGTGAGGACTCAGAGCTGAGTGAGTTTCCCGCGCTGAGTGAGTTTCCCGCGCTGAGTGAGGTCACAGAGCTGGGTGAGGACTCAGAGCTGAGTGAGGACACAGAGCTGAGTGAGGACACAGAGCTGAGTTTGTTTCCCACGCTGAGTGAGGTCACAGAGCTGAGTGAGGTCACAGAGCTGAGTGAGGTCACAGAGCTGAGTGAGGTCACAGAGCTGAGTGTGTTTCCCGCGCTGAGTGTGTTTCCCGCGCTGAGTGAGGTCACAGAGCTGAGTGAGGTCACAGAGCTGAGTGAGGTCACAGAGCTGAGTGAGGTCACAGAGCTGAGTGAGGTCACAGAGCTGAGTGAGGTCACAGAGCTGAGTGTGTTTCCCGCGCTGAGTGAGGACTCAGAGCTGAGTGAGGTCACAGAGCTGAGTGAGGACTCAGAGCTGAGTGAGGACTCAGAGCTGAGTGAGGACTCAGAGCTGAGTGAGTTTCCCGCGCTGAGTGAGGACTCAGAGCTGAGTGAGGACTCAGAGCTGAGTGAGGACTCAGAGCTGAGTGAGTTTCCCGCGCTGAGTGAGTTTCCCGCGCTGAGTGAGGACTCAGAGCTGAGTGAGGACTCAGAGCTGAGTGAGGACTCAGAGCTGAGTGAGGACTCAGAGCTGAGTGAGTTTCCCGCGGTGAGTGAGGACTCAGAGCTGAGTGAGGACTCAGAGCTGAGTGAGGACTCAGAGCTGAGTGAGTTTCCCGCGCTAAGTGAGAACACAGAGCTGAGTGAGTTTCCCGCGCTGAGTGAGGTCACAGAGCTGAGTGAGGTCACAGAGCTGAGTGAGGTCACAGAGCTGAGTGAGGTCACAGAGCTGAGTGTGTTTCCCGCGCTGAGTGAGGACTCAGAGCTGAGTGAGGACTCAGAGCTGAGTGAGTTTCCCGCGCTGAGTGAGGACACAGAGCTGAGTGAGGACTCACAGCTGAGTGAGTTTCCCGCGCTGAGTGAGGTCAGAGAGGTGAGTGAGGTCAGAGAGGTGAGTGAGGTCAGAGAGCTGAGTGAGGACTCAGAGCTGAGTGAGGTCAGAGAGCTGAGTGAGGACTCAGAGCTGAGTGAGGACTCAGAGCTGAGTGAGGACTCAGAGCTGAGTGAGGACTCAGAGCTGAGTGAGGTCACAGAGCTGAGTGAGGACTCAGAGCTGAGTGAGGACACAGAGCTGAGTGAGTTTCCCGCGCTAAGTGAGAACACAGAGCTGAGTGAGTTTCCCGCGCTGAGTGAGGTCACAGAGCTGAGTGAGGTCACAGAGCTGAGTGAGGTCACAGAGCTGAGTGAGGTCACAGAGCTGAGTGAGGTCACAGAGCTGAGTGAGGTCACAGAGCTGAGTGAGGTCACAGAGCTGAGTGAGGACTCAGAGCTGAGTGAGGTCACAGAGCTGAGTGAGGTCACAGAGCTGAGTGAGTTTCCCGCGCTGAGTGAGGACTCAGAGCTGAGTGAGGACTCAGAGCTGAGTGAGGACTCAGAGCTGAGTGAGGACTCAGAGCTGAGTGAGTTTCCTGCGCTGAGTGAGGTCACAGAGCTGAGTGAGGTCACAGAGCTGAGTGTGTTTCCCGCGCTGAGTGAGGACTCAGAGCTGAGTGAGGACTCAGAGCTGAGTGAGGACTCAGAGCTGAGTGAGTTTCCCGCGCTGAGTGAGGACACAGAGCTGAGTGAGGACTCACAGCTGAGTGAGTTTCCCGCGCTGAGTGAGGTCAGAGAGGTGAGTGAGGTCAGAGAGGTGAGTGAGGTCAGAGAGGTGAGTGAGGTCAGAGAGCTGAGTGAGGACTCAGAGCTGAGTGAGGTCAGAGAGCTGAGTGAGGACTCAGAGCTGAGTGAGGACTCAGAGCTGAGTGAGGACTCAGAGCTGAGTGAGGTCACAGAGCTGAGTGAGGACTCAGAGCTGAGTGAGGACACAGAGCTGAGTGAGTTTCCCGCGCTGAGTGAGGTCACAGAGCTGAGTGAGTTTCCCGCGCTGAGTGAGGTCACAGAGCTGAGTGAGGTCACAGAGCTGAGTGAGGTCACAGAGCTGAGTGAGGTCACAGAGCTGAGTGAGTTTCCCGCGCTGAGTGAGGACGCAGAGCTGAGTGAGGACTCAGAGCTGAGTGAGGACTCAGAGCTGAGTGAGTTTCCCGCGCTGAGTGAGGACACAGAGCTGAGTGAGGACTCACAGCTGAGTGAGTTTCCCGCGCTGAGTGAGGTCAGAGAGGTGAGTGAGGTCAGAGAGGTGAGTGAGGTCAGAGAGGTGAGTGAGGTCAGAGAGGTGAGTGAGGTCAGAGAGGTGAGTGAGGTCAGAGAGCTGAGTGAGGTCACAGAGCTGAGTGAGGTCACAGAGCTGAGTGAGGACTCAGAGCTGAGTGAGGACTCAGAGCTGAGTGAGTTTCCCGCGCTGAGTAAGGACACAGAGCTGAGTGAGGACTCACAGCTGAGTGAGTTTCCTGCGCTGAGTGAGGTCAGAGAGGTGAGTGAGGTCAGAGAGCTGAGTGAGGTCAGAGAGCTGAGTGAGGTCACAGAGCTGAGTGAGGACTCAGAGCTGAGTGAGGACTCAGAGCTGAGTGAGGTCAGAGAGCTGAGTGAGGACTCAGAGCTGAGTGAGGACTCAGAGCTGAGTGAGGACTCAGAGCTGAGTGAGGTCACAGAGCTGAGTGAGGACTCAGAGCTGAGTGAGGTCACAGAGCTGAGTGAGGTCACAGGGCTGAGTGAGGTCACAGAGCTGAGTGAGGTCACAGAGCTGAGTGAGGTCACAGAGCTGAGTGAGTTTCCCGCGCTGAGTGAGGACTCAGAGCTGAGTGAGGACTCAGAGCTGAGTGAGGACTCAGAGCTGAGTGAGGACTCAGAGCTGAGTGAGGACTCAGAGCTGAGTGAGGACTCAGAGCTGAGTGAGGACTCAGAGCTGAGTGAGTTTCCTGCGCTGAGTGAGGACTCAGAGCTGAGTGAGTTTCCTGCGCTGAGTGAGGTCACAGAGCTGAGTGAGGTCACAGAGCTGAGTGAGGTCACAGTGCTGAGTGAGGTCACAGAGCTGAGTGAGTTTCCCGCGCTGAGTGAGGACTCAGAGCTGAGTGAGGACACAGAGGTGAGTGAGTTTCCCGCGCTGAGTGAGGACTCAGAGCTGAGTGAGGACTCAGAGCTGAGTGAGGACTCAGAGGTGAGTGAGGACTCAGAGCTGAGTGAGTTTCCCGCGCTGAGTGAGGACTCAGAGCTGAGTGAGGTCACAGAGCTGAGTGAGGACACAGAGCTGAGTGAGGTCACAGAGCTGAGTGAGGTCACAGAGCTGAGTGAGGTCACAGAGCTGAGTGAGGTCACAGAGCTGAGTGAGGACTCAGAGCTGAGTGAGGACTCAGAGCTGAGTGAGGACTCAGAGCTGAGTGAGGACTCAGAGCTGAGTGAGGTCACAGAGCTGAGTGAGGTCACAGAGCTGAGTGAGGTCACAGAGCTGAGTGAGGTCACAGAGCTGAGTGAGGTCACAGAGCTGAGTGAGGTCACAGAGCTGAGTGAGGTCACAGAGCTGAGTGAGGTCACAGAGCTGAGTGAGGTCACAGAGCTGAGTGAGGTCACAGAGCTGAGTGTGTTTCCCGCGCTGAGTGAGGACTCAGAGGTGAGTGAGGACACAGAGGTGAGTGAGGACACAGAGGTGAGTGAGTTTCCCGCGCTGAGTGAGGACTCAGAGCTGAGTGAGGACTCAGAGCTGAGTGAGGACTCAGAGCTGAGTGAGTTTCCCGCGCTGAGTGAGGACTCAGAGCTGAGTGAGGACTCAGAGCTGAGTGAGGACTCAGAGCTGAGTGAGGTCACAGAGCTCAGTGAGTTTCCCGCGCTGAGTGAGGACTCAGAGCTGAGTGAGGACTCAGAGCTGAGTGAGGTCACAGAGCTGAGTGAGGTCACAGAGCTGAGTGAGGTCACAGAGCTGAGTGAGGTCACAGAGCTGAGTGAGGTCACAGAGCTGAGTGAGGTCACAGAGCTGAGTGAGGTCACAGAGCTGAGTGAAGTCACAGAGCTGAGTGAGTTTCCCGCGCTGAGTGAGGACTCAGAGCTGAGTGAGGACTCAGAGCTGAGTGAGGTCACAGAGCTGAGTGAGGTCACAGAGCTGAGTGAGGTCACAGAGCTGAGTGAGTTTCCTGAGCTGAGTGAGGACTCAGAGCTGAGTGAGGACTCAGAGCTGAGTGAGGTCACAGAGCTGAGTGAGGTCACAGAGCTGAGTGAGGTCACAGAGCTGAGTGAGGTCACAGAGCTGAGTGAGGTCACAGAGCTGAGTGAGTTTCCCGCGCTGAGTGAGGACTCAGAGCTGAGTGAGGACTCAGAGCTGAGTGAGGACTCAGAGCTGAGTGAGGACTCAGAGCTGAGTGAGTTTCCCGCGCTGAGTGAGGACTCAGAGCTGAGTGAGGACTCAGAGCTGAGTGAGGTCACAGAGCTGAGTGAGGTCACAGAGCTGAGTGAGGTCACAGAGCTGAGTGAGGTCACAGAGCTGAGTGAGGTCACAGAGCTGAGTGAGGACTCAGAGCTGAGTGAGGACTCAGAGCTGAGTGAGGACTCAGAGCTGAGTGAGGACTCAGAGCTGAGTGAGGTCACAGAGCTGAGTGAGGTCACAGAGCTGAGTGAGGTCACAGAGCTGAGTGAGGTCACAGAGCTGAGTGAGGTCACAGAGCTGAGTGTGTTTCCCGCGCTGAGTGAGGACTCAGAGCTGAGTGAGTTTCCCGCGCTGAGTGAGGTCACAGAGCTGAGTGAGAACAGAGAGCTGAGTGAGTTTCCCGCGCTGAGTGAGGTCACAGAGCTGAGTGAGGTCACAGAGCTGAGTGAGGACTCAGAGCTGAGTGAGGACTCAGAGCTGAGTGAGTTTCCTGCGCTGAGTGAGGACTCAGAGCTGAGTGAGTTTCCTGCGCTGAGTGAGGACTCAGAGCTGAGTGAGGACTCACAGCTGAGTGAGTTTCCCGCGCTGAGTGAGGACTCAGAGCTGAGTGAGGACACAGAGGTGAGTGAGTTTCCCGCGCTGAGTGAGGACTCAGAGCTGAGTGAGGACTCAGAGCTGAGTGAGGACTCAGAGCTGAGTGAGGACTCAGAGCTGAGTGAGGACTCAGAGCTGAGTGAGGACTCAGAGCTGAGTGAGTTTCCTGCGCTGAGTGAGGACTCAGAGCTGAGTGAGTTTCCTGCGCTGAGTGAGGACTCAGAGCTGAGTGAGTTTCCTGCGCTGAGTGAGGACTCACAGCTGAGTGAGTTTCCCGCGCTGAGTGAGGACATAGAGGTGAGTGAGGACATAGAGGTGAGTGAGGACACAGAGGTGAGTGAGTTTCCCGCGCTGAGTGAGTTTCCCGCGCTGAGTGAGTTTCCCGCGCTGAGTGAGTTTCCCGCGCTGAGTGAGTTTCCCGCGCTGAGTGAGTTTCCCGCGCTGAGTGAGTTTCCCGCGCTGAGTGAGTTTCCCGCGCTGAGTGAGTTTCCCGCGCTGAGTGAATTCACAGAGCTGAGTGAGTTTCCCGCGCTGAGTGAGGACTCAGAGCTGAGTGAGGACTCAGAGCTGAGTGAGTTTCCTGCGCTGAGTGAGGACTCAGAGCTGAGTGAGTTTCCTGCGCTGAGTGAGGTCACAGAGCTGAGTGAGGTCACAGAGCTGAGTGAGGTCACAGAGCTGAGTGAGGTCACAGAGCTGAGTGAGGTCACAGAGCTGAGTGAGGTCACAGAGCTGAGTGAGGTCACAGAGCTGAGTGAGGTCACAGAGCTGAGTGTGTTTCCCGCGCTGAGTGAGGACTCAGAGCTGAGTGAGGACTCAGAGCTGAGTGAGGACTCAGAGCTGAGTGAGGACTCAGAGCTGAGTGAGTTTCCCGCGCTGAGTGAGGACACAGAGCTGAGTGAGGACTCACAGCTGAGTGAGTTTCCCGCGCTGAGTGAGGTCAGAGAGGTGAGTGAGGTCACAGAGGTGAGTGAGGTCACAGAGGTGAGTGAGGTCACAGAGGTGAGTGAGGACTCAGAGCTGAGTGAGGACTCAGAGCTGGGTGCGGACTCAGAGCTGGGTGCGGACTCAGAGCTGGGTGCGGACTCAGAGCTGGGTGCGGACTCAGAGCTGAGTGAGGACTCAGAGCTGATTGAGGACTCAGAGCTGAGTGAGGACTCAGAGCTGAGTGAGTTTCCTGCGCTGAGTGAGGACTCAGAGCTGAGTGAGTTTCCTGCGCTGAGTGAGGACTCAGAGCTGAGTGAGTTTCCCGCGCTGAGTGAGGTCACAGAGCTGAGTGAGGTCACAGAGCTGAGTGAGTTTCCCGCGCTGAGTGAGGACTCAGAGCTGAGTGAGGACACAGAGGTGAGTGAGTTTCCCGCGCTGAGTGAGGACTCAGAGCTGAGTGAGGACTCAGAGCTGAGTGAGGACTCAGAGCTGAGTGAGGACTCAGAGCTGAGTGAGGACTCAGAGCTGAGTGAGGACTCAGAGCTGAGAGAGTTTCCCGCGCTGAGTGAGGACTCAGAGCTGAGTGAGGACTCAGAGCTGAGTGAGGACTCAGAGCTGAGTGAGGACTCAGAGCTGAGTGAGGACTCAGAGCTGAGTGAGGTCACAGAGCTGAGTGTGTTTCCCGCGCTGAGTGAGGACTCAGAGCTGAGTGAGGACTCAGAGCTGAGTGAGGACTCAGAGCTGAGTGAGTTTCCCGCGCTGAGTGAGGACTCAGAGCTGAGTGAGGACTCAGAGCTGAGTGAGTTTCCCGCGCTGAGTGAGGACTCAGAGCTGAGTGAGGACTCAGAGCTGAGTGAGGTCACAGAGCTGAGTGAGGTCACAGAGCTGAGTGAGGTCACAGAGCTGAGTGAGGTCACAGAGCTGAGTGAGGTCACAGAGCTGAGTGAGGTCACAGAGCTGAGTGAGGTCACAGAGCTGAGTGAAGTCACAGAGCTGAGTGAGTTTCCCGCGCTGAGTGAGGACTCAGAGCTGAGTGAGGACTCAGAGCTGAGTGAGGTCACAGAGCTGAGTGAGGTCACAGAGCTGAGTGAGGTCACAGAGCTGAGTGAGTTTCCTGAGCTGAGTGAGGACTCAGAGCTGAGTGAGGACTCAGAGCTGAGTGAGGTCACAGAGCTGAGTGAGGTCACAGAGCTGAGTGAGGTCACAGAGCTGAGTGAGGTCACAGAGCTGAGTGAGGTCACAGAGCTGAGTGAGGTCACAGAGCTGAGTGAGGTCACAGAGCTGAGTGAGGTCACAGAGCTGAGTGAGGTCACAGAGCTGAGTGAGTTTCCCGCGCTGAGTGAGGACTCAGAGCTGAGTGAGGACTCAGAGCTGAGTGAGGACTCAGAGCTGAGTGAGTTTCCCGCGCTGAGTGAGGACTCAGAGCTGAGTGAGGACTCAGAGCTGAGTGAGGACTCAGAGCTGAGTGAGGTCACAGAGCTGAGTGAGGTCACAGAGCTGAGTGAGGTCACAGAGCTGAGTGAGGTCACAGAGCTGAGTGAGGTCACAGAGCTGAGTGAGGACTCAGAGCTGAGTGAGGACTCAGAGCTGAGTGAGGACTCAGAGCTGAGTGAGGACTCAGAGCTGAGTGAGTTTCCCGCGCTGAGTGAGGACTCAGAGCTGAGTGAGGTCACAGAGCTGAGTGAGGTCACAGAGCTGAGTGAGGTCACAGAGCTGAGTGAGTTTCCCGCGCTGAGTGAGGACTCAGAGCTGAGTGAGGACTCAGAGCTGAGTGAGGACTCAGAGCTGAGTGAGGTCACAGAGCTGAGTGAGGTCACAGAGCTGAGTGAGGTCACAGAGCTGAGTGAGGTCACAGAGCTGAGTGAGGTCACAGAGCTGAGTGAGGTCACAGAGCTGAGTGAGTTTCCCGCGCTGAGTGAGGACTCAGAGCTGAGTGAGTTTCCCGCGCTGAGTGAGGTCACAGAGCTGAGTGAGAACAGAGAGCTGAGTGAGTTTCCCGCGCTGAGTGAGGTCACAGAGCTGAGTGAGGTCACAGAGCTGAGTGAGGACTCAGAGCTGAGTGAGGACTCAGAGCTGAGTGAGTTTCCTGCGCTGAGTGAGGACTCAGAGCTGAGTGAGTTTCCTGCGCTGAGTGAGGACTCAGAGCTGAGTGAGGACTCACAGCTGAGTGAGTTTCCCGCGCTGAGTGAGGACTCAGAGCTGAGTGAGGACACAGAGGTGAGTGAGTTTCCCGCGCTGAGTGAGGACTCAGAGCTGAGTGAGGACTCAGAGCTGAGTGAGGACTCAGAGCTGAGTGAGGACTCAGAGCTGAGTGAGTTTCCTGCGCTGAGTGAGGACTCAGAGCTGAGTGAGTTTCCTGCGCTGAGTGAGGACTCAGAGCTGAGTGAGTTTCCTGCGCTGAGTGAGGACTCACAGCTGAGTGAGTTTCCCGCGCTGAGTGAGGACATAGAGGTGAGTGAGGACATAGAGGTGAGTGAGGACACAGAGGTGAGTGAGTTTCCCGCGCTGAGTGAGTTTCCCGCGCTGAGTGAGTTTCCCGCGCTGAGTGAGTTTCCCGCGCTGAGTGAGTTTCCCGCGCTGAGTGAGTTTCCCGCGCTGAGTGAGTTTCCCGCGCTGAGTGAGTTTCCCGCGCTGAGTGAGTTTCCCGCGCTGAGTGAGTTTCCCGCGCTGAGTGAATTCACAGAGCTGAGTGAGTTTCCCGCGCTGAGTGAGGACTCAGAGCTGAGTGAGGACTCAGAGCTGAGTGAGTTTCCTGCGCTGAGTGAGGACTCAGAGCTGAGTGAGTTTCCTGCGCTGAGTGAGGTCACAGAGCTGAGTGAGGTCACAGAGCTGAGTGAGGTCACAGAGCTGAGTGAGGTCACAGAGCTGAGTGAGGTCACAGAGCTGAGTGAGGTCACAGAGCTGAGTGAGGTCACAGAGCTGAGTGTGTTTCCCGCGCTGAGTGAGGACTCAGAGCTGAGTGAGGACTCAGAGCTGAGTGAGGACTCAGAGCTGAGTGAGGACTCAGAGCTGAGTGAGGACTCAGAGCTGAGTGAGTTTCCCGCGCTGAGTGAGGACACAGAGCTGAGTGAGGACTCACAGCTGAGTGAGTTTCCCGCGCTGAGTGAGGTCAGAGAGGTGAGTGAGGTCACAGAGGTGAGTGAGGTCACAGAGGTGAGTGAGGTCACAGAGGTGAGTGAGGACTCAGAGCTGAGTGAGGACTCAGAGCTGGGTGCGGACTCAGAGCTGGGTGCGGACTCAGAGCTGGGTGCGGACTCAGAGCTGGGTGCGGACTCAGAGCTGAGTGAGGACTCAGAGCTGATTGAGGACTCAGAGCTGAGTGAGGACTCAGAGCTGAGTGAGTTTCCTGCGCTGAGTGAGGACTCAGAGCTGAGTGAGTTTCCTGCGCTGAGTGAGGACTCAGAGCTGAGTGAGTTTCCCGCGCTGAGTGAGGTCACAGAGCTGAGTGAGGTCACAGAGCTGAGTGAGGTCACAGAGCTGAGTGAGTTTCCCGCGCTGAGTGAGGACTCAGAGCTGAGTGAGGACACAGAGGTGAGTGAGTTTCCCGCGCTGAGTGAGGACTCAGAGCTGAGTGAGGACTCAGAGCTGAGTGAGGACTCAGAGCTGAGTGAGGACTCAGAGCTGAGTGAGGACTCAGAGCTGAGAGAGTTTCCCGCGCTGAGTGAGGACTCAGAGCTGAGTGAGGACTCAGAGCTGAGTGAGGACTCAGAGCTGAGTGAGGACTCAGAGCTGAGTGAGGTCACAGAGCTGAGTGTGTTTCCCGCGCTGAGTGAGGACTCAGAGCTGAGTGAGGACTCAGAGCTGAGTGAGGACTCAGAGCTGAGTGAGGACTCAGAGCTGAGTGAGTTTCCCGCGCTGAGTGAGGACTCAGAGCTGAGTGAGGACTCAGAGCTGAGTGAGTTTCCCGCGCTGAGTGAGGACTCAGAGCTGAGTGAGGACTCAGAGCTGAGTGAGGTCACAGAGCTGAGTGAGGTCACAGAGCTGAGTGAGGTCACAGAGCTGAGTGAGGACTCAGAGCTGAGTGAGGACTCAGAGCTGAGTGAGTTTCCCGCGCTGAGTGAGGACTCAGAGCTGAGTGAGGTCACAGAGCTGAGTGTGTTTCCCGCGCTGAGTGAGGACTCAGAGCTGAGTGAGGACACAGAGCTGAGTGAGGACTCAGAGCTGAGTGAGGACTCAGAGCTGAGTGAGGACTCAGAGCTGAGTGAGTTTCCCGCGCTGAGTGAGGACTCAGAGCTGAGTGAGGACTCAGAGCTGAGTGAGTTTCCCGCGCTGAGTGAGGACTCAGAGCTGAGTGAGGACTCAGAGCTGAGTGAGGACTCAGAGCTGAGTGAGTTTCCCGCGCTGAGTGAGGACTCAGAGCTGAGTGAGGACTCAGAGCTGAGTGAGGACTCAGAGCTGAGTGAGTTTCCCGCGCTGAGTGAGGACTCAGAGCTGAGTGAGGACTCAGAGCTGAGTGAGTTTCCCGCGCTGAGTGAGGACTCAGAGCTGAGTGAGGACTCAGAGCTGAGTGAGGACTCAGAGCTGAGTGAGTTTCCCGCGCTGAGTGAGGACTCAGAGCTGAGTGAGGACTCAGAGCTGAGTGAGGACTCAGAGCTGAGTGAGGACTCAGAGCTGAGTGAGGACTCAGAGCTGAGTGAGGTCACAGAGCTGAGTGAGTTTCCCGCGCTGAGTGAGGACTCAGAGCTGAGTGAGGACTCAGAGCTGAGTGAGGACTCAGAGCTGAGTGAGGTCACAGAGCTGAGTGAGGTCACAGAGCTGAGTGAGGTCACAGAGCTGAGTGAGGTCACAGAGCTGAGTGTGTTTCCCGCGCTGAGTGAGGTCACAGAGCTGAGTGAGAAGAGAGAGCTGAGTGAGTTTCCCGCGCTGAGTGAGGTCACAGAGCTGAGTGAGGTCACAGAGCTGAGTGAGGTCACAGAGCTGAGTGAGGACTCAGAGCTGAGTGAGGACTCAGAGCTGAGTGAGTTTCCTGCGCTGAGTGAGGACTCAGAGCTGAGTGAGTTTCCTGCGCTGAGTGAGGACTCAGAGCTGAGTGAGGACTCACAGCTGAGTGAGTTTCCCGCGCTGAGTGAGGACTCAGAGCTGAGTGAGGACACAGAGGTGAGTGAGTTTCCCGCGCTGAGTGAGGACTCAGAGCTGAGTGAGGACTCAGAGCTGAGTGAGGACTCAGAGCTGAGTGAGGACTCAGAGCTGAGTGAGGACTCAGAGCTGAGTGAGTTTCCTGCGCTGAGTGAGGACTCAGAGCTGAGTGAGTTTCCTGCGCTGAGTGAGGACTCAGAGCTGAGTGAGTTTCCTGCGCTGAGTGAGGACTCACAGCTGAGTGAGTTTCCCGCGCTGAGTGAGGACTCAGAGCTGAGTGAGGACATAGAGGTGAGTGAGGACATAGAGGTGAGTGAGGACACAGAGGTGAGTGAGTTTCCCGCGCTGAGTGAGTTTCCCGCGCTGAGTGAGTTTCCCGCGCTGAGTGAGTTTCCCGCGCTGAGTGAGTTTCCCGCGCTGAGTGAATTCACAGAGCTGAGTGAGTTTCCCGCGCTGAGTGAGGACTCAGAGCTGAGTGAGGACTCAGAGCTGAGTGAGTTTCCTGCGCTGAGTGAGGACTCAGAGCTGAGTGAGTTTCCTGCGCTGAGTGAGGACTCAGAGCTGAGTGAGGTCACAGAGCTGAGTGAGGTCACAGAGCTGAGTGAGGTCACAGAGCTGAGTGTGTTTCCCGCGCTGAGTGAGGACTCAGAGCTGAGTGAGGACTCAGAGCTGAGTGAGGACTCAGAGCTGAGTGAGGACTCAGAGCTGAGTGAGGACTCAGAGCTGAGTGAGTTTCCCGCGCTGAGTGAGGACACAGAGCTGAGTGAGGACTCACAGCTGAGTGAGTTTCCCGCGCTGAGTGAGGTCAGAGAGGTGAGTGAGGTCAGAGAGGTGAGTGAGGTCACAGAGGTGAGTGAGGTCACAGAGGTGAGTGAGGTCACAGAGCTGAGTGAGGACTCAGAGCTGAGTGAGGACTCAGAGCTGGGTGCGGACTCAGAGCTGGGTGCGGACTCAGAGCTGGGTGCGGACTCAGAGCTGGGTGCGGACTCAGAGCTGAGTGAGGACTCAGAGCTGAGTGAGGACTCAGAGCTGAGTGAGGACTCAGAGCTGAGTGAGTTTCCTGCGCTGAGTGAGGACTCAGAGCTGAGTGAGTTTCCTGCGCTGAGTGAGGACTCAGAGCTGAGTGAGTTTCCCGCGCTGAGTGAGGTCACAGAGCTGAGTGAGGTCACAGAGCTGAGTGAGGTCACAGAGCTGAGTGAGGTCACAGAGCTGAGTGAGTTTCCCGCGCTGAGTGAGGACTCAGAGCTGAGTGAGGACACAGAGGTGAGTGAGTTTCCCGCGCTGAGTGAGGACTCAGAGCTGAGTGAGGACTCAGAGCTGAGTGAGGACTCAGAGCTGAGTGAGGACTCAGAGCTGAGTGAGGACTCAGAGCTGAGAGAGTTTCCCGCGCTGAGTGAGGACTCAGAGCTGAGTGAGGACTCAGAGCTGAGTGAGGACTCAGAGCTGAGTGAGGTCACAGAGCTGAGTGTGTTTCCCGCGCTGAGTGAGGACTCAGAGCTGAGTGAGGACTCAGAGCTGAGTGAGGACTCAGAGCTGAGTGAGTTTCCCGCGCTGAGTGAGGACTCAGAGCTGAGTGAGGACTCAGAGCTGAGTGAGGACTCAGAGCTGAGTGAGTTTCCCGCGCTGAGTGAGGACTCAGAGCTGAGTGAGAACTCAGAGCTGAGTGAGGACTCAGAGCTGAGTGAGGTCACAGAGCTGAGTGAGGACTCAGAGATGAGTGAGGACTCAGAGCTGAGTGAGTTTCCCGCGCTGAGTGAGGACTCAGAGCTGAGTGAGGTCACAGAGCTGAGTGTGTTTCCCGCGCTGAGTGAGGACTCAGAGCTGAGTGAGGACTCAGAGCTGAGTGAGGACTCAGAGCTGAGTGAGGACTCAGAGCTGAGTGAGTTTCCCGCGCTGAGTGAGGACTCAGAGCTGAGTGAGGACTCAGAGCTGAGTGAGGACTCAGAGCTGAGTGAGGTCACAGAGCTGAGTGAGGTCACAGAGCTGAGTGAGTTTCCCGCGCTGAGTGAGGACTCAGAGCTGAGTGAGGACTCAGAGCTGAGTGAGGTCACAGAGCTGAGTGAGGTCACAGAGCTGAGTGTGTTTCCCGCGCTGAGTGAGGACTCAGAGCTGAGTGAGGACTCAGAGCTGAGTGAGGACTCAGAGCTGAGTGAGTTTCCCGCGCTGAGTGAGGACTCACAGCTGAGTGAGTTTCCCGCCCTGAGTGAATTCACAGAGCTGAGTGAGTTTCCCGCGCTGAGTGAGGACTCAGAGCTGAGTGAGGACATAGAGGTGAGTGAGGACACAGAGGTGAGTGAGTTTCCCGCGCTGAGTGAGGACTCAGAGCTGAGTGAGGACTCAGAGCTGAGTGAGGACTCAGAGCTGAGTGAGTTTCCCGCGCTGAGTGAGTTTCCCGCGCTGAGTGAGGACTCAGAGCTGAGTGAGGACTCAGAGCTGAGTGAGGACTCAGAGCTGAGTGAGGACTCAGAGCTGAGTGAGGACTCAGAGCTGAGTGTGTTTCCCGCGCTGAGTGAGGTCACAGAGCTGAGTGAGTTTCCCGCGCTGAGTGAGGACTCAGAGCTGAGTGAGGACTCAGAGCTGAGTGAGGACTCAGAGCTGAGTGAGGACTCAGAGCTGAGTGAGGACTCAGAGCTGAGTGAGGACTCAGAGCTGAGTGAGGTCACAGAGCTGAGTGAGTTTCCCGCGCTGAGTGAGGACTCAGAGCTGAGTGAGGTCACAGAGCTGAGTGAGGTCACAGAGCTGAGTGAGGACTCAGAGCTGAGTGAGGACTCAGAGCTGAGTGAGGACTCAGAGCTGAGTGAGGACTCAGAGCTGAGTTTGTTTCCCGCGCTGAGTGAGGACTCAGAGCTGAGTGAGGTCACAGAGCTGAGTGAGGACTCAGAGCTGAGTGAGGACTCAGAGCTGAGTGAGGACTCAGAGCTGAGTGAGGACTCAGAGCTGAGTGAGGACTCAGAGCTGAGTGAGTTTCCCGCGCTGAGTGAGGTCAGAGAGCTGAGTGAGGTCAGAGAGCTGAGTGAGGACTCAGAGCTGAGTGAGGACTCAGAGCTGAGTGAGTTTCCCGCGCTGAGTGAGGACTCAGAGCTGAGTGAGGACTCAGAGCTGAGTGAGGACTCAGAGCTGAGTGAGGACTCAGAGCTGAGTGAGTTTCCCGCGCTGAGTGAGGACTCAGAGCTGAGTGAGGACTCAGAGCTGAGTGAGGACACAGAGCTGAGTGTGTTTCCCACGTTGAGTGAGGACACAGAGCTGAGTGAGGACACAGAGCTGAGTGAGTTTCCCGCGTTGAGTGAGGACTCAGAGCTGAGTGAGGACTCAGAGCTGAGTGAGTTTCCCGCGCTGAGTGAGGACTCAGAGCTGAGTGAGGACTCAGAGCTGAGTGAGGACTCAGAGCTGAGTGAGGACTCCGAGCTGAGTGTGTTTCCCACATTGAGTGAGGACTCAGAGCTGAGTGAGGACTCAGAGCTGAGTGAGGACACAGAGCTGAGTGAGGACACAGAGCTGAGTGAGGACTCAGAGCTAAGTGAGTTTCCCGCGCTGAGTGAGGACTCAGAGCTGAGTGAGGACTCAGAGCTGAGTGAGGACTCAGAGCTGAGTGAGGACTCAGAGCTGAGTGTGTTTCCCACGTTGAGTGAGGACTCAGAGCTGAGTGAGGACTCAGAGCTGAGTGAGGACTCAGAGCTGAGTGAGTTTCCCGCGCTGAGTGAGGACTCAGAGCTGAGTGAGGACACAGAGCTGAGTGAGGACACAGAGCTGAGTGAGGACACAGAGCTGAGTGAGGACACAGAGCTGAGTGAGGACACAGAGCTGAGTGAGGACACAGAGCTGAGTGAGGACACAGAGCTGGGTGAGGTCACAGAGCTGGGTGAGGTCACAGAGCTGGGTGAGGTCACAGAGCTGAGTGAGTTTCTCGCGCTGAGTAAGGAGACAGAGCTGAGTGAGGACAAAGAGCTGAGTGAGGTCACAGGGCTGAGTGAGGTCACAGGGCTGAGTGAGGTCACAGGGCTGAGTGAGGTCACGGGGCTGAGGGAGGACACAGAGCTGAGGGAGGACACAGAGCTGAGGCAGGACACAGAGCTGAGGGAGGACACAGAGCTGAGTGAGGACAAAGAGATGAGTGAGGACACAGAGCTGAGTGAGTTTCCCGCGCTGAGTGAGGTCACAGAGCTGAGTGAGGACACAGAGCTGAGTGAGGACACAGAGCTGAGTGAGGACACAGAGCTGAGTGAGGAGAGAGAGCTGAGTGAGGACAGAGAGCTGAGTGAGGTCACAGAGCTGAGTGAGTTTCCCGCGTTGAGTGAGGTCACAGAGCTGAGTGAGGACACAGAGCTGAGGGAGGTCACAGAGCTGAGTGAGGTCACAGAGCGGGGTGAGGTCACAGAGCTGGGTGAGGACACAGAGCTGAGTGAGGTCACAGAGCTGGGTCAGGTCACAGAGCTGGGTCAGGTCACAGAGCTGAGTGAGGTCACAGAGCTGAGTGAGGTCACAGAGCTGAGTGAGTTTCCCGCGCTGAGTGAGGTCACAGAGCTGAGAGAGGACAGAGAGCTGAGTGAGGTCACAGAGCTGAGTGAGGACACAGAGCTGAGTGAGGTCACAGAGCTGAGTGAGGACACAGAGCTGATTGAGTTTCCCGCGTTGAGTGAGGTCACAGAGCTGGGTCAGGTCACAGAGCTGAGTGAGGTCACAGAGCTGAGTGAGGTCACAGAGCTGAGTGAGGACAGAGAGCTGAGTGAGGACAGAGAGCTGAGTGAGGACAGAGAGCTGAGTGAGGACAGAGAGCTGAGTGAGGACAGAGAGCTGAGTGAGGACAGAGAGCTGAGTGAGGACAGAGAGCTGAGTGAGGACAGAGAGCTGAGTGAGGACAGAGAGCTGAGTGAGGACACAGAGCTGAGTGAGGACACAGAGCTGAGTGAGGACACAGAGCTGAGTGAGGACACAGAGCTGAGTGAGGACACAGAGCTGAGTGAGGACACAGAGCTGAGTGAGGACACAGAGCTGAGTGAGGACACAGAGCTGAGTGAGGACACAGAGCTGAGTGAGGACACAGAGCTGAGTGAGGACACAGAGCTGAGTGAGGACACAGAGCTGAGTGAGGACACAGAGCTGAGTGAGTTTTCCGCGCTGAGTGAGGTCACAGAGCTGAGTGAGGACACAGAGCTGAGTGAGGACACAGAGCTGAGTGAGGACACAGAGCTGAGTGAGGACACAGAGCTGAGTTAGTTTCCCGCGTTGAGTGAGGTCACAGAGCTGAGTGAGGTCACAGAGCTGAGTGAGGTCACAGAGCTGAGTGACTTTCCCGCGCTGAGTGAGGTCACAGAGCTGAGTGAGGTCACAGAGCTGAGTAAGGTCACAGATCTGAGTGAGGACACAGAGCTGAGTGAGGTCACAGAGCTGAGTGAGGTCACAGAGCTGAGTGAGTTTCCCGCGCTGAGTGAGGACACAGAGCTGAGTGAGGACACAGAGCTGAGTGAGTTTCCCGAGCTGAGTGAGTTTCCCGCGCTGAGTGAGGTCACAGAGCTCAGTGAGGACACAGAGCTGAGTGAGGTCACAGAGCTGAGTGAGGACACAGACCTGAGTGAGGACATAGAGCTGAGAGAGTTTCCCGCGTTGAGTGAGGACACAGAGCTGAGTGAGGTCACAGAGCTGAGTGAGTTTCCCGCGCTGAGTGAGGACACAGAGCTGAGTGAGGTCACCGAGCTGAGTGAGTTTCCCGCGCTGAGTGAGGACACAGAGCTGAGTGAGGACACAGAGCTGAGTGAGGACACAGAGCTGAGTGAGGACACAGAGCTGAGTGAGGACACAGAGCTGAGTGAGGACACAGAGCTGAGAGAGTTTCCCGCGTTGAGTGAGGACACAGAGCTGAGTGAGGTCACAGAGCTGAGTGAGGACACAGAGCTGGGTGATGTCACAGAGCTGAGTGAGGACAGAGAGCTGAGTGAGGACACAGAGCTGAGTGAGGACACAGAGCTGAGTGAGGACACAGAGAAGACTGAGGACACAGGGCTGAGTGAGGTCACAGGGCTGAGTGAGGACAGAGAGCTGAGGGAGGACAGAGAGCTGAGGGAGGACAGAGAGCTGAGGGAGGACAGAGAGCTGAGGGAGGACAGAGAGCTGAGGGAGGACAGAGCTGAGGGAGGACAGAGAGCTGAGGGAGGACAGAGAGCTGAGGGAGGACAGAGAGCTGAGGGAGGACAGAGAGCTGAGGGAGGACAGAGAGCTGAGGGAGGACAGAGAGCTGAGGGAGGACAGAGAGCTGAGGGAGGACACAGAGCTGAGGGAGGACACAGAGCTGAGGGAGGACACAGAGCTGAGGGAGGACACAGAGCTGAGGGAGGACACAGAGCTGAGGGAGGACACAGAGCTGAGGGAGGACACAGAGCTGAGGGAGGACACAGAGCTGAGGGAGGACACAGAGCTGAGGGAGGACACAGAGCTGAGGGAGGACACAGAGCTGAGGGAGGACACAGAGCTGAGGGAGGACACAGAGCTGAGGGAGGACACAGAGCTGAGGGAGGACACAGAGCTGAGGGAGGACACAGAGCTGAGGGAGGACACAGAGCTGAGTGAGTTTCCCGCGCTGAGTGAGGACACAGAGCTGAGTGAGGACACAGAGCTGAGTGAGGACACAGAGCTGAGTGAGTTTCCCGCGTTGAGTGAGGTCACAGAGCTGAGTGAGTTTCCCGCGCTGAGTGAGGTCACAGAGGTGAGTGAGGACACAGAGCTGAGTGAGGTCACAGAGCTGAGTGAGGTCACAGAGCTGAGTGAGGACACAGAGCTGAGTGAGGTCACAGAGCTGAGTGAGGTCACAGAGCTGAGGGAGGACTCAGAGCTGAGGGAGGACTCAGAGCTGAGGGAGGTCACAGAGCTGAGGGAGGTCACAGAGCTGAGGGAGGTCACAGAGCTGAGGGAGGTCACAGAGCTGAGTGAGTTTCCCGCGCTGAGTGAGGTCACAGAGGTGAGTGAGGACACAGAGGTGAGTGAGGACACAGAGGTGAGTGAGGACACAGAGCTGAGTGAGGTCACAGAGCTGAGTGAGGTCACAGAGCTGAGTGAGGTCACAGAGCTGAGTGAGGTCACAGAGCTGAGTGAGGACTCAGAGCTGAGTGAGGACTCAGAGCTGAGTGAGGACTCAGAGCTGAGGGAGGTCACAGAGCTGAGGGAGGTCACAGAGCTGAGGGAGGTCACAGAGCTGAGGGAGGTCACAGAGCTGAGTGAGGACACAGAGCTGAGGGAGTTTCCCGCGCTGAGTGAGGTCACAGAGGTGAGTGAGGACACAGAGCTGAGTGAGGACACAGAGCTGAGTGAGGACACAGAGCTGAGTGAGGACACAGAGCTGAGTGAGTTTCCCGCGTTGAGTGAGGTCACAGAGCTGAGTGAGGACACAGAGCTGAGTGAGGACTCAGAGCTGAGTGAGGTCACAGAGCTGAGTGAGGTCACAGAGCTGAGTGAGGACACAGAGCTGAGTGAGGTCACAGAGCTGAGTGAGGACTCAGAGCTGAGTGAGGACTCAGAGCTGAGTGAGGTCACAGAGCTGAGTGAGGTCACAGAGCTGAGTGAGGTCACAGAGCTGAGTGAGGACTCAGAGCTGAGTGAGGACTCAGAGCTGAGTGAGGACTCAGAGCTGAGTGAGGTCACAGAGCTGAGTGAGGTCACAGAGCTGAGTGAGGACACAGAGCTGAGTGAGGTCACAGAGCTGAGTGAGGACACAGAGCTGAGTGAGGACTCAGAGCTGAGTGAGGTCACAGAGCTGAGTGAGGTCACAGAGCTGAGTGAGGACTCAGAGCTGAGTGAGGACTCAGAGCTGAGTGAGGACTCAGAGCTGAGGGAGGTCACAGAGCTGAGGGAGGTCACAGAGCTGAGGGAGGTCACAGAGCTGAGTGAGGTCACAGAGCTGAGTGAGTTTCCCGCGCTGAGTGAGGTCACAGAGGTGAGTGAGGACACAGAGCTGAGTGAGGTCACAGAGCTGAGTGAGGTCACAGAGCTGAGTGAGGTCACAGAGCTGAGTGAGGTCACAGAGCTGAGTGAGGTCACAGAGCTGAGTGAGGACTCAGAGCTGAGTGAGGTCACAGAGCTGAGTGAGGACTCAGAGCTGAGTGAGGTCACAGAGCTGAGTGAGGACTCAGAGCTGAGGGAGGTCACAGAGCTGAGTGAGTTTCCAGCGCTGAGTGAAGTCACAGAGCTGAGTGAGGTCACAGAGCTGAGTGAGGACACAGAGCTGAGTGAGGACACAGAGCTGAGTGAGGTCACAGAGCTGAGTGAGGTCACAGAGCTGAGTGAGTTTCCCGCGTTGAGTGAGGACACAGAGCTGAGTGAGGACACAGAGCTGAGTGAGGACACAGAGCTGAGTGAGGACACAGAGCTGAGTGAGGACACAGTGCTGAGTGAGGACACAGAGCTGAGTGAGGACACAGAGCTGAGTGAGGACACAGAGCTGAGTGAGGACACAGAGCTGAGTGAGGACACAGAGCTGAGTGAGGACACAGAGCTGAGTGAGGTCACAGAGCTGAGTGAGTTTCCAGCGCTGAGTGAGGACTCAGAGCTGAGTGAGGACTCAGAGCTGAGTGAGGACTAAGAGCTGAGTGAGGACTCAGAGCTGAGTGATTTTCCCGCGTTGAGTGAGGTCACAGAGCTGAGTGAGTTTGCAGCGCTGAGTGAGGACACAGAGCTGAGTGAGGACACAGAGCTGAGTGAGTTTCCCGCGTTCAGTGAGGACACAGAGCTGAGTGAGGACACAGAGCTGAGTGAGGACTCAGAGCTGAGTGATTTTCCCGCGTTGAGTGAGGTCACAGAGCTTAGTGAGGACACAGAGCTGAGTGAGGACACAGAGCTGAGTGAGGACACAGAGCTGAGTGAGGACACAGAGCTGAGTGAGGTCACAGAGCTGAGTGAGGTCACAGAGCTGAGTGAGGTCACAGAGCTGAGTGAGGACACAGAGCTGATTGAGTTTCCCGCGTTGAGTGAGGTCACAGAGCTCAGGGAGGTCACAGAGCTGAGTGAGGACACGGAGCTGAGTGAGGACACGGAGCTGAGTGAGGACACAGAGCTGAGTGAGGTCACAGAGCTGAGTGAGTTTCCAGCGCTGAGTGAGGTCACAGAGCTGAGTGAGGTCACAGAGCTGAGTGAGGACTCAGAGCTGAGTGAGGTCACAGAGCTGAGTGAGGACTCAGAGCTGAGTGAGGACTCAGAGCTGAGTGAGGACTCAGAGCTGAGTGAGGTCACAGAGCTGAGTGAGGTCACAGAGCTGAGTGAGGACTCAGAGCTGAGTGAGGACTCAGAGCTGAGGGAGGTCCCAGAGCTGAGGGAGGTCCCAGAGCTGAGGGAGGTCCCAGAGCTGAGTGAGGACACAGAGCTGAGTGAGGACACAGAGCTGAGTGAGGTCACAGAGCTGAGTGAGGACACAGAGCTGAGTGAGGACACAGAGCTGAGTGAGGACACAGAGCTGAGTGAGGTCACAGAGCTGAGTGAGGACTCAGAGCTGAGTGAGGACTCAGAGCTGAGTGAGGACTCAGAGCTGAGTGAGGACTCAGAGCTGAGTGAGGACTCAGAGCTGAGTGAGGACTCAGAGCTGAGTGATTTTCCCGCGTTGAGTGAGGTCACAGAGCTTAGTGAGGACACAGAGCTGAATGAGGTCACAGAGCTGAGTGAGGACACAGAGCTGAGTGAGGACACAGAGCTGAGTGAGGACACAGAGCTGAGTGAGTTTCCCGCGTTGAGTGAGGTCACAGAGCTGAGTGAGGACTCAGAGCTGAGTGAGGACACAGAGCTGAGTGAGGACACAGAGCTGAGTGAGTTTCCCGCGCTGAGTGAGGTCACAGAGCTGAGTGAGGACTCAGAGCTGAGTGAGGTCACAGAGCTGAGTGAGGACTCAGAGCTGAGTGAGGACTCAGAGCTGAGTGAGGTCACAGAGCTGAGTGAGGACACAGAGCTCAGTGAGGTCACAGAGCTGAGTGAGGACACAGAGCTGAGTGAGTTTCCCGCGTTGAGTGAGGTCACAGAGCTGAGTGAGGACTCAGAGCTGAGTGAGGACACAGAGCTGAGTGAGGACACAGAGCTGAGTGAGTTTCCCGCGTTGAGTGAGGTCACAGAGCTGAGTGAGGACTCAGAGCTGAGTGAGGTCACAGAGCTGAGTGAGGACACAGAGCTGAGTGAGGACAAAGAGCTGAGTGAGGTCACAGAGCTGAGTGAGGACACAGAGCTGAGTGAGGACACAGAGCTGAGTGAGGACACAGAGCTGAGTGAGGACACAGAGCTGAGTGAGGACTCAGAGCTGAGTGAGGACTCAGAGCTGAGTGAGGACACAGAGCTGAGTGAGGACACAGAGCTGAGTGAGTTTCCCGCGTTGAGTGAGGTCACAGAGCTGAGTGAGGACTCAGAGCTGAGTGAGGTCACAGAGCTGAGTGAGGACTCAGAGCTGAGTGAGGACAAAGAGCTGAGTGAGGTCACAGAGCTGAGTGAGGACACAGAGCTGAGTGAGGACACAGAGCTGAGTGAGGACACAGAGCTGAGTGAGTTTCCCGCGTTGAGTGAGGTCACAGAGCTGAGTGAGGACTCAGAGCTGAGTGAGGACACAGAGCTGAGTGAGGACACAGAGCTGAGTGAGTTTCCCGCGTTGAGTGAGGTCACAGAGCTGAGTGAGGACTCAGAGCTGAGTGAGGTCACAGAGCTGAGTGAGGACTCAGAGCTGAGTGAGGACAAAGAGCTGAGTGAGGTCACAGAGCTGAGTGAGGACACAGAGCTCAGTGAGGTCACAGAGCTGAGTGAGGACACGGAGCTGAGTGAGGACAAAGAGCTGAGTGAGGTCACAGAGCTGAGTGAGTTTCCCGAGCTGAGTGAGGGCAGAGAGCTGAGTGAGGACACAGAGCTGAGTGAGTTTCCAGCGCTGAGTGAGGGCAGAGAGCTGAGTGAGGACACAGAGCTGAGTGAGGACACAGAGCTGAGTGAGGACACAGAGCTGAGTGAGTTTCTCGAGCTGAATGAGTTTCCCGCGCTGAGTGAGGACACTGAGCTGAGTGAGGACACTGAGCTGAGTGAGGACACTGAGCTGAGTGAGGACACTGAGCTAAGTGAGTTTCCTGCGCTGAGTGAGGTCACAGAGCTGAGTGAGGACCCAGAGCTGACTGAGGTCACAGAGCTGAGTGAGGACCCAGAGCTGAGTGAGTTTCCCGCGCTGAGTGAGGTCACAGAGCTGAGTGAGGACTCAGAGCTGAGTGAGGACTCAGAGCTGAGTGAGGACTCAGAGCTGAGAGAAAACTCAGAGCTGAGAGAAAACTCAGAGCTGAGTGAGGACTCAGAGCTGAGTGAGGACTCAGAGCTGAGTGAGGTCACAGAGCTGAGTGAGGTCACAGAGCTGAGTGAGGACTCAGAGCTGAGTGAGGACTCAGAGCTGAGTGAGGACTCAGAGCTGAGTGAGGACTCAGAGCTGAGTGAGGACTCAGAGCTGAGTGAGTTTCCCTCGCTGAGTGAGGTCACAGAGCTGAGTGAGGTTACAGAGCTGAGTGAGTTTCCCGCGCTGTGTGAGGACTCAGAGCTGAGTGAGGACTCAGAGCTGAGTGAGGACTCAGAGCTGAGAGAGGACTCAGAGCTGAGTGAGGTCACAGAGCTGAGTGAGGTCACAGAGCTGAGTGAGGTCACAGAGCTGAGTGAGGTCACAGAGCTGAGTGAGTCCTCAGAGCTGAGAGAGGACTCAGAGCTGAGAGAGGACTCAGAGCTGAGTGAGGTCACAGAGCTGAGTGAGTTCACAGAGCTGAGTGAGGTCACAGAGGTGAGTGAGGTCACAGAGGTGAGTGAGGTCACAGAGCTGAGTGAGGTCACAGAGCTGAGTGAGGTCACAGAGCTGAGTGTGTTTCCCGCGCTGAGTGAGGACTCAGAGCTGAGTGAGGACTCAGAGCTGAGTGAGGACTCAGAGCTGAGTGAGGACTCAGAGCTGAGTGAGGTCACAGAGCTGAGTGAGGACTCAGAGCTGAGTGAGGACTCAGAGCTGAGTGAGGACTCAGAGCTGAGTGAGGACTCAGAGCTGTGTGAGGACTCAGAGCTGTGTGAGGACTCAGAGCTGTGTGAGGACTCAGAGCTGAGTGAGGTCACAGAGATGAGTGAGGTCACAGAGATGAGTGAGGTCACAGAGATGAGTGAGGTCACAGAGCTGAGTGAGGTCACAGAGGTGAGTGAGGACTGAGAGGTGAGTGAGGACTGAGAGGTGAGTGAGGACTCAGAGCTGAGTGAGTTTCCCGCGCTGAGTGAGGACACAGAGGTGAGTGAGTTTCCCGCGCTGAGTGAGGAGTCAGAGCTGAGTGAGGTCACAGAGCTGAGTGAGGACTCAGAGCTGAGTGAGGACTCAGAGCTGAGTGAGGACTCAGAGCTGAGTGAGTTTCCTGCGCTGAGTGAGTTTCCTGCGCTGAGTGAGGTCACAGAGGTGAGTGAGGACACAGAGGTGAGTGAGGACTCAGAGGTGAGTGAGGACTCAGAGGTGAGTGAGGACTCAGAGCTGAGTGAGGACTCAGAGGTGAGTGAGGTCACAGAGGTGAGTGAGGTCACAGAGCTGAGTGAGGACACAGAGCTGAGTGAGGTCACAGAGCTGAGTGAGGACTCAGAGCTGAGTGAGGACTCAGAGCTGAGTGAGGACTCAGAGCTGAGTGAGTTTCCCGCGCTGAGTGAGGACACAGAGCTAAGTGAGTTTCCCGCGCTGAGTGAGGACTCAGAGCTGAGTGAGTTTCCCGCGCTGAGTGAGGTCACAGAGCTGAGTGAGGTCACAGAGCTGAGTGAGGTCACAGAGCTGAGTGAGGGCTCAGAGCTGAGTGAGGTCACAGAGCTGAGTGAGGACACAGAGCTGAGTGAGTTCACAGAGCTGAGTGAGTTCACAGAGCTGAGTGAGGACACAGAGCTGAGTGAGGACACAGAGCTGAGTGAGGACACAGAGCTGAGTGAGGACTCAGAGCTGAGAGAGGACTCAGAGCTGAGTGAGTTTCCCGCGCTGAGTGAGGACACAGAGGTGAGTGAGTTTCCCGCGCTGAGTGAGGACACAGAGGTGAGTGAGTTTCCCGAGCTGAGTGAGGACACAGAGGTGAGTGAGTTTCCCGCTCTGAGTGAGGACTCAGACCTGAGTGAGTTTCCCGCGCTGAGTGAGGTCACAGAGCTGAGTGAGGTCACAGAGCTGAGTGAGGTCACAGAGCTGAGTGAGGACTCAGAGCTGAGTGAGGACTCAGAGCTGAGTGAGGTCACAGAGCTGAGTGAGGTCACAGAGCTGAGTGAGTTTCCCGCGCTGAGTGAGTTTCCCGCGCTGAGTGAGTTTCCCGCGCTGAGTGAGGGCTCAGAGCTGAGTGAGGGCTCAGAGCTGAGTGAGGACACAGAGCTGAGTGAGGACACAGAGCTGAGTGAGGACACAGAGCTGAGTGAGGTCACAGAGCTGAGTGAGGTCACAGAGCTGAGTGAGGTCACAGAGCTGAGTGAGGTCACAGAGCTGAGTGAGGTCACAGAGCTGAGTGAGGGCTCAGAGCTGAGTGAGGGCTCAGAGCTGAGTGAGGGCTCAGAGCTGAGTGAGGGCTCAGAGCTGAGTGAGTTTCCCGCGCTGAGTGAGGTCACAGAGCTGAGTGAGGTCACAGAGCTGAGTGAGGTCACAGAGCTGAGTGAGGACACAGAGCTGAGTGAGGACTCAGAGGTGAGTGAGGACTCAGAGGTGAGTGAGGACTCAGAGGTGAGTGAGGACTCAGAGGTGAGTGAGGACTCAGAGGTGAGTGAGGACTCAGAGCTGAGTGAGTTTCCCGCGCTGAGTGAGGTCACAGAGCTGAGTGAGGTCACAGAGCTGAGTGAGGTCACAGAGCTGAGTGTGTTTCCCGCGCTGAGTGAGGACTCAGAGCTGAGTGAGGACTCAGAGCTGAGTGAGGTCACAGAGCTGAGTGAGGACTCAGAGCTGAGTGAGGTCACAGAGGTGAGTGAGTTTCCTGCGCTGAGTGAGGACTCAGAGCTGAGTGAGGACTCAGAGCTGAGTGAGGACTCAGAGGTGAGTGAGGTCACAGAGGTGAGTGAGGACACAGAGCTGAGTGAGGACTCAGAGCTGAGTGAGGACTCAGAGCTGAGTGAGGACTCAGAGCTGAGTGAGGACTCAGAGCTGAGTGAGGACTCAGAGCTGAGTGAGGACTCAGAGCTGAGTGAGTTTCCCGCGCTGAGTGAGGACTCAGAGCTGAGTGAGGTCACAGAGCTGAGTGAGGTCACAGAGCTGAGTGAGGGCTCAGAGCTGAGTGAGGTCACAGAGCTGAGTGAGGTCACAGAGCTGAGTGAGGTCACAGAGCTGAGTGAGGTCACAGAGCTGAGTGAGGACTCAGAGCTGAGTGAGGACTCAGAGCTGAGTGAGGACTCAGAGCTGAGTGAGGACTCAGAGCTGAGTGAGGACTCAGAGCTGAGTGAGGACTCAGAGCTGAGTGAGGTCACAGAGCTGAGTGAGGTCACAGAGCTGAGTGAGTTTCCCGCGCTGAGTGAGGACACAGAGGTGAGTGAGTTTCCCGCGCTGAGTGAGGACACAGAGGTGAGTGAGTTTCCCGCGCTGAGTGAGGTCACAGAGCTGAGTGAGGTCACAGAGCTGAGTGAGGACTCAGAGCTGAGTGAGGACTCAGAGCTGAGTGAGGACTCAGAGCTGAGTGAGTTTCCTGCGCTGAGTGAGTTTCCTGCGCTGAGTGAGGTCACAGAGGTGAGTGAGGTCACAGAGGTGAGTGAGGACTCAGAGGTGAGTGAGGACTCAGAGGTGAGTGAGGACTCAGAGGTGAGTGAGGACTCAGAGCTGAGTGAGGACTCAGAGGTGAGTGAGGTCACAGAGGTGAGTGAGGTCACAGAGCTGAGTGAGGACACAGAGGTGAGTGAGGTCACAGAGCTGAGTGAGGACTCAGAGCTGAGTGAGGACTCAGAGCTGAGTGAGGACTCAGAGCTGAGTGAGTTTCCCGCGCTGAGTGAGGACACAGAGCTAAGTGAGTTTCCCGCGCTGAGTGAGGACTCAGAGCTGAGTGAGTTTCCCGCGCTGAGTGAGGTCACAGAGCTGAGTGAGGTCACAGAGCTGAGTGAGGTCACAGAGCTGAGTGAGGACACAGAGCTGAGTGAGGACACAGAGCTGAGTGAGTTCACAGAGCTGAGTGAGTTCACAGAGCTGAGTGAGGACACAGAGCTGAGTGAGGACTCAGAGCTGAGAGAGGACTCAGAGCTGAGAGAGGACTCAGAGCTGAGAGAGGACTCAGAGCTGAGTGAGTTTCCCGCGCTGAGTGAGGACACAGAGGTGAGTGAGTTTCCCGCGCTGAGTGAGGACACAGAGGTGAGTGAGTTTCCCGAGCTGAGTGAGGACACAGAGGTGAGTGAGTTTCCCGCGCTGAGTGAGGACTCAGACCTGAGTGAGTTTCCCGCGCTGAGTGAGGTCACAGAGCTGAGTGAGGTCACAGAGCTGAGTGAGGTCACAGAGCTGAGTGAGGACTCAGAGCTGAGTGAGGACTCAGAGCTGAGTGAGGTCACAGAGCTGAGTGAGGTCACAGAGCTGAGTGAGTTTCCCGCGCTGAGTGAGTTTCCTGCGCTGAGTGAGTTTCCTGCGCTGAGTGAGTTTCCCGCGCTGAGTGAGGGCTCAGAGCTGAGTGAGGGCTCAGAGCTGAGTGAGGACACAGAGCTGAGTGAGGACACAGAGCTGAGTGAGGACACAGAGCTGAGTGAGGTCACAGAGCTGAGTGAGGTCACAGAGCTGAGTGAGGTCACAGAGCTGAGTGAGGTCACAGAGCTGAGTGAGGTCACAGAGCTGAGTGAGGGCTCAGAGCTGAGTGAGGGCTCAGAGCTGAGTGAGGGCTCAGAGCTGAGTGAGGGCTCAGAGCTGAGTGAGGGCTCAGAGCTGAGTGAGTTTCCCGCGCTGAGTGAGGTCACAGAGCTGAGTGAGGTCACAGAGCTGAGTGAGGACACAGAGCTGAGTGAGGACTCAGAGGTGAGTGAGGACTCAGAGGTGAGTGAGGACTCAGAGGTGAGTGAGGACTCAGAGGTGAGTGAGGACTCAGAGCTGAGTGAGTTTCCCGCGCTGAGTGAGGTCACAGAGCTGAGTGAGGTCACAGAGCTGAGTGAGGTCACAGAGCTGAGTGTGTTTCCCGCGCTGAGTGAGGACTCAGAGCTGAGTGAGGACTCAGAGCTGAGTGAGGTCACAGAGCTGAGTGAGGACTCAGAGCTGAGTGAGGTCACAGAGCTGAGTGAGGTCACAGAGGTGAGTGAGTTTCCTGCGCTGAGTGAGGACTCAGAGCTGAGTGAGGACTCAGAGCTGAGTGAGGACTCAGAGGTGAGTGAGGACTCAGAGGTGAGTGAGGTCACAGAGGTGAGTGAGGACTCAGAGCTGAGTGAGGACTCAGAGCTGAGTGAGGACTCAGAGCTGAGTGAGGACTCAGAGCTGAGTGAGTTTCCCGCGCTGAGTGAGGACTCAGAGCTGAGTGAGTTTCCCGCGCTGAGTGAGTTTCCCGCGCTGAGTGAGGTCACAGAGCTGAGTGAGGTCACAGAGCTGAGTGAGGGCTCAGAGCTGAGTGAGGGCTCAGAGCTGAGTGAGGTCACAGAGCTGAGTGAGGACACAGAGCTGAGTGAGGTCACAGAGCTGAGTGAGGTCACAGAGCTGAGTGAGGACTCAGAGCTGAGTGAGGACTCAGAGCTGAGTGAGGACTCAGAGCTGAGTGAGGTCACAGAGCTGAGTGAGGTCACAGAGCTGAGTGAGTTTCCCGCGCTGAGTGAGGACACAGAGGTGAGTGAGTTTCCCGAGCTGAGTGAGGACACAGAGGTGAGTGAGTTTCCCGCGCTGAGTGAGGACTCAGACCTGAGTGAGTTTCCCGCGCTGAGTGAGGTCACAGAGCTGAGTGAGGACTCAGAGCTGAGTGAGGACTCAGAGCTGAGTGAGGACTCAGAGCTGAGTGAGGTCACAGAGCTGAGTGAGTTTCCCGCGCTGAGTGAGTTTCCCGCGCTGAGTGAGGTCACAGAGCTGAGTGAGGGCTCAGAGCTGAGTGAGGGCTCAGAGCTGAGTGAGGGCTCAGAGCTGAGTGAGGTCACAGAGCTGAGTGAGGTCACAGAGCTGAGTGAGGTCACAGAGCTGAGTGAGGTCACAGAGCTGAGTGAGGGCTCAGAGCTGAGTGAGGGCTCAGAGCTGAGTGAGGGCTCAGAGCTGAGTGAGTTTCCCGCGCTGAGTGAGGACTCAGAGCTGAGTGAGGTCACAGAGCTGAGTGAGGTCACAGAGCTGAGTGAGGACACAGAGCTGAGTGAGGACACAGAGCTGAGTGAGGACTCAGAGGTGAGTGAGGACTCAGACGTGAGTGAGGACTCAGAGGTGAGTGAGGACTCAGAGCTGAGTGAGTTTCCCGCGCTGAGTGAGGTCACAGAGCTGAGTGAGGGCTCAGAGCTGAGTGAGGGCTCAGAGCTGAGTGAGGGCTCAGAGCTGAGTGAGGTCACAGAGCTGAGTGAGGTCACAGAGCTGAGTGAGTTTCCCGCGCTGAGTGAGTTTCCCGCGCTGAGTGAGGACTCAGAGCTGAGTGAGTTTCCCGTGCTGAGTGAGTTTCCCGCGCTGAGTGAGGACTCAGAGCTGAGTGAGTTTCCCGCGCTGAGTGAGGACTCAGAGCTGAGTGAGTTTCCCGCGCTGAGTGAGGGCTCAGAGCTGAGTGAGGACTCAGAGCTGAGTGAGTTTCCCGCGCTGAGTGAGTTTCCCGCGCTGAGTGAGGGCTCAGAGCTGAGTGAGGTCACAGAGCTGAGTGAGTTTCCCGCGCTGAGTGAGGTCACAGAGCTGAGTGAGGTCACAGAGCTGAGTGAGGTCACAGAGCTGAGTGAGGTCACAGAGCTGAGTGAGGACTCAGAGCTGAGTGAGGACTCAGAGCTGAGTGAGTTTCCCGCGCTGAGTGAGGACTCAGAGCTGAGAGAAAACTCAGAGCTGAGTGAGGTCACAGAGCTGAGTGAGGTCACAGAGCTGAGTGAGGTCACAGAGCTGAGTGAGGTCACAGAGCTGAGTGAGGTCACAGAGCTGAGTGAGGACTCAGAGCTGAGTGAGGACTCAGAGCTGAGTGAGGACTCAGAGCTGAGTGAGGACTCAGAGCTGAGTGAGGACTCAGAGCTGAGTGAGTTTCCCGCGCTGAGTGAGGTCACAGAGCTGAGTGAGGTCACAGAGCTGAGTGAGGTCACAGAGCTGAGTGAGGACTCAGAGCTGAGTGAGGACTCAGAGCTGAGTGAGGACTCAGAGCTGTGTGAGTCCTCAGAGCTGTGTGAGTCCTCAGAGCTGAGTGAGGACTCAGAGCTGAGTGAGGACTCAGAGCTGAGTGAGGTCACAGAGGTGAGTGAGGTCACAGAGCTGAGTGAGTCCTCAGAGCTGAGAGAGGACTCAGAGCTGAGAGAGGACTCAGAGCTGAGTGAGGTCACAGAGCTGAGTGAGGTCACAGAGCTGAGTGAGGTCACAGAGCTGAGTGAGGACTCAGAGCTGAGTGAGGACTCAGAGCTGAGTGAGGACTCAGAGCTGTGTGAGGACTCAGAGCTGAGTGAGGTCACAGAGCTGAGTGAGGACTCAGAGCTGTGTGAGGACTCAGAGCTGAGTGAGGTCACAGAGCTGAGTGAGGACACAGAGATGAGTGAGGTCACAGAGCTGAGTGAGTTTCCCGCGCTGAGTGAGGACACTGAGGTGAGTGAGTTTCCCGCGCTGAGTGAGGTCACAGAGCTGAGTGAGGTCACAGAGCTGAGTGAGGACTCAGAGCTGAGTGAGGACTGAGAGGTGAGTGAGGACTCAGAGCTGAGTGAGTTTCCCGCGCTGAGTGAGGACTCAGAGCTGAGTGAGTTTCCCGCGCTGAGTGAGGTCACAGAGCTGAGTGAGGTCACAGAGCTGAGTGAGGTCACAGAGCTGAGTGAGGTCACAGAGCTGAGTGAGGACTCAGAGCTGAGTGAGGACTCAGAGCTGAGTGAGGATTCAGAGCTGAGTGAGTTTCCTGCGCTGAGTGAGTTTCCTGCGCTGAGTGAGGTCACAGAGGTGAGTGAGGTCACAGAGGTGAGTGAGGTCACAGAGCTGAGTGAGGACTCAGAGCTGAGTGAGGACTCAGAGCTGAGTGAGGACTCAGAGCTGAGTGAGGACTCAGAGCTGAGTGAGGACACAGAGCTGAGTGAGTTTCCCGCGCTGAGTGAGGACTCAGAGCTGAGTGAGTTTCCCGCGCTGAGTGAGGTCACAGAGCTCAGTGAGTTTCCAGCGCTGAGTGAGGTCACAGAGCTGAGTGAGGACACAGAGCTGAGTGAGTTTCCCGCGCTGAGTGAGGACTCAAAGCTGAGTGAGTTTCCCGCGCTGAGTGAGGACTCAGACCTGAGTGAGTTTCCCGCGCTGAGTGAGGACTCAGACCTGAGTGAGTTTCCCGCGCTGAGTGAGGACTCAGGCCTGAGTGAATTTCCTGCGCTGAGTGAGGTCACAGAGCTGAGTGAGGTCACAGAGCTGAGTGAGGTCACAGAGCTGAGTGAGGTCACAGAGCTGAGTGAGGACTCAGAGCTGAGTGAGGTCACAGAGCTGAGTGAGGACTCAGAGCCTAGTGAGGACTCAGAGCCTAGTGAGGACGCAGAGCCTAGTGAGGACGCAGAGGTGAGTGAGGACTCAGAGGTGAGTGAGGTCACAGAGGTGAGTGAGGTCACAGAGCTGAGTGAGTTTCCCGCGCTGAGTGAGGGCTCAGAGCTGAGTGAGGGCTCAGAGCTGAGTGAGGTCGCAGAGCTGAGTAAGTTTCCCGCACTGAGTGAGGTCGCAGAGCTGAGTGAGGACTCAGGGCTGAGTGAGGACTCAGGGCTGAGTGAGGACTCAGAGCTGAGTGAGGACTCAGAGCTGAGTGAGGACTCAGAGCTGAGTGAGGTCACAGAGCTGAGTGAGGACTCAGAGCTGAGTGAGGACACAGAGCTGAGTGAGGACACAGAGCTGAGTGAGGACTCAGAGCTGAGTGAGGACTCAGAGCTGAGTGAGTTTCCCGCGCTGAGTGAGGTCACAGAGGTGAGTGAGGTCACAGAGGTGAGTGAGGTCACAGAGGTGAGTGAGGACACAGAGGTGAGTGAGGACTCAGAGGTGAGTGAGGACTCAGAGCTGAGTGAGGTCACAGAGCTGAGTGAGTTTCCCGCGCTGAGTGAGGACTCAGAGCTGAGTGAGGACTCAGAGCTGAGTGAGGTCACAGAGGTGAGTGAGGACTCAGAGCTGAGTGAGGACTCAGAGCTGAGTGAGGACTCAGAGCTGAGTGAGGACTCAGAGCTGAGTGAGGTCACAGAGCTGAGTGAGTTTCCCGTGCTGAGTGAGGTCACAGAGCTGAGTGAGGACTCTGAGCTGAGTGAGGACTCTGAGCTGAGTGAGGACTCTGAGCTGAGTGAGGACTCTGAGCTGAGTGAGGACTCTGAGCTGAGTGAGGATTCAGAGCTGAGTGAGGTCACAGAGCTGAGTGAGGTCACAGAGCTGAGTGAGGTCACAGAGCTGAGTGAGGTCACAGAGCTGAGTGAGGTCACAGAGCTGAGTGAGGTCACAGAGCTGAGTGAGGTCACAGAGGTGAGTGAGGATTCAGAGCTGAGTGAGGACTCAGAGCTGAGTGAGTTTACCGCGCTGAGTGAGGTCACAGAGCTGAGTGAGTTTCCCGCGCTGAGTGAGGTCACAGAGCTGAGTGAGGACACAGAGGTGAGTGAGTTTCCCGCGCTGAGTGAGGACTCAGAGGTGAGTGAGTTTCCCGCGCTGAGTGAGGACTCAGAGCTGAGTGAGGACTCAGAGCTGAGTGAGGACTCAGAGCTGAGTGAGGTCACAGAGCTGAGTGAGGACTCAGAGCTGAGTGAGGACTCAGAGCTGAGTGAGGACTCAGAGCTGAGTGAGATTCCCGCGCTGAGTGAGTTTCCCGCGCTGAGTGAGGGCTCAGAGCTGAGTGAGGGCGCAGAGCTGAGTGAGGGCGCAGAGCTGAGTGAGGTCGCAGAGCTGAGTGAGGTCGCAGAGCTGAGTGAGGACTCAGAGCTGAGTGAGGTCACAGAGCTGAGTGAGGACTCAGAGCTGAGTGAGGTCACAGAGCTGAGTGAGGACTCAGAGGTGAGTGAGGACTCAGAGGTGAGTGAGGACTCAGAGGTGAGTGAGGACTCAGAGGTGAGTGAGGACTCAGAGCTGAGTGAGGTCACAGAGCTGAGTGAGGTCACAGAGCTGAGTGAGGTCACAGAGCTGAGTGAGGTCACAGAGCTGAGTGAGTTTCCCGCGCTGAGTGAGGACTCAGAGCTGAGTGAGGACTCAGAGCTGAGTCAGGTCACAGAGCTGAGTGAGGTCACAGAGCTGAGTGAGGTCACAGAGCTGAGTGAGGTCACAGAGCTGAGTGAGGTCACAGAGGTGAGTGAGGACTCAGAGCTGAGTGAGGACTCAGAGCTGAGTGAGGACTCAGAGCTGAGTGAGGTCACAGAGCTGAGTGAGGTCACAGAGCTGAGTGAGGTCACAGAGCTGAGTGAGGACTCAGAGCTGAGTGAGGTCACAGAGCTGAGTGAGGTCACAGAGCTGAGTGAGGACTCAGAGCTGAGTGAGGACTCAGAGCTGAGTCAGGTCACAGAGCTGAGTGAGGACTCAGAGCTGAGTGAGGACTCAGAGCTGAGTGAGGTCACAGAGCTGAGTGAGGACTCAGAGCTGAGTGAGGACTCAGAGCTGAGTGAGGACTCAGAGCTGAGTGAGGTCAAAGAGCTGAGTGAGGTCACAGAGCTGAGTGAGGTCACAGAGCTGAGTGAGGTCACAGAGCTGAGTGAGGTCACAGAGCTGAGTGAGGACTCAGATCTGAGTGAGGTCACAGAGGTGAGTGAGGACTCAGAGCTGAGTGAGGTCACAGAGCTGAGTGAGGACTCAGATCTGAGTGAGGACACAGAGCTGAGTGAGGACACAGAGCTGAGTGAGGACTCAGAGCTGAGTGAGGACTCAGAGCTGAGTGAGGTCACAGAGCTGAGTGAGGTCACAGAGCTGAGTGAGGTCACAGAGCTGAGTGAGGTCACAGAGCTGAATGAGGTCACAGAGCTGAGTGAGGACTCAGAGCTGAGTGAGGTCACAGAGCTGAGTGAGGTCACAGAGCTGAGTGAGGACACAGAGCTGAGTGAGGACACAGAGCTGAGTGAGTTTCCCGCGCTGAGTGAGGACTCAGAGCTGAGTGAGGACTCAGAGCTGAGTGAGGACTCAGAGCTGAGTGAGGTCACAGAGCTGAGTGAGGTCAAAGAGCTGAGTGAGGTCACAGAGCTGAGTGAGGACTCAGAGCTGAGTGAGGTCAAAGAGCTGAGTGAGGACTCAGAGCTGAGTGAGTTTCCCGCGCTGAGTGAGGACACAGAGCTGAGTGAGGACACAGAGCTGAGTGAGGACACAGAGGTGAGTGAGGACTCAGAGCTGAGTGAGGACTCAGAGCTGAGTGAGGACTCAGAGCTGAGTGAGGACTCAGAGCTGAGTGAGGACTCAGAGCTGAGTTTGTTTCCCGCGCTGAGTGAGGACTCAGAGCTGAGTGAGTTTCCCGCGCTGAGTGAGGACTCAGAGCTGAGTGAGTTTCCCGCGCTGAGTGAGGACTCAGAGCTGAGTGAGGACTCTGAGCTGAATGAGTTTCCTGCGCTGAGTGAGGTCACAGAGCTGAGTGAGGTCACAGAGCTGAGTGAGGACTCAGAGCTGAGTGAGGACTCAGAGCTGAGTGAGTTTCCCGCGCTGAGTGAGGACTCAGAGGTGAGTGAGTTTCCCGCGCTGAGTGAGGACTCAGAGCTGAGTGAGGTCACAGAGCTGAGTGAGGACTCAGAGCTGAGTGAGGACTCAGAGCTGAGTGAGGACTCAGAGCTGAGTGAGGACACAGAGCTGAGTGAGGTCACAGAGCTGAGTGAGGACTCAGAGCTGAGTGAGGACTCAGAGCTGAGTGAGGACTCAGAGCTGAGTGAGGTCACAGAGCTGAGTGAGGACTCAGAGCTGAGTGAGGACTCAGAGCTGAGTGAGGACTCAGAGCTGAGTGAGGACTCAGAGCTGAGTGAGGTCACAGAGCTGAGTGAGGACTCAGAGCTGAGTGAGGACTCAGAGCTGAGTGAGGACTCAGAGCTGAGTGAGGACACAGAGCTGAGTGAGTTTCCCGCGCTGAGTGAGGTCACAGAGCTGAGTGAGGACTCAGAGCTGAGTGAGGACTCAGAGCTGAGTGAGTTTACCGCGCTGATTGAGGTCACAGAGCTGAGTGAGGACTCAGAGCTGAGTGAGGACTCAGAGCTGAGTGAGGACTCAGAGCTGAGTGAGGTCACAGAGCTGAGTGAGGTCACAGAGCTGAGTGAGGACTCAGAGCTGAGTGAGGACTCAGAGCTGAGTGAGGACTCAGAGCTGAGTGAGGTCACAGAGCTGAGTGAGGTCACAGAGCTGAGTGAGGACTCAGAGCTGAGTGAGGACTCAGAGCTGAGTGAGGACACAGAGCTGAGTGAGGACTCAGAGGTGAGTGAGGACTCAGAGCTGAGTGAGTTTCCCACGCTGAGTGAGGTCACAGAGCTGAGTGAGGTCACAGAGCTGAGTGAGGTCACAGAGGTGAGTGAGGACTCAGAGCTGAGTGAGGTCACAGAGGTGAGTGAGGTCACAGAGGTGAGTGAGGACTCAGAGCTGAGTGAGGACTCAGAGCTGAGTGAGGACTCAGAGCTGAGTGAGGACTCAGAGCTGAGTGAGGACTCAGAGCTGAGTGAGGTCACAGAGCTGAGTGAGGTCACAGAGCTGAGTGAGGTCACAGAGCTGAGTGAGGACACAGAGCTGAGTGAGGACACAGAGCTGAGTGAGGACACAGAGCTGAGTGAGGACACAGAGCTGAGTGAGGACACAGAGCTGAGTGAGGACACAGAGCTGAGTGAGGACACAGAGCTGAGTGAGTTTCCCACGCTGAGTGAGGTCACAGAGGTGAGTGAGGTCACAGAGGTGAGTGAGGTCACAGAGGTGAGTGAGGTCACAGAGCTGAGTGAGGTCACAGAGCTGAGTGAGGTCACAGAGCTGAGTGAGGTCACAGAGGTGAGTGAGGTCACAGAGCTGAGTGAGGACTCAGAGCTGAGTGAGGACTCAGAGCTGAGTGAGGACTCAGAGCTGAGTGAGGACACAGAGCTGAGTGAGGACACAGAGCTGAGTGAGGACACAGAGCTGAGTGAGTTTCCCGCGTTGAGTGAGGACACAGAGCTGAGTGAGGACAGAGAGCTGAGTGAGGACACAGAGCTGAGTGAGGACTCAGAGCTGAGTGAGGTCAAAGAGCTGAGTGAGGTCAAAGAGCTGAGTGAGGTCAAAGAGCTGAGTTAGGTCACAGAGCTGAGTGAGGACACAGAGCTGAGTGAGGTCAAAGAGCTGAGTGAGGACACAGAGCTGAGTGAGGACACAGAGCTGAGTGAGGACACAGAGCTGAGTGAGGACACAGAGCTGAGTGAGGACACAGAGCTGAGTGAGTTTCCCGCGTTGAGTGAGGACAGAGAGCTGAGTGAGGACAGAGAGCTGAGTGAGGACTCAGAGCTGAGTGAGGTCAAAGAGCTGAGTGAGGTCAAAGAGCTGAGTGAGGTCAAAGAGCTGAGTGAGGACTCAGAGCTGAGTGGGGACACAGAGCTGAGTGAGGACACAGAGCTGAGTGAGGTCACAGAGCTGAGTGAGGACTCAGAGCTGAGTGAGGACTCAGAGCTGAGTGAGGACTCAGAGCTGAGTGAGGTCACAGAGCTGAGTGAGGTCACAGAGCTGAGTGAGGTCACAGAGCTGAGTGAGGACTCAGAGCTGAGTGAGGACTCAGAGCTGAGTGAGGTCACAGAGCTGAGTGTGGTCACAGAGCTGAGTGTGGTCACAGAGCTGAGTGAGGACTCAGAGCTGAGTGAGGACTCAGAGCTGAGTGAGGACACAGAGCTGAGTGAGGACTCAGAGGTGAGTGAGTTTCCCACGCTGAGTGAGGTCACAGAGCTGAGTGAGGACTCAGAGCTGAGTGAGGACACAGAGCTGAGTGAGGACACAGAGCTGAGTGAGGACTCAGAGGTGAGTGAGGTCACAGAGCTGAGTGAGGTCACAGAGGTGAGTGAGGACTCAGAGGTGAGTTAGGTCACAGAGGTGAGTGAGGACTCAGAGCTGAGTGAGGTCACAGAGCTGAGTGAGGACTCAGAGGTGAGTGAGGTCACAGAGGTGAGTGAGGACTCAGAGCTGAGTGAGGTCACAGAGCTGAGTGAGGTCACAGAGGTGAGTGAGGTCACAGAGCTGAGTGAGGACTCAGAGGTGAGTGAGGTCACAGAGCTGAGTGAGGACTCAGAGGTGAGTGAGGTCACAGAGCTGAGTGAGGTCACAGAGCTGAGTGAGTTTCCCGCGCTGAGTGAGGACACAGAGCTGAGTGAGGACACAGAGCTGAGTGAGTTTCCCGCGTTGAGTGAGGACAGAGAGCTGAGTGAGGACTCAGAGCTGACTGAGGACACAGAGCTGAGTGGGGACACAGAGCTGAGTGGGGACACAGAGCTGAGTGAGTTTCCCGCGCTGAGTGAGGACACAGAGCTGAGTGAGGACACAGAGCTTAGTGAGTTTCCCGCGTTGAGTGAGGACTCAGAGCTGAGTGAGGACTCAGAGCTGAGTGAGGACTCAGAGCTGAGTGAGGACACAGAGCTGAGTGAGGACACAGAGCTGAGTGAGGACACAGAGCTGAGTGAGGACACAGAGCTGAGTGAGTTTCCCACGCTGAGTGAGGTCACAGAGGTGAGTGAGGTCACAGAGGTGAGTGAGGTCACAGAGGTGAGTGAGGTCACAGAGCTGAGTGAGGTCACAGAGGTGAGTGAGGACTCAGAGGTGAGTGAGGACACAGAGGTGAGTGGGGACACAGAGCTGAGTGAGGTCACAGAGCTGAGTGAGGTCACAGAGCTGAGTGAGGTCAAAGAGCTGAGTGAGGTCAAAGAGCTGAGTGAGGTCAAAGAGCTGAGTGAGGACACAGAGCTGAGTGAGGACACAGAGCTGAGTGAGGACACAGAGCTGAGTGAGGACACAGAGCTGAGTGAGGACACAGAGCTGAGTGAGTTTCCCGCGTTGAGTGAGGACACAGAGCTGAGTGAGGACACAGAGCTGAGTGAGGTCACAGAGCTGAGTGAGGTCACAGAGCTGAGTGAGGTCACAGAGCTGAGTGAGGTCACAGAGCTGAGTGAGGACACAGAGCTGAGTGAGTTTCCCGCGTTGAGTGAGGACAGAGAGCTGAGTGAGGACTCAGAGCTGAGTGAGGTCAAAGAGCTGAGAGAGGACTCAGAGCTGAGTGAGGACTCAGAGCTGAGTGAGGTCACAGAGCTGAGTGAGGTCACAGAGCTGAGTGAGGTCACAGAGCTGGGTGAGGTCACAGAGCTGGGTGAGGTCACAGAGCTGAGTGAGGACTCAGAGCTGAGTGAGGACTCAGAGCTGAGTGAGTTTCCCGCGCTGAGTGAGTTTCCCGCGCTGAGTGAGTTTCCCGCGCTGAGTGAGGTCACAGAGCTGAGAGAGGACTCAGAGCTGAGTGAGGACTCAGAGCTGAGTGAGGTCACAGAGCTGAGTGAGGTCACAGAGCTGAGTGAGGTCACAGAGCTGAGTGAGGACTCAGAGCTGAGTGAGGACTCAGAGCTGAGTGAGGACTCAGAGCTGAGTGAGGACTCAGAGCTGAGTGAGGACTCAGAGCTGAGTGAGGACTCAGAGCTGAGTGAGGACTCAGAGCTGAGTGAGGACTCAGAGCTGAGTGAGTTTCCCGCGCTGAGTGAGGTCACAGAGCTGAGTGAGGTCACAGAGCTGAGTGAGGTCACAGAGCTGAGTGAGGACTCAGAGCTGAGTGAGGACTCAGAGCTGAGTGAGGTCACAGAGCTGAGTGAGGTCACAGAGCTGAGTGAGGACTCAGAGCTGAGTGAGGACTCAGAGCTGAGTGAGGACTCTGACCTGAGTGAGGACTCTGACCTGAGTGAGGACTCTGACCTGAGTGAGGACTCTGACCTGAGTGAGGATTCAGAGCTGAGTGAGTTTCCCGCGCTGAGTGAGGTCACAGAGCTGAGTGAGGTCACAGAGTTGAGTGAGGACACAGAGGTGAGTGAGGTCACAGAGGTGAGTGAGGACTCAGAGGTCAGTGAGGACTCAGAGGTGAGTGAGGACTCAGAGCTGAGTGAGTTTCCCGCGCTGAGTGAGGACACAGAGCTCAGTGAGTTTCCAGCGCTGAGTGAGGTCACAGAGCTGAGTGAGGTCACAGAGCTGAGTGAGGACACAGAGCTGAGTGAGTTTCCCGCGCTGAGTGAGGACTCAGAGCTGAGTGAGGACTCAGAGCTGAGTGAGGACTCAGAGCTGAGTGAGGACTCAGAGCTGAGTGAGGACTCAGAGGTGAGTGAGTTTCCCGCGCTGAGTGAGGACTCAGAGCTGAGTGAGGACTCAGAGCTGAGTGAGGACTCAGAGCTGAGTGAGTTTCCCGCGTCAGTGAGGACTCAGAGCTGAGTGAGGACTCAGAGCTGAGTGAGGTCGCAGAGCTGAGTGAGGTCGCAGAGCTGAGTGAGGACTCAGAGCTGAGTGAGGACTCAGAGCTGAGTGAGGACTCAGAGCTGAGTGAGGTCACAGAGCTGAGTGAGGTCACAGAGCTGAGTGAGGTCACAGAGCTGAGTGAGGTCACAGAGCTGAGTGAGGTCACAGAGCTGAGTGAGGTCGCAGAGGTGAGTGAGGTCGCAGAGGTGAGTGAGGTCGCAGAGGTGAGTGAGGTCGCAGAGGTGAGTGAGGTCGCAGAGGTGAGTGAGGTCGCAGAGGTGAGTGAGGACTCTGAGCTGAGTGAGGATTCAGAGCTGAGTGAGGACTCAGAGCTGAGTGAGGTCACAGAGCTGAGTGAGTTTCCCGTGCTGAGTGAGGTCACAGAGCTGAGTGAGGTCACAGAGCTGAGTGAGGACTCAGAGCTGAGTGAGGACTCAGAGCTGAGTGAGGACTCAGAGCTGAGTGAGTTTCCCGCGCTGAGTGAGGACTCAGAGGTGAGTGAGTTTCCCGCGCTGAGTGAGGACTCAGAGCTGAGTGAGGACTCAGAGCTGAGTGAGGTCACAGAGCTGAGTGAGTTTCCCGCGTTGAATGAGGACACAGAGCTGAGTGAGGTCACAGAGCTGAGTGAGGACTCAGAGCTGAGTGAGGACTCAGAGGTGAGTGAGGTCACAGAGGTGAGTGAGGTCACAGAGGTGAGTGAGGTCACAGAGGTGAGTGAGGACTCAGAGGTGAGTGAGTTTTCCGCGCTGAGTGGGGACTCAGAGCTGAGTTGAGGACACAGAGCTGAGTGAGGTCACAGAGCTGAGTGAGGACTCAGAGCTGAGTGAGGACTCAGAGCTGAGTGAGGACTCAGAGGTGAGTGTGTTTCCCGCGCTGAGTGAGGACTCAGAGCTGAGTGAGGTCGCAGAGCTGAGTAAGTTTCCCGCGCTGAGTGAGGTCACAGAGCTGAGTGAGGACTCAGGGCTGAGTGAGGACTCAGAGCTGAGTGAGGACACAGAGCTGAGTGAGGACTCAGAGCTGAGTGAGGACAGAGAGCTGAGTGAGGACAGAGAGCTGAGTGAGGACTCATAGCTGAGTGAATTTCCCGCGCTGAGTGAGGTCACAGAGCTGAGTGAGGACTCAGAGCTGAGTGAGGTCACAGAGGTGAGTGAGGTCACAGAGGTGAGTGAGGTCACAGAGCTGAGTGAGGACTCTGAGCTGAGTGAGGACTCTGAGCTGAGTGAGGACTCTGAGCTGAGTGAGGACTCTGAGCTGAGTGAGGACTCAGAGCTGAGTGAGTTTACCGCGCTGAGTGAGGACTCAGAGCTGAGTGAGGACTCAGAGCTGAGTGAGGTCACAGAGCTGAGTGAGGCCACAGAGCTGAGTGAGGACTCAGAGCTGAGTGAGGACTCAGAGCTGAGTGAGGTCACAGAGGTGAGTGAGGACACAGAGGTGAGTGAGGACACAGAGGTGAGTGAGGACACAGAGGTGAGTGAGTTTCCCGCGCTGAGTGAGGACACAGAGCTGAGTGAGGACACAGAGCTGAGTGAATTTCCCGCGCTGAGTGAGGACTCAGACCTGAGTGAGTTTCCCGCGCTGAGTGAGGACTCAGAGCTGAGTGAGGACACAGAGCTGAGTGAGGACTCAGAGCTGAGTGAGGACTCAGAGCTGAGTGAGGACTCAGAGCTGAGTGAGGACTCAGAGCTGAGTGAGGACTCAGAGCTGAGTGAGGACTCAGAGGTGAGTGTGTTTCCCGCGCTGAGTGAGGACTCAGAGCTGAGTGAGGACACAGAGCTGAGTGAGGTCACAGAGCTGAGTGAGGACTCAGAGCTGAGTGAGGACTCAGAGCTGAGTGAGGACTCAGAGGTGAGTGTGTTTCCCGCGCTGAGTGAGGACTCAGAGCTGAGTGAGGTCACAGAGCTGCGTGAGGACTCTGAGCTGCGTGAGGACTCTGAGCTGCGTGAGGACTCTGAGCTGAGTGAGGACTCTGAGCTGAGTGAGGACTCTGAGCTGAGTGAGGACTCTGAGCTGAGTGAGGACTCAGAGCTGAGTGAGGACTCAGAGCTGAGTGAGGACTCAGAGCTGAGTGAGGACTCAGAGGTGAGTGTGTTTCCCGCGCTGAGTGAGGACTCAGAGCTGAGTGAGGTCACAGAGCTGCGTGAGGACTCTGAGCTGCGTGAGGACTCTGAGCTGCGTGAGGACTCTGAGCTGAGTGAGGACTCTGAGCTGAGTGAGGACTCTGAGCTGAGTGAGGACTCTGAGCTGAGTGAGGACTCTGAGCTGAGTGAGGACTCAGAGCTGAGTGAGGACTCTGAGCTGAGTGAGGACTCTGAGCTGAGTGAGGACTCTGAGCTGAGTGAGGACTCTGAGCTGAGTGAGGACTCAGAGCTGAGTGAGTTTACCGCGCTGAGTGAGGTCACAGAGCTGAGTGAGGTCACAGAGCTGAGTGAGGTCACAGAGCTGAGTGAGGACTCTGAGCTGAGTGAGGACACAGAGGTGAGTGAGTTTCCCGCGCTGAGTGAGGACACAGAGGTGAGTGAGTTTCCCGCGCTGAGTGAGGACTCAGACCTGAGTGAGTTTCCCGCGCTGAGTGAGGACTCAGAGGTGAGTGAGGACTCAGAGCTGAGTGAGGACTCAGAGCTGAGTGAGGACTCAGAGCTGAGTGAGGACTCAGAGCTGAGTGAGGACTCAGAGCTGAGTGAGGACACAGAGCTGAGTGAGGACTCAGAGGTGAGTGTGTTTCCCGCGCTGAGTGAGGACTCAGAGCTGAGTGAGGACACAGAGCTGAGTGAGGACTCAGAGCTGAGTGAGGACTCAGAGCTGAGTGAGGACTCAGAGCTGAGTGAGGACTCAGAGCTGAGTGAGGACTCAGAGCTGAGTGAGGTCACAGAGCTGAGTGAGGTCACAGAGCTGAGTGAGTTTCCCGCGCTGAGTGAGTTTCCCGCGCTGAGTGAGGACTCAGAGCTGAGTGAGTTTACCGCGCTGATTGAGGTCACAGAGCTGAGTGAGGACTCAGAGCTGAGTGAGGACTCAGAGCTGAGTGAGTTTCCCGCGCTGAGTGAGGACTCAGAGGTGAGTGAGTTTCCTGCGCTGAGTGAGGTCACAGAGCTGAGTGAGGTCACAGAGCTGAGTGAGGTCACAGAGCTGAGTGAGGACTCAGAGCTGAGTGAGGACTCAGAGCTGAGTGAGGACTCAGAGCTGAGTGAGGACTCAGAGCTGAGTGAGGACTCAGAGCTGAGTGAGGACACAGAGCTGAGTGAGTTTCCCACGCTGAGTGAGGTCACAGAGCTGAGTGAGGACTCAGAGGTGAGTGAGGTCACAGAGGTGAGTGAGGACTCAGAGCTGAGTGAGGTCACAGAGGTGAGTGAGGACTCAGAGGTGAGTGAGGTCACAGAGCTGAGTGAGGTCACAGAGCTGAGTGAGGTCACAGAGCTGAGTGAGGTCACAGAGCTGAGTGAGGTCACAGAGCTGAGTGAGGACTCAGAGCTGAGTGAGGACTCAGAGCTGAGTGAGGACTCAGAGCTGAGTGAGTTTCCCGCGCTGAGTGAGGACACAGAGGTGAGTGAGTTTCCCGAGCTGAGTGAGTTTCCCACGCTGAGTGAGGACTCAGAGCTGAGTGAGGTCACAGAGCTGAGTGAGGATACAGAGCTGAGTGAGGACTCAGAGCTGAGCGAGGACTCAGAGCTGAGCGAGGTCACAGAGGTGAGCGAGGTCACAGAGCTGAGTGAGGTCACAGAGCTGAGTGAGGTCACAGAGCTGAGTGAGGTCACAGAGCTGAGTGAGGTCACAGAGCTGAGTGAGGTCACAGAGGTGAGTGAGGTCACAGAGCTGAGTGAGGTCACAGAGCTGAGTGAGGTCACAGAGCTGAGTTAGGACTCAGAGCTGAGTGAGGACTCAGAGCTGAGTGAGGACTCAGAGCTGAGTGAGGACTCAGAGCTGAGTGAGGACTCAGAGCTGAGTGAGGACTCAGAGCTGAGTGAGGACACAGAGGTGAGTGAGTTTCCCGCGCTGAGTGAGGACACAGAGCTGAGTGAGGACACAGAGCTGAGTGAGGTCAAAGAGCTGAGTGAGGACTCAGAGCTGAGTGAGTTTCCCGCGGTGAGTGAGGACACAGAGCTGAGTGAGGACACAGAGCTGAGTGAGGTCAAAGAGCTGAGTGAGTTTCCCGCGCTGAGTGAGGACTCAGAGCTGAGTGAGTTTGCCGCGCTGAGTGAGGACTCAGAGCTGAGTGAGTTTCCCGCGCTGAGTGAGGACTCAGACCTGAGTGAGTTTCCCGCGCTGAGTGAGGACTCAGAGCTGAGTGAGTTGCCCGCGCTGAGTGAGGACACAGAGCTGAGTGAGGACACAGAGCTGAGTGAGGACACAGAGCTGAGTGAGGTCACAGAGCTGAGTGAGGACTCAGAGCTGAGTGAGGACTCAGAGCTGAGTGAGGACTCAGAGCTGAGTGAGGACACAGAGCTGAGTGAGTTTCCCACGCTGAGTGAGGACTCAGACCTGAGTGAGTTTCCCGCGCTGAGTGAGTTTCCCGCGCTGAGTGAGGACTCAGAGCTGAGTGAGTTTACCGCGCTGAGTGAGGTCACAGAGCTCAGTGAGGACTCAGAGCTGAGTGAGGACTCAGAGCTGAGTGAGTTTCCCGCGCTGAGTGAGGACTCAGAGGTGAGTGAGTTTCCTGCGCTGAGTGAGGACACAGAGCTGAGTGAGGTCACAGAGCTGAGTGAGGTCACAGAGCTGAGTGAGGACTCAGAGCTGAGTGAGGACTCAGAGCTGAGTGAGGACTCAGAGCTGAGTGAGGACTCAGAGCTGAGTGAGGACTCAGAGCTGAGTGAGGACACAGAGCTGAGTGAGTTTCCCACGCTGAGTGAGGTCACAGAGGTGAGTGAGGTCACAGAGGTGAGTGAGGTCACAGAGGTGAGTGAGGACTCAGAGCTGAGTGAGGACTCAGAGGTGAGTGAGGTCACAGAGGTGAGTGAGGTCACAGAGGTGAGTGAGGTCACAGAGCTGAGTGAGGACTCAGAGCTGAGTGAGGACTCAGAGCTGAGTGAGGACTCAGAGCTGAGTGAGTTTCCCGCGCTGAGTGAGGACACAGAGGTGAGTGAGTTTCCCGCGCTGAGTGAGGACTCAGAGCTGAGTGAGTTTCCCACGCTGAGTGAGGACTCAGAGCTGAGTGAGGACACAGAGCTGAGTGAGTTTCCCGCGCTGAGTGAGGTCACAGAGCTGAGTGAGGTCACAGAGCTGAGTGAGGACTCAGAGCTGAGTGAGTTTCCCGCGCTGAGTGAGGACTCAGAGCTGAGTGAGGGCTCAGAGCTGAGTGAGGACACAGAGCTGAGTGAGGACACAGAGCTGAGTGAGTTTCCCGCGCTGAGTGAGGTCACAGAGCTGAGTGAGGTCACAGAGCTGAGTGAGGTCACAGAGCTGAGTGAGTTTCCCGCGCTGAGTGAGGACTCAGAGGTGAGTGAGGTCACAGAGGTGAGTGAGGTCACAGAGGTGAGTGAGGTCACAGAGGTGAGTGAGGTCACAGAGGTGAGTGAGGACTCTGAGCTGAGTGAGGACTCTGAGCTGAGTGAGGACTCTGAGCTGAGTGAGGACTCTGAGCTGAGTGAGTTTACCGCGCTGAGTGAGGACTCTGAGCTGAGTGAGGACTCTGAGCTGAGTGAGGACTCTGAGCTGAGTGAGGACTCTGAGCTGAGTGAGGACTCTGAGCTGAGTGAGGACTCTGAGCTGAGTGAGGACTCTGAGCTGAGTGAGTTTCCCACGCTGAGTGAGGACTCAGAGCTGAGTGAGGACTCTGAGCTGAGTGAGGACTCTGAGCTGAGTGAGGACTCTGAGCTGAGTGAGGCCACAGAGCTGAGTGAGGCCACAGAGCTGAGTGAGGCCACAGAGCTGAGTGAGGCCACAGAGCTGAGTGAGGCCACAGAGCTGAGTGAGGCCACAGAGCTGAGTGAGGCCACAGAGCTGAGTGAGGACTCAGAGCTGAGTGAGGACTCAGAGCTGAGTGAGGACTCAGAGCTGAGTGAGGACACAGAGCTGAGTGAGTTTCCCACGCTGAGTGAGGTCACAGAGCTGAGTGAGGACTCAGAGGTGAGTGAGGTCACAGAGGTGAGTGAGGACTCAGAGCTGAGTGAGGACTCAGAGCTGAGTGAGGACTCAGAGCTGAGTGAGGTCACAGAGGTGAGTGAGGTCACAGAGGTGAGTGAGGTCACAGAGGTGAGTGAGGTCACAGAGCTGCGTGAGGACTCAGAGCTGCGTGAGGACTCAGAGCTGAGTGAGGACTCAGAGCTGAGTGAGTTTCCCGCGCTGAGTGAGGACACAGAGGTGAGTGAGTTTCCCGAGCTGAGTGAGTTTCCCACGCTGAGTGAGGACTCAGAGCTGAGTGAGGACTCAGAGCTGAGTGAGTTTCCCGCGCTGAGTGAGGACTCAGAGCTGAGTGAGGACACAGAGCTGAGTGAGGACACAGAGCTGAGTGAGGACACAGAGCTGAGTGAGGACACAGAGCTGAGTGAGGACACAGAGCTGAGTGAGGACACAGAGCTGAGTGAGGTCACAGAGCTGAGTGAGGACTCAGAGCTGAGTGAGGACTCAGAGCTGAGTGAGGACTCAGAGCTGAGTGAGGACTCAGAGCTGAGTGAGTTTCCCGCGCTGAGTGAGGTCACAGAGCTGAGTGAGGTCACAGAGCTGAGTGAGGTCACAGAGCTGAGTGAGGTCACAGAGCTGAGTGAGGTCACAGAGCTGAGTGAGGACACAGAGCTGAGTGAGGACACAGAGCTGAGTGAGGTCACAGAGCTGAGTGAGGTCAAAGAGCTGAGTGAGGTCACAGAGCTGAGTGAGGATACAGAGCTGAGTGAGTACACAGAGCTGAGTGAGTTTCCCGCGCTGAGTGAGGACACAGAGGTGAGTGAGTTTCCCGCGCTGAGTGAGGACTCAGAGCTGAGTGAGTTTCCCACGCTGAGTGAGGTCACAGAGCTGAGTGAGGACACAGAGCTGAGTGAGGACACAGAGCTGAGTGAGGACACAGAGCTGAGTGAGGTCACAGAGCTGAGTGGGGACACAGAGCTGAGTGACGACACAGAGCTGAGTGAGGACACAGAGCTGAGTGAGGACTCAGAGCTGAGTGAGGACTCAGAGCTGAGTGAGTTTCCCACGCTGAGTGAGGTCACAGAGCTGAGTGAGGACTCAGAGGTGAGTGAGGACTCAGAGGTGAGTGAGGACTCAGAGGTGAGTGAGGACTCAGAGCTGAGTGAGGACTCAGAGCTGAGTGAGGACTCAGAGCTGAGTGAGTTTCCCGCGCTGAGTGAGGACTCAGAGCTGAGGGAGGTCACAGAGCTGAGTGAGGACTCAGAGGTGAGTGAGGCCACAGAGGTGAGTGAGGCCACAGAGGTGAGTGAGGTCACAGAGGTGAGTGAGGTCACAGAGGTGAGTGAGGACACAGAGTTGAGTGAGGACACAGAGGTGAGTGAGGACACAGAGCTGAGTGAGTTTCCCGCGCTGAGTGAGGACACAGAGCTGAGTGAGTTTCCCGCGATGAGTGAGGACTCAGATCTGAGTGAGTTTCCCGCGCTGAGTGAGGACTCAGAGCTGAGTGAGTTTCCCGCGCTGAGTGAAGACACAGAGCTGAGTGAGTTTCCCACGCTGAGTGAGGACTCAGACCTGAGTGAGTTTCCCGCGCTGAGTGAGGACTCAGAGCTGAGTGAGGACTTAGAGCTGAGTGAGTTTCCCGCGCTGAGTGAGGACTCAGAGCTGAGTGAGGACACAGAGCTGAGTGAGGACACAGAGCTGAGTGAGGACTCAGAGCTGAGTGAGGACTCAGAGCTGAGTGAGGACTCAGAGCTGAGTGAGGTCACAGAGCTGAGTGAGGTCACAGAGCTGAGTGAGGACTCAGAGCTGAGTGAGGACTCAGAGCTGAGTGAGGTCACAGAGCTGAGTGAGGACTCAGAGCTGAGTGAGGACTCAGAGCTGAGTGAGGACTCAGAGCTGAGTGAGGACTCAGAGCTGAGTGAGGTCACAGAGCTGAGTGAGGACACAGAGCTGAGTGAGGACTCAGAGCTGAGTGAGGACTCAGAGCTGAGTGAGGTCACAGAGCTGAGTGAGGTCACAGAGCTGAGTGAGGTCACAGAGCTGAGTGAGGTCACAGAGCTGAGTGAGGTCACAGAGCTGAGTGAGGACTCAGAGCTGAGTGAGGACTCAGAGCTGAGTGAGGACTCAGAGCTGAGTGAGGACTCAGAGCTGAGTGAGGACTCAGAGCTGAGTGAGGACTCAGAGCTGAGTGAGTTTCCCGCGCTGAGTGAGGACTCAGAGCTGAGTGAGTTTCCCGCGCTGAGTGAGGTCACAGAGCTGAGTGAGGACACAGAGCTGAGTGAGGACACAGAGCTGAGTGAGGTCAAAGAGCTGAGTGAGGACTCAGAGCGGAGTGAGTTTCCCGCGGTGAGTGAGGACACAGAGCTGAGTGAGGACACAGAGCTGAGTGAGTTTCCCGCGCTGAGTGAGGACTCAGAGCTGAGTGAGGACTCAGAGCAGAGTGAGTTTCCCGCGCTGAGTGAGGACTCAGAGCTGAGTGAGTTTCCCGCGCTGAGTGAGGACTCAGACCTGAGTGAGTTTCCCGCGCTGAGTGAGGACTCAGACCTGAGTGAGTTTCCCGCGCTGAGTGAGGACTCAGAGCTGAGTGAGTTTCCCACGCTGAGTGAGGACTCAGAGCTGAGGGAGGTCACAGAGGTGAGTGAGGACTCAGAGGTGAGTGAGGCCACAGAGGTGAGTGAGGTCACAGAGGTGAGTGAGGTCACAGAGGTGACTGAGGTCACAGAGGTGAGTGAGGACACAGAGGTGAGTGAGGACACAGAGGTGAGTGAGGACACAGAGCTGAGTGAGTTTCCCGCGCTGAGTGAGGACTCAGAGCTGAGTGAGTTTCCCGCGCTGAGTGAGGACTCAGAGCTGAGTGAGGACTCAGAGCTGAGTGAGTTTCCCGCGCTGAGTGAGGACTCAGAGCTGAGTGAGGACACAGAGCTGAGTGAGGTCACAGAGCTGAGTGAGGACACAGAGCTGAGTGAGGACACAGAGCTGAGTGAGGACTCAGAGCTGAGTGAGGTCACAGAGCTGAGTGAGGTCACAGAGCTGAGTGAGGTCACAGAGCTGAGTGAGGACTCAGAGCTGAGTGAGGACACAGAGCTGAGTGAGGTCACAGAGCTGAGTGAGGACTCAGAGCTGAGTGAGGACTCAGAGCTGAGTGAGGACTCAGAGCTGAGTGAGGACACAGAGCTGAGTGAGTTTCCCAAGCTGAGTGAGGTCACAGAGCTGAGTGAGGTCACAGAGCTGAGTGACGACTCAGAGGTGAGTGAGGTCACAGAGCTGAGTGAGGTCACAGAGCTGAGTGAGGACTCAGAGGTGAGTGAGGTCACAGAGGTGAGTGAGGACTCAGAGGTGAGTGAGGACTCAGAGCTGAGTGAGGACTCAGAGCTGAGTGAGGACTCAGAGGTGAGTGAGGACTCAGAGCTGAGTGAGGACTCAGAGCTGAGTGAGGACTCAGACGTGAGTGAGGTCACAGAGCTGAGTGAGGACTCAGAGCTGAGTGAGGACTCAGAGCTGAGTGAGGACTCAGAGCTGAGTGAGGACTCAGAGCTGAGTGAGGACTCAGAGCTGAGTGAGGACTCAGAGCTGAGTGAGTTTCCCGCGCTGAGTGAGGACACAGAGGTGAGTGAGTTTCCCGCGCTGAGTGAGGTCACAGAGCTGAGTGTGGACACAGAGCTGAGTGAGGACACAGAGCTGAGTGAGGACACAGAGCTGAGTGAGGTCACAGAGCTGAGTGAGGTCACAGAGCTGAGTGAGGACTCAGAGCTGAGTGAGGACTCAGAGCTGAGTGAGGACTCAGAGCTGAGTGAGTTTCCCGCGCTGAGGGAGGTCACAGAGCTGAGGGAGGTCACAGAGCTGAGGGAGGTCACAGAGCTGAGGGAGGTCACAGAGCTGAGTGAGGACACAGAGCTGAGTGAGGACACAGAGCTGAGTGAGGACACAGAGCTGAGTGAGGACACAGAGCTGAGTGAGTTTCCCGCGCTGAGTGAGGACTCAGAGCTGAGTGAGGACTCAGAGCAGAGTGAGTTTCCTGCGCTGAGTGAGGACTCACACCTGAGTGAGTTTCCCGCGCTGAGTGAGGACTCAGACCTGAGTGAGTTTCCCGCGCTGAGTGAGGACTCAGAGCTGAGTGAGTTTCCCGCGCTGAGTGAGGACTCAGACCTGAGTGAGTTTCCCGCGCTGAGTGAGGACTCAGACCTGAGTGAGTTTCCCGCGCTGAGTGAGGACTCAGAGCTGAGTGAGTTTCCCACGCTGAGTGAGGACTCAGAGCTGAGTGAGGACTCAGAGCTGAGTGAGGACTCAGAGCTGAGTGAGGACTCAGAGGTGAGTGAGGCCACAGAGGTGAGTGAGGCCACAGAGGTGAGTGAGGCCACAGAGGTGAGTGAGGACACAGAGGTGAGTGAGGACACAGAGGTGAGTGAGGACACAGAGCTGAGTGAGTTTCCCGCGCTGAGTGAGGACACAGAGCTGAGTGAGTTTCCCGCGCTGAGTGAGGACTCAGAGCTGAGTGAGTTTCCCGCGCTGAGTGAGGACTCAGAGCTGAGTGAGTTTCCCGCGCTGAGTGAGGACTCAGAGCTGAGTGAGTTTCCCGCGCTGAGTGAGGACTCAGAGCTGAGTGAGGACACAGAGCTGAGTGAGGACACAGAGCTGAGTGAGGACTCAGAGCTGAGTGAGGACTCAGAGCTGAGTGAGGACTCAGAGCTGAGTGAGGACTCAGAGCTGACTGAGGACTCAGAGCTGAGTGAGGACTCAGAGCTGAGTGAGGACTCAGAGCTGAGTGAGGACACAGAGCTGAGTGAGGACACAGAGCTGAGTGAGGACACAGAGCTGAGTGAGGACTCAGAGCTGAGTGAGGACTCAGAGCTGAGTGAGGACTCAGAGCTGAATGTGTTTCCCGCGCTGAGTGAGGACTCAGAGCTGAGTGAGGACACAGAGCTGAGTGAGGACACAGAGCTGAGTGAGGTCACAGAGCTGAGTGAGGTCACAGAGCTGAGTGAGGACTCAGAGCTGAGTGAGGACTCAGAGCTGAGTGAGGACACAGAGCTGAGTGAGGACACAGAGCTGAGTGAGTTTCCCAAGCTGAGTGAGGTCACAGAGCTGAGTGAGGACTCAGAGGTGAGTGAGGTCACAGAGGTGAGTGAGGTCACAGAGCTGAGTGAGGTCACAGAGCTGAGTGAGGTCACAGAGGTGAGTGAGGACTCAGAGCTGAGTGAGGACTCAGAGGTGAGTGAGGTCACAGAGGTGAGTGAGGACTCAGAGGTGAGTGAGGACTCAGAGCTGAGTGAGGACTCAGAGCTGAGTGAGGACTCAGAGCTGAGTGAGGACTCAGAGCTGAGTGAGTTTCCCGCGCTGAGTGAGGACTCAGAGCTGAGTGAGTTTCCCGCGCTGAGTGAGGACTCAGAGCTGAGTGAGTTTCCCGCGCTGAGTGAGGACTCAGAGCTGAGTGAGGACACAGAGCTGAGTGAGGACACAGAGCTGAGTGAGGTCACAGAGCTGAGTGAGGACTCAGAGCTGAGTGAGGACTCAGAGCTGAGTGAGGACTCAGAGCTGAGTGAGTTTCCCGCGCTGAGTGAGGACACAGAGGTGAGTGAGTTTCCCGCGCTGAGTGAGGTCACAGAGCTGAGTGAGGACACAGAGCTGAGTGAGGACACAGAGCTGAGTGAGGACACAGAGCTGAGTGAGGACACAGAGCTGAGTGAGGTCACAGAGCTGAGTGAGGACTCAGAGCTGAGTGAGGACTCAGAGCTGAGTGAGGACTCAGAGCTGAGTGAGTTTCCCGCGCTGAGTGAGGTCACAGAGCTGAGTGAGGTCACAGAGCTGAGTGAGGACACAGAGCTGAGGGAGGTCACAGAGCTGAGTGAGGACACAGAGCTGAGGGAGGTCACAGAGCTGAGGGAGGTCACAGAGCTGAGTGAGGACTCAGAGCTGAGTGAGGACACAGAGCTGAGGGAGGTCACAGAGCTGAGTGAGGTCACAGAGCTGAGTGAGGACACAGAGCTGAGTGAGGACACAGAGCTGAGTGAGTTTCCCGCGCTGAGTGAGGTCACAGAGCTGAGTGAGGATACAGAGCTGAGTGAGGACACAGAGCTGAGTGAGTTTCCCGCGCTGAGTGAGGTCACAGAGCTGAGTGAGTTTCCCGTGCTGAGTGAGGACACAGAGCTGAGTGAGGTCACAGAGCTGAGTGAGGTCACAGAGCTGAGTGAGGTCACAGAGCTGAGTGAGGACAGAGAGCTGAGTGAGGTCACAGAGCTGAGTGAGGTCACAGAGCTGAGTGAGGTCACAGAGCTGAGTGAGGACTCAGAGCTGAGTGAGGACTCAGAGCTGAGTGAGGACACAGAGCTGAGTGAGGTCACAGAGCTGAGTGAGGACAGAGAGCTGAGTGAGGTCACAGAGCTGAGTGAGGTCACAGAGCTGAGTGAGGACTCAGAGCTGAGTGAGGACTCAGAGCTGAGTGAGGACTCAGAGCTGAGTGAGGACACAGAGCTGAGTGAGGTCACAGAGCTGAGTGAGGTCACAGAGCTGAGTGAGGTCACAGAGCTGAGTGAGGACTCAGAGGTGAGTGAGGTCACAGAGGTGAGAGAGGTCACAGAGGTGAGGGAGGACTCAGAGGTGAGTGAGGTCTCAGAGGTGAGTGAGGTCACAGAGGTGAGTGAGGTCACAGAGGTGAGTGAGGTCACAGAGCTGAGTGAGGTCACAGAGGTGAGTGAGGACTCAGAGCTGAGTGAGGTCACAGAGGTGAGCGAGGTCACAGAGGTGAGCGAGGTCACAGAGCTGAGTGAGGACACAGAGCTGAGTGAGGACACAGAGCTGAGTGAGGACTCAGAGCTGAGTGAGGACTCAGAGCTGAGTGAGGACTCAGAGCTGAGTGAGTTTCCCGCGCTGAGTGAGGACTCAGAGCTGAGTGAGGACACAGAGCTGAGTGAGGACACAGAGCTGAGGGAGGTCACAGAGCTGAGTGAGGTCACAGAGCTGAGGGAGGTCACAGAGCTGAGTGAGGTCAAAGAGCTGAGTGAGGTCAAAGAGCTGAGTGAGGTCACAGAGCTGAGTGAGGTCAAAGAGCTGAGTGAGGACACAGAGCTGAGTGAGTTTCCCGCGCTGAGTGAGGTCACAGAGCTGAGTGAGGACTCAGAGGTGAGTGAGGACACAGAGCTGAGTGAGGTCACAGAGCTGAGTGAGGTCACAGAGCTGAGTGAGGACACAGAGCTGAGTGAGGACACAGAGCTGAGTGAGTTTCCCGCGCTGAGTGAGGACTCAGAGCTGAGTGAGTTTCCCGCGCTGAGTGAGGACACAGAGCTGAGTGAGTTTCCCGCGCTGAGTGAGGACTCAGAGCTGAGTGAGTTTCCCACGCTGAGTGAGGACTCAGAGCTGAGTGAGGACTCAGAGCTGAGTGAGTTTCCCGCGCTGAGTGAGGACTCAGAGCTGAGTGAGGACACAGAGCTGAGTGAGTTTCCCGAGCTGAGTGAGGACTCAGAGCTGAGTGAGGTCACAGAGCTGAGTGAGGACACAGAGCTGAGTGAGGACACAGAGCTGAGTGAGGTCAAAGAGCTGAGTGAGGTCACAGAGCTGAGTGGGGACACAGAGCTGAGTGGGGACACAGAGCTGAGTGAGGACAGAGAGCTGAGTGAGGACAGAGAGCTGAGTGAGGACAGAGAGCTGAGTGAGGTCACAGAGCTGAGTGAGGTCACAGAGCTGAGTGAGGTCACAGAGCTGAGTGAGGACACAGAGCTGAGTGAGGACACAGAGCTGAGTGAGGACACAGAGCTGAGTGAGTTTCCCGCGCTGAGTGAGGACTCAGAGCTGAGTGAGGTCACAGAGCTGAGTGAGGACTCAGAGCTGAGTGAGGACTCAGAGCTGAGTGAGGACACAGAGCTGAGTGAGTTTCCCACGCTGAGTGAGGTCACAGAGGTGAGTGAGGTCACAGAGGTGAGTGAGGTCACAGAGCTGAGTGAGGACTCAGAGCTGAGTGAGGACTCAGAGCTGAGTGAGGACACAGAGCTGAGTGAGTTTCCCGCGCTGAGTGAGGACTCAGAGCTGAGTGAGTTTCCCGCGCTGAGTGAGGACACAGAGCTGAGTGAGTTTCCCGCGCTGAGTGAGGACTCAGAGCTGAGTGAGTTTCCCACGCTGAGTGAGGTCACAGAGCTGAGTGAGGACACAGAGCTGAGTGAGTTTCCCGCGCTGAGTGAGGACTCAGAGCTGAGTGAGGACTCAGAGCTGAGTGAGGTCACAGAGCTGAGTGAGGTCACAGAGCTGAGTGAGGACACAGAGCTGAGTGAGGACACAGAGCTGAGTGAGGTCAAAGAGCTGAGTGAGGTCACAGAGCTGAGTGAGGACACAGAGCTGAGTGGGGACACAGAGCTGAGTGAGGACAGAGAGCTGAGTGAGGACAGAGAGCTGAGTGAGGACAGAGAGCTGAGTGAGGACACAGAGCTGAGTGAGGTCACAGAGCTGAGTGAGGTCACAGAGCTGAGTGAGGACACAGAGCTGAGTGAGGACACAGAGCTGAGTGAGGACACAGAGCTGAGTGAGTTTCCCGCGCTGAGTGAGGACACAGAGCTGAGTGAGGTCACAGAGCTGAGTGAGGACTCAGAGCTGAGTGAGGTCACAGAGCTGAGTGAGGACTCAGAGCTGAGTGAGGACTCAGAGCTGAGTGAGTTTACCGCGCTGATTGAGGTCACAGAGCTGAGTGAGGACAGAGACCTGAGTGAGGGGACAGAGACCTGAGTGAGGACACAGAGCTGAGTGAGGACACAGAGCTGAGTGAGGTCACAGAGCTGAGTGAGGACTCAGAGCTGAGTGAGGACTCAGAGCTGAGTGAGGACACAGAGCTGAGTGAGTTTCCCACGCTGAGTGAGGTCACAGAGGTGAGTGAGGTCACAGAGCTGAGTGAGGACTCAGAGCTGAGTGAGGACTCAGAGCTGAGTGAGGACTCAGAGCTGAGTGAGGACTCAGAGCTGAGTGAGGTCCAGAGCTGAGTGAGGTCACAGAGCTGAGTGAGGTCACAGAGCTGAGTGAGGACTCAGAGGTGAGTGAGGACTCAGAGGTGAGTGAGGACTCAGAGGTGAGTGAGGACTCAGAGGTGAGTGAGGACTCAGAGCTGAGTGAGGACTCAGAGCTGAGTGAGGACTCAGAGCTGAGTGAGGACACAGAGCTGAGTGAGTTTCCCGCGCTGAGTGAGGACTCAGAGCTGAGTGAGTTTCCCGCGCTGAGTGAGGTCACAGAGCTGAGTGAGTTTCCCGCGCTGAGTGAGTTTCCCGCGCTGAGTGAGGACTCAGAGCTGAGTGAGGACTCAGAGCTGAGTGAGTTTACCGCGCTGAGTGAGGACTCAGAGCTGAGTGAGGTCACAGAGCTGAGTGAGGTCACAGAGCTGAGTGAGGTCACAGAGCTGAGTGACGACTCAGAGCTGAGTGAGGTCACAGAGCTGAGTGAGGACTCAGAGCTGAGTGAGGACTCAGAGCTGAGTGAGTTTACCGCGCTGATTGAGGTCACAGAGCTGAGTGAGTTTACCGCGCTGATTGAGGTCACAGAGCTGAGTGAGGACTCAGAGGTGAGTGAGGACTCAGAGCTGAGTGAGGTCACAGAGCTGAGTGAGGTCACAGAGCTGAGTGAGGTCACAGAGCTGAGTGAGGTCACAGAGCTGAGTGAGGACTCAGAGCTGAGTGAGGACTCAGAGCTGAGTGAGGACACAGAGCTGAGTGAGGACACAGAGCTGAGTGAGTTTCCCACGCTGAGTGAGGTCACAGAGGTGAGTGAGGACTCAGAGCTGAGTGAGGTCACAGAGCTGAGTGAGGTCACAGAGCTGAGTGAGGACTCAGAGCTGAGTGAGGACTCAGAGCTGAGTGAGGTCACAGAGCTGAGTGAGGTCACAGAGCTGAGTGAGGTCACAGAGCTGAGTGAGGACTCAGAGGTGAGTGAGGACTCAGAGGTGAGTGAGGACTCAGAGGTGAGTGAGGTCACAGAGGTGAGTGAGGACTCAGAGCTGAGTGAGGTCACAGAGGTGAGTGAGTTCACAGAGCTGAGTGAGAACTCAGAGCTGAGTGTGTTTCCCGAGCTGAGTGAGGTCACAGAGCTGAGTGAGGACTCAGAGCTGAGTGAGGACTCAGAGCTGAGTGAGGACTCAGAGCTGAGTGAGGACACAGAGCTGAGTGAGTTTCCCGCGCTGAGTGAGGACTCAGAGCTGAGTGAGGTCACAGAGCTGAGTGAGGTCACAGAGCTGAGTGAGGTCACAGAGCTGAGTGAGGACTCAGAGCTGAGTGAGGACTCAGAGCTTAGTGAGTTTACCGCGCTGATTGAGGTCACAGAGCTGAGTGAGTTTACCGCGCTGATTGAGGTCACAGAGCTGAGTGAGGACTCAGAGCTGAGTGAGGACTCAGAGCTGAGGGAGGTCACAGAGCTGAGGGAGGTCACAGAGCTGAGGGAGGTCACAGAGCGGAGTGAGGTCACAGAGCTGAGTGAGGTCACAGAGCTGAGTGAGGACTCAGAGCTGAGTGAGGACTCAGAGCTGAGTGAGGACTCAGAGCTGAGTGAGGACACAGAGCTGAGTGAGGACACAGAGCTGAGTGAGGACACAGAGCTGAGTGAGTTTCCCGCGCTGAGTGAGTTTCCCGCGCTGAGTGAGGACTCAGAGGTGAGTGAGGTCACAGAGCTGAGTGAGGGCACAGAGCTGAGTGAGGGCACAGAGCTGAGTGAGGACTCAGAGCTGAGTGAGGTCACAGAGCTGAGTGAGGTCACAGAGCTGAGTGAGGTCACAGAGCTGAGTGAGGACACAGAGCTGAGTGAGGACACAGAGCTGAGTGAGGACACAGAGCTGAGTGAGGACACAGAGCTGAGTGAGGTCACAGAGCTGAGTGAGGACTCAGAGGTGAGTGAGGACTCAGAGGTGAGTGAGGACTCAGAGCTGAGTGAGGTCACAGAGCTGAGTGAGGTCACAGAGGAGAGTGAGGTCACAGAGGAGAGTGAGGTCACAGAGCTGAGTGAGGTCACAGAGCTGAGTGAGGTCACAGAGCTGAGTGAGGTCACAGAGGTGAGAGAGGTCACAGAGGTGAGGGAGGACTCAGAGGTGAGTGAGGTCTCAGAGGTGAGTGAGGTCACAGAGCTGAGTGAGGACTCAGAGCTGAGTGAGGACTCAGAGGTGAGTGAGGACTCAGAGCTGAGTGAGGTCACAGAGCTGAGTGAGGTCACAGAGCTGAGTGAGGACACAGAGCTGAGTGAGGACACAGAGCTGAGTGAGGACACAGAGCTGAGTGAGTTTCCCGCGTTGAGTGAGGACACAGAGCTGAGTGAGGACACAGAGCTGAGTGAGGTCACAGAGCTGAGTGAGGACTCAGAGCTGAGTGAGGACTCAGAGCTGAGTGAGGACTCAGAGCTGAGTGAGGACACAGAGGTGAGTGAGTTTCCCACGCTGAGTGAGGTCACAGAGGTGAGTGAGGTCACAGAGGTGAGTGAGGTCACAGAGGAGAGTGAGGACTCAGAGGAGAGTGAGGACTCAGAGGAGAGTGAGGTCACAGAGCTGAGTGAGTTTCCCGCGCTGAGTGAGGTCACAGAGCTGAGTGAGGTCAAAGAGCTGAGTGAGGACACAGAGCTGAGTGGGGACACAGAGCTGAGTGAGGACACAGAGCTGAGTGAGTTTCCCGCGCTGTGTGAGGACACAGAGCTGAGTGAGGTCACAGATCTGAGTGAATTTCCTGCGCTGAGTGAGGACAGAGAGCTGAGTGAGGACAGAGAGCTGAGTGAGGACAGAGAGCTGAGTGAGGACAGAGAGCTGAGTGAGTTTCCTGCGCTGAGTGAGGACAGAGAGCTGAGTGAGGACACAGAGCTGGGTGAGGTCACAGAGCTGAGTGAGGACACAGAGCTGGGTGAGGTCACAGAGCTGAGTGAGGTCACAGAGCTGAGTGAGGACACAGAGCTGGGTGAGGTCACAGAGCTGAGTGAGGACACAGAGCTGAGTGAGGACACAGAGCTGAGTGAGGACACAGAGCTGAGTGAGTTTCCCGCGCTGAGTGAGGTCACAGAGCTGAGTGAGGATACAGAGCTGAGTGAGGACACAGAGCTGAGTGAGTTTCCCGCGCTGAGTGAGGTCACAGAGCTGAGTGAGTTTCCCGTGCTGAGTGAGGACACAGAGCTGAGTGAGGTCACAGAGCTGAGTGAGGTCACAGAGCTGAGTGAGGTCACAGAGCTGAGTGAGGACAGAGAGCTGAGTGAGGTCACAGAGCTGAGTGAGGTCACAGAGCTGAGTGAGGTCACAGAGCTGAGTGAGGACTCAGAGCTGAGTGAGGACTCAGAGCTGAGTGAGGTCACAGAGCTGAGTGAGGTCACAGAGCTGAGTGAGGACAGAGAGCTGAGTGAGGTCACAGAGCTGAGTGAGGTCACAGAGCTGAGTGAGGACTCAGAGCTGAGTGAGGACTCAGAGCTGAGTGAGGACTCAGAGCTGAGTGAGGACTCAGAGCTGAGTGAGGACACAGAGCTGAGTGAGGTCACAGAGCTGAGTGAGGTCACAGAGCTGAGTGAGGTCACAGAGCTGAGTGAGGTCACAGAGGTGAGAGAGGTCACAGAGGTGAGGGAGGACTCAGAGGTGAGTGAGGTCTCAGAGGTGAGTGAGGTCACAGAGGTGAGTGAGGTCACAGAGGTGAGTGAGGTCACAGAGCTGAGTGAGGTCACAGAGGTGAGTGAGGACTCAGAGCTGAGTGAGGTCACAGAGGTGAGCGAGGTCACAGAGGTGAGCGAGGTCACAGAGCTGAGTGAGGACACAGAGCTGAGTGAGGACACAGAGCTGAGTGAGGACTCAGAGCTGAGTGAGGACTCAGAGCTGAGTGAGTTTCCCGCGCTGAGTGAGGACTCAGAGCTGAGTGAGGACACAGAGCTGAGTGAGGACACAGAGCTGAGGGAGGTCACAGAGCTGAGTGAGGTCACAGAGCTGAGGGAGGTCACAGAGCTGAGTGAGGTCAAAGAGCTGAGTGAGGTCACAGAGCTGAGTGAGGTCACAGAGCTGAGTGAGGTCAAAGAGCTGAGTGAGGACACAGAGCTGAGTGAGTTTCCCGCGCTGAGTGAGGACTCAGAGCTGAGTGAGTTTCCCGCGCTGAGTGAGGACACAGAGCTGAGTGAGTTTCCCGCGCTGAGTGAGGACTCAGAGCTGAGTGAGTTTCCCACGCTGAGTGAGGACTCAGAGCTGAGTGAGGACTCAGAGCTGAGTGAGTTTCCCGCGCTGAGTGAGGACTCAGAGCTGAGTGAGGACACAGAGCTGAGTGAGTTTCCCGAGCTGAGTGAGGACTCAGAGCTGAGTGAGGTCACAGAGCTGAGTGAGGACACAGAGCTGAGTGAGGACACAGAGCTGAGTGAGGTCAAAGAGCTGAGTGAGGTCACAGAGCTGAGTGAGGACACAGAGCTGAGTGGGGACACAGAGCTGAGTGGGGACACAGAGCTGAGTGAGGACAGAGAGCTGAGTGAGGACAGAGAGCTGAGTGAGGACAGAGAGCTGAGTGAGGTCACAGAGCTGAGTGAGGTCACAGAGCTGAGTGAGGTCACAGAGCTGAGTGAGGACACAGAGCTGAGTGAGGACACAGAGCTGAGTGAGGACACAGAGCTGAGTGAGTTTCCCGCGCTGAGTGAGGACTCAGAGCTGAGTGAGGTCACAGAGCTGAGTGAGGACACAGAGCTGAGTGAGGACTCAGAGCTGAGTGAGGACTCAGAGCTGAGTGAGGACACAGAGCTGAGTGAGTTTCCCACGCTGAGTGAGGTCACAGAGGTGAGTGAGGTCACAGAGGTGAGTGAGGTCACAGAGCTGAGTGAGGACTCAGAGCTGAGTGAGGACTCAGAGCTGAGTGAGGACTCAGAGCTGAGTGAGTTTCCCGCGCTGAGTGAGGACACAGAGCTGAGTGAGTTTCCCGCGCTGAGTGAGGACTCAGAGCTGAGTGAGTTTCCCACGCTGAGTGAGGTCACAGAGCTGAGTGAGGACACAGAGCTGAGTGAGTTTCCCGCGCTGAGTGAGGACTCAGAGCTGAGTGAGGACTCAGAGCTGAGTGAGGTCACAGAGCTGAGTGAGGTCACAGAGCTGAGTGAGGACACAGAGCTGAGTGAGGACACAGAGCTGAGTGAGGTCAAAGAGCTGAGTGAGGTCACAGAGCTGAGTGAGGACACAGAGCTGAGTGGGGACACAGAGCTGAGTGAGGACAGAGAGCTGAGTGAGGACAGAGAGCTGAGTGAGGACACAGAGCTGAGTGAGGTCACAGAGCTGAGTGAGGTCACAGAGCTGAGTGAGGACACAGAGCTGAGTGAGGACACAGAGCTGAGTGAGGACACAGAGCTGAGTGAGTTTCCCGCGCTGAGTGAGGACACAGAGCTGAGTGAGGTCACAGAGCTGAGTGAGGACTCAGAGCTGAGTGAGGTCACAGAGCTGAGTGAGGACTCAGAGCTGAGTGAGGACTCAGAGCTGAGTGAGTTTACCGCGCTGATTGAGGTCACAGAGCTGAGTGAGGACAGAGACCTGAGTGAGGGGACAGAGACCTGAGTGAGGACACAGAGCTGAGTGAGGACACAGAGCTGAGTGAGGTCACAGAGCTGAGTGAGGACTCAGAGCTGAGTGAGGACTCAGAGCTGAGTGAGGACACAGAGCTGAGTGAGTTTCCCACGCTGAGTGAGGTCACAGAGGTGAGTGAGGTCACAGAGCTGAGTGAGGACTCAGAGCTGAGTGAGGACTCAGAGCTGAGTGAGGACTCAGAGGTTAGTGAGGACTCAGAGCTGAGTGAGGTCCAGAGCTGAGTGAGGTCACAGAGCTGAGTGAGGTCACAGAGCTGAGTGAGGACTCAGAGGTGAGTGAGGACTCAGAGGTGAGTGAGGACTCAGAGCTGAGTGAGGTCACAGAGCTGAGTGAGGACTCAGAGCTGAGTGAGGACTCAGAGCTGAGTGAGGACTCAGAGCTGAGTGAGGACACAGAGCTGAGTGAGTTTCCCGCGCTGAGTGAGGACTCAGAGCTGAGTGAGTTTCCCGCGCTGAGTGAGGTCACAGAGCTGAGTGAGTTTCCCGCGCTGAGTGAGTTTCCCGCGCTGAGTGAGGACTCAGAGCTGAGTGAGGACTCAGAGCTGAGTGAGTTTACCGCGCTGAGTGAGGACTCAGAGCTGAGTGAGGTCACAGAGCTGAGTGAGGTCACAGAGCTGAGTGAGGTCACAGAGCTGAGTGAGGTCACAGAGCTGAGTGACGACTCAGAGCTGAGTGAGGTCACAGAGCTGAGTGAGGACTCAGAGCTGAGTGAGGACTCAGAGCTGAGTGAGTTTACCGCGCTGATTGAGGTCACAGAGCTGAGTGAGTTTACCGCGCTGATTGAGGTCACAGAGCTGAGTGAGGACTCAGAGGTGAGTGAGGACTCAGAGCTGAGTGAGGTCACAGAGCTGAGTGAGGTCACAGAGCTGAGTGAGGTCACAGAGCTGAGTGAGGTCACAGAGCTGAGTGAGGACTCAGAGCTGAGTGAGGACTCAGAGCTGAGTGAGGACACAGAGCTGAGTGAGGACACAGAGCTGAGTGAGTTTCCCACGCTGAGTGAGGTCACAGAGGTGAGTGAGGACTCAGAGCTGAGTGAGGTCACAGAGCTGAGTGAGGTCACAGAGCTGAGTGAGGACTCAGAGCTGAGTGAGGACTCAGAGCTGAGTGAGGTCACAGAGCTGAGTGAGGTCACAGAGCTGAGTGAGGACTCAGAGGTGAGTGAGGACTCAGAGGTGAGTGAGGACTCAGAGGTGAGTGAGGTCACAGAGGTGAGTGAGGACTCAGAGCTGAGTGAGGTCACAGAGGTGAGTGAGTTCACAGAGCTGAGTGAGAACTCAGAGCTGAGTGTGTTTCCCGAGCTGAGTGAGGTCACAGAGCTGAGTGAGGACTCAGAGCTGAGTGAGGACTCAGAGCTGAGTGAGGACTCAGAGCTGAGTGAGGACACAGAGCTGAGTGAGTTTCCCGCGCTGAGTGAGGACTCAGAGCTGAGTGAGGACTCAGAGCTGAGTGAGGTCACAGAGCTGAGTGAGGTCACAGAGCTGAGTGAGGTCACAGAGCTGAGTGAGGTCACAGAGCTGAGTGAGGACTCAGAGCTGAGTGAGGACTCAGAGCTTAGTGAGTTTACCGCGCTGATTGAGGTCACAGAGCTGAGTGAGTTTACCGCGCTGATTGAGGTCACAGAGCTGAGTGAGGACTCAGAGCTGAGTGAGGACTCAGAGCTGAGGGAGGTCACAGAGCTGAGGGAGGTCACAGAGCTGAGGGAGGTCACAGAGCGGAGTGAGGTCACAGAGCTGAGTGAGGTCACAGAGCTGAGTGAGGACTCAGAGCTGAGTGAGGACTCAGAGCTGAGTGAGGACTCAGAGCTGAGTGAGGACACAGAGCTGAGTGAGGACACAGAGCTGAGTGAGGACACAGAGCTGAGTGAGGACACAGAGCTGAGTGAGTTTCCCGCGCTGAGTGAGTTTCCCGCGCTGAGTGAGGACTCAGAGGTGAGTGAGGTCACAGAGCTGAGTGAGGGCACAGAGCTGAGTGAGGGCACAGAGCTGAGTGAGGGCACAGAGCTGAGTGAGGACTCAGAGCTGAGTGAGGTCACAGAGCTGAGTGAGGTCACAGAGCTGAGTGAGGTCACAGAGCTGAGTGAGGACACAGAGCTGAGTGAGGACACAGAGCTGAGTGAGGACACAGAGCTGAGTGAGGACACAGAGCTGAGTGAGGTCACAGAGCTGAGTGAGGACTCAGAGGTGAGTGAGGACTCAGAGGTGAGTGAGGACTCAGAGCTGAGTGAGGTCACAGAGCTGAGTGAGGTCACAGAGCTGAGTGAGGTCACAGAGGAGAGTGAGGTCACAGAGCTGAGTGAGGACACAGAGCTGAGTGAGGACACAGAGCTGAGTGAGTTTCCCGCGTTGAGTGAGGACACAGAGCTGAGTGAGGACACAGAGCTGAGTGAGGTCACAGAGCTGAGTGAGGACTCAGAGCTGAGTGAGGACTCAGAGGTGAGTGAGGACTCAGAGCTGAGTGAGGTCACAGAGCTGAGTGAGGTCACAGAGCTGAGTGAGGACACAGAGCTGAGTGAGGACACAGAGCTGAGTGAGGACACAGAGCTGAGTGAGTTTCCCGCGTTGAGTGAGGACACAGAGCTGAGTGAGGACACAGAGCTGAGTGAGGTCACAGAGCTGAGTGAGGACTCAGAGCTGAGTGAGGACTCAGAGCTGAGTGAGGACTCAGAGCTGAGTGAGGACACAGAGGTGAGTGAGTTTCCCACGCTGAGTGAGGTCACAGAGCTGAGTGAGGTCACAGAGGTGAGTGAGGTCACAGAGGAGAGTGAGGACTCAGAGGAGAGTGAGGACTCAGAGGAGAGTGAGGTCACAGAGCTGAGTGAGTTTCCCGCGCTGAGTGAGGTCAAAGAGCTGAGTGAGGACACAGAGCTGAGTGGGGACACAGAGCTGAGTGAGGACACAGAGCTGAGTGAGTTTCCCGCGCTGTGTGAGGACACAGAGCTGAGTGAGGTCACAGATCTGAGTGAATTTCCTGCGCTGAGTGAGGACAGAGAGCTGAGTGAGGACAGAGAGCTGAGTGAGGACAGAGAGCTGAGTGAGGACAGAGAGCTGAGTGAGTTTCCTGCGCTGAGTGAGGACAGAGAGCTGAGTGAGGACACAGAGCTGAGTGAGGACACAGAGCTGGGTGAGGTCACAGAGCTGAGTGAGGACACAGAGCTGAGTGAGGACACAGAGCTGAGTGAGGACACAGAGCTGAGTGAGGACACAGAGCTGAGTGAGTTTCCCGCGCTGAGTGAGGTCACAGAGCTGAGGTGACAGAGCTGAGTTTCCCGCGCTGAGGTCACAGAGCTGAGGTCACAGAGCTGAGGTCACAGAGCTGAGTTTCCCGCGTTGAGGTGACAGAGCTGAGGTCACAGAGCTGAGTTTGCAGCGCTGAGTTTTCCGCGCTGATGTTACAGAGCTGAGTTTCCAGCGCTGAGTTTCCCGCTCTGAGGTCACAGAGCTGAGGTGACAGAGCTGAGTTTCCCGCACTGAGGTCACAGAGCTGAGTTTCCCGCACTGAGTTTCCCGCGCTGAGTTTCCCGCTCTGAGGTCTCAGAGCTGAGGTGACAGAGCTGAGTTTCCCGCGCTGAGGTCGCAGAGCTGAGTTTCCTGCGCTGAGGTCACAGAGCTGAGTTTCACGCACTGAGGTGACAGAGCTGAGGTCACAGAGCTGAGTTTCAGGCGCTGAGGTGACAGAGCCGAGGTTACAGAGCTGAGGTCACAGAGCTGAGTTTCCCGCGCTGAGGTGACAGAGCCGAGGTTACAGAGCTGAGGTGACACAAGTGATTTTCCCACGCTGAGGTGACAGAGCTGAGGTCAGAGAGCTGAGTTTCCCGCGCTGAGGTCACAGAGCTGAGTTTCCCGCGCTGAGGTCACAGAGCTGAGTTTCCCGCGCTGAGGTCACAGAGCTGAGGCTCCCGTGCTGAGGTCACATCGCTGATGTCACATCGTTGAGGTTCCCGCGCTGAGGTCCCAGCGCTGCGGTTCCCGCGCTGAGGTCACATCGTTGAGGTTCCCGCGCTGAGGTGACATCGCTGAGGTTCCCTCGCCGAGGTTCCCGCGCCGAGGTTCTTTTTCCCCAACTCCGCCAGTAGGTGACACGGTAGAAACGTAGACTTTTCTCTTCCATTCTCGTGAAGTTAGAGGCTGTGCCATTTTAAACTCTGACTGAGGCTCTGCACTGATCCCACTCTCTCTTACTACTTCAAATTCAGTTTTTGAGACTCTGTGAGCTAGTAAATCAGGGTTGACTACTCAGAACAGGAAAACCCTGGTGATGCTGCTTCCCCGTGAAGTAGTCCAGCTGTGAGTCAAATTCAGAAGCTGGCAGCTTAAGTGTTCCTGGGTCCTACAGTTGTTTTGTGTTGGGGAGGTTGAAGACTTCCTTCACCTTTTCTGTTTTCAGTGAAGTTACTTACATGGATTCTCAGCTGGTCCCCAGTCCTGGTCCCCTTTTCTGTTACATGAACAGCCAGAGAAACTCAGCCTGCCTTCTCTGAGTTTGGTGCTGCCTAGTCTTAACATTTTCAGTACTCAGTAGTGTACCCCACTCTTGCATTTTGAGAGGGATTGCACTCCCCTTCCATCATATGGGAATCCCATTTTTCTGTCTCAAGGGTGAATGGTGTAAGACGCTTATAAATCACTGCAGATTGTCTTTGTTGTCAATATCCATGTAAATAAAGTCCATTCATGTACTTTCTGCTGTTTCCTCTTCCCTTTCATTTGTTGTCTGGTTTCTACCAAACAGTATGTATTTGGTGAAATAAATAAATACCTCAAAACAAGAGGCACAGGTACGTGAGTTTCAAGGAAAAACAATTGGGGAATATGGGGTTCTCTGCGAAAATTGCCTTTCCAACTTCCAGCAGGGAGTTCTCCAGACACAGAAATGTAGATTCTGACCAGGATTAGAGGGGCTCTGCTTCCAGCCAGGGGGAGGAAAATAACAATTGAATTTATTGCACTGTGTGGATTTGATGGCCTGGCATGTCAGATGCACAGAAGTATAAGGCTTTAGCGTACACTGCTGTAGAGTGTACTATAATGCCATCAAGCATCAAGCAATAAAGGGCCAGACTATCTCAGGAGAGGATATTTCAAGGACCCAAATGGGATCAGCCTGTCCCAAGTCTATGGTGTATCTGGATCTCTTTTGGTTTCCAGTTTGTCCCTGAAAAGAATAACGCATTTAAACAGAAACGTGTTTTCAATAATGAAGCCCCTTCTATGTGATCATTGATCTTCTAAAGTTTGTACATTTTTAAACTAAAACATCACGTTCAGTGATGTTTGTTTCTTATGTCTCCACGTATTTTCAGATGAGATGATTCTTGCAAGAGGCAAAGCAATTACCATCACAGAAGTATCCCCAGTACTAAGGATACCCATATGCCCTTTCTGCAGAGTTTTCTTGATAAACATCTCAGCCTCTCAGATTTTCAAAATAAACAGAATATTTGAGGATAGTGTTTTTACGCTCTTCCCCATGATCAATTATTAATGGACCTTTCTTCAGAATTTGTCTTTTACTTTGCAGAAATCAATGGTGTGCAGTCCATAACTCTCCATCACTCGGAAGAGGAGGCACTTAGCTGGGCCTATCAGCCACAAAAATGGTAATGCATTAAGGTTTTGTATGCATGACTTACTTCTCATTTGTCTTCCCTTGCAGGCCTCCCAGCACTGAGAACAGCTGTGCACTGAGTTGCAGAGATCAGGAAAGCTACTATAGTTATGACAGTACTCTTCTTTTCTCTGTTGCCAAGAGAGGTCAGATGTAGCATAGCAATTTATACTACTGAATTCTATTATCACAATATTCTGATATTTTTGGCCACATTCTGAAAATAAATTAATCTGCCCAAATACATTATCTGTTGAGGAATTATAACAACATTTTAATACTTGTTTTAAATTCACTATATTTGAATTAGCTGCTTATAATTCACAGTGGCATAATTTAGCTCAAAAGCTTTCAGCAACCACTGGAACATTTCCCTGGAAGCTCTTCCCCACAGGGCCAGAAGCCAGCTTACTAAGTTCTTGAAGTTTCTAGCCAAGAGCATGATAGATATTTCTCTATGGTAGCATCTCTAGGCCAGCACTCCTCCATCATCCTATACTAACTTGAGAGGACCTTTAATGCACACTACTTAAAACAAAATGTTACATCTTGCCACAGATTGTGAAGCATTTCCTGGTAGCCAGCAAAATTGGTCTTTCAGAGTCATCAGTGATATTTCATAATACTTGGGGGGGAGGGGAAGGGTGATGGGGGGGGGAAGCCCTGTAAAATTTTCAACAATATAAAATCCATATGATTTACCAAAACTTATCGTTTAGAGAAATAACCAGTCTTGGCACACAGATCTCCGGTTCTGACATAGTCATGTTCTTTGGTTAGTTCCAATAGCTAATCGTCTTTATCTACCCACTGGTTAATTCCCTGTACCATCCTAGTTCAGGGTCTATCATCCATGGACAAACTCACTATACCTCTAAATCCAGGATCTGTAGCTGTAAAGAAAGATGGTCTCACTAGGCAGATATTACCAAGAACACCAATTTTTTTATTGACAGTTGTTATTGACTAGTAGTTGTTTAGGCATTTTAAGTACATTGACTGTCTTGCCAGAAATCCCTGGTTAGCCTCATGTTAGCTATATTCGGTCTCCACTTAAAAACTAGAAAGTCCAAGGGCAAGTATAAAAATAGCTCATTAACATGTAGTTAAAATTACAAACACACAGGACCTTAAGCTGTAAGAAATCTAAAGCCTTTGTTTGCATTTGAACCCTGGATCAAAGATTTAAAAATTATAAATGTGAATGAAAAAAAAATCTTTAGTAGGCTTTCTTTAATAAGTTTTCTCTCTTCTGCACTACTAAGACCAAAATTAAAGCATAGATTGGTGTGGCTTAAACCAATCTTACTGTGAAAGTTTCAGGGTAGAATGCTAGTTTTGGCACAAAGTGTTTGAAGTATCTGAAGTAACTTATAAACATATGAAGCAATGAGAAAGCATTTCACACATTGCTAGAACAAAATAATTAAAGAAGAATAATAAAGTATTAGAAAGGGATAACATGTGAAAACATTTCCAAAATGAGACAAATAAAAGCTGTAGGTTAGCAGCTACAATCTAGAAAGATGTGGAATAAGAATTTATACATTGAATATAGCAGACTGAGAAGATGGAATAGGTGAACAAAGAAGTCTATTCAATACATAAAATGGTAAAAGAATATGTTAATACTTATTAGTCACTAAAATCTTCACAAATAGTGAAGTATAATAAAGAGCTGGACTATTTAACTGGCAGGTTTGTAATTGATTGAAGAATACATTGGGATGAAGTTTTATATTCACTGCGCTTGCCTCAGTTTTTCTAGATTTGCATCTTTCTAACAGTGTAAGAAGTTAAGGATGATGCTGCAGTTTGGACAAAAAGTAACAATTCACACCTGTTTGGGGACAAGCCCTTGACAGCAAAGGTTGTTGTCGTTGGAGGAAGTGGAACATCCTGATGTAGGGTGCTGACTGCTCCAGTGTCACCTGAGAGGTAGAATTAGATATGGAAGGAGTTGAAAAAAGCATGAATGAAACAGCCAGGTACAGACCATGGTACTTAAATCAAACCTGGGGAGTGGCTCCCTACCACTCCCCACTGCAAATGATCTTGCAATATTCTGGACCTGTGCTTGCAGATCCTGAAGAGACTTATCCCTGGTGACACAAAAAGATCTTGGCCACTGCAAGGCTGAGAAGCTGCTGGTGGAGTTAAACAGCTGATTTCACTGCTGAGAGCTGTCTTTTAAGAAATTCAAAGAAAGTCCTTATCTGGAGGTTTCAAAGGTGTTCCAGAAGGGTTACACACAGTAAATGAGGTACTGTGATATTGGTGAGGACCCAGAAGAGACTGAGGTCAAGAAATAAGTGAACCTAGGTGGGGAGGTAACTCAAAGAAACCAGGCAAGCAGCCATGTGTGGGTAGCACAACACTGACTCAGGCAAATAATATGTAAAACATCAAAAAGGATAAAACAGTAGAAATTCTACTATGTTATATATATAACATCCTACTATATATATATATATATCCTATATATATATAGGTTATATATATATATCCTACTATGTTTATGTATAATCCTACTAAGAAGGTGATAGAGCAGTAGAATCTACAATTATACTTTTTCCTTTCAGTCAAAAACATGTAGGGGCAGGAAATGCAGCCTTTTCAAACATGATTGGGTAGTCTGCATTCAAACAAAAAAGATTACGTAATTTATTTAGAGACTCTGAAAAAGGGTAATTCTTTGTAGATGGTCTGTGCCTTGCTCCCAATGAGTCATTTTTAGAAGGGGAGATTGCAAACATTGTTAAAGATAAGCCTGTGAAGGCAGCAGTTCTTTTGTGTCAGCTATGTCCTTTTTAGATCAGTAGATTAAACAAACCTCAAAAGGTAATTTAGTGAATGTAAAAATGTTTCAGAAAGCCAACAAGAAAAGAGGACGTTCTTCACTCCTAGATTCTGAAAGGGAATCCTAGAATTGACATTATTTCTAAGAAATCTAGAGTCTGAAAATCTGTAATCATTTAAAACAAAACAAAAAACAAACAAACAAAAAAAAAGAGTTCACATTTTGCAAATGGATGACTAAATGCAGTAAATATTTTAAAAGGCTTTTTTGTAACTCCCTAGAAAGAGAATGTTGCAAGCAAAAACCAAACAAAGAACTGTGAGATATCTCAAACTGCTCTTCTTCAAAAGGAGGAAAATAGACCATTTCAGAAATGGACTTACAGAAGAAAAAAAAAAAAAAAGGTTTGGGTTTGTCTTCATTTTCTTCAGGCCATTTTGTTGTTATCTGTATAGCAATTAGAAGCTACAGCATAGAGTGAGGTTGCTGTAACACAGCTGTGAAAGCTCAGAGTACAATGATTCTTCCCTCTGCTTGTCCTTACTCCTTATCTTTGTTACCTAATAAAACATTGTTCCATCCTCACTATGACCACTTAAAAATTCTCTGTTATGATCCTCTTTGTTAGCTATGATCTTCTTATCCATCTTCAGCAAACTCAGTGCTCTTGGATCTGTCCCTCTATGAATCATTTCTTTTTTTATCTACCTTTCTCAAGCTGATTTTATTTTTGCCCGAGTTATTCTCTCTGTTGTCTCTTCCTTTTGATTTTTTTTCTAAGTTTTAATGTTTGTCTGATTCACTATTCTGAATTCACTTATCATGATTCTTTCTGATTGTCATTATTTTGTCAGTTTTCTTTTTCATTCTGTAATTTATTTCATATGCCATCTTGCCCAGAGCAGCATCTCTTTAATTCATTCATCTCTGGTTTATTTTTAATCTTTCCTTCTCTTTTCTCTCCATGATTCAGTCTCTATTTCCCATAGGTTGTGTTTTTATTGTATCTGTAGATTTTTTTTTTTTTTTTTTTTTTGCTTGTTCAGCATCAACTACTGGAATTTTCAAAGGGAGTGAATGCACACAAATGTCTCTGTACCAAATAGGATGATGTCAGCCATGCAGCTTCTGAAAGCACATTTCATTCCACTGACTTGTCAACAATTAGAAACCATAAAACAAATTGGTCTTTTATATCTGTAAGATATAGTTCCTGCATTTGTCTCCTGCAATTTGTTTCAACTTTATTCTTCTTAGCTCTTGCAACTATATGGTAAATTGATGTAGCTGTTCAAAATAAACACATTGCAAGATCCTGCAAGAAACAATTTAATGGCAGACAGTGATCATGAAATCACCACTTTAAATTAATTAGTAAGTCAACATCATTACAGTTTGCAAAGCAATCTTTTTTACTTTCAGTTTTGGAAACATCTTTCATACTTGTAGCAATATGGTTTAATTTCAAAGTATCACATCAACATTGCAAGAGTAACTTCTATATGAAAGTAGCATAAAACTGCCTTAATCTCAAGTATCAACAACAACAAAAAAAAGCTTAATCCTCCATTACTTCTCTTTATTGCAAATAACATTTAATAAAGAATGGATGTCCCCTTTCTCTGTTGTACTCAACCTTTATCTACTCACAACTTTGATCTTAGTAGGGTTTCTTCCATCTCTAACAATTACGTCCTGCAGCATGCCTTCCCACTCAGTTCAGTTTTCTGCATATCGCCATGATATATGACACTATACATGAGAGAGATATGTGTGGGATACATGTTTCATCTAAATTTAAGATTGAATACATGAGCCTTAGTGGGAAATTAAAAAAAGATTCTGTCACGAATTTCAGGGAAGAATCACAACCACTGGATTGAATTAGACAATTGATCTAGACAATTGAATGGTGCTTTCCAATTCAATTTCTCATTTAATACTTTCATGATAGTTTATTAACAGATTATTTCCTTTGGAGACAGTATTAGATCTTTTAGTCTGACTTCAATTATAACACAGGCTATTAAACCTTACACAACTACTTTTACAGAGGCCATTAACTCCTAAAGGAAACTTGTATCATGGCTTCCAAGAGATATCTGGTACTGATTTTATGATATCAACAACGGAAAACCCCAACGTTTTTGGCAACTGTTCTTGTTTAACAGCCTCGCTGTTAAAAAAATGTTGCAAAATAAAAATGTGCCCAACTTGTACTTTGAATATTTTTGGCCTTAATAATCAGGCAGTTTATTGTTTTGCTTGTTCCCCATGGGAAACCTTTAAAGCTTATTATTGTTTATCTTTGAAAGTGCTTATACATGGTTATAATCAGAATCACAGAATTTCTAGGTTGGAAGAGACCTCAAGATCATCAAATCCAACCTCTGACCTAATATTAACAGTCCTCCACTAAACCATATCACTAAGTTCAGCATCTAAACATCTTTTAAAGACACCCAGGGATGGTGACTCCACCACTTCCCTGGGCAGCTCATTCCAATGCCTCACAACCCTTTTGGTAAAGAAGTTCTTCCTAATATTCAACCTAAACCTCCCCTGGCGCAACTTTAGGCCATTCCCCCTCGTCCTGTCACCAGGCACGTGGGAGAATAGACCAAACCCCACCTCGCTACAGCCTCCTTTAAGGTACCTGTAAAGAGCAATAAGGTCACCCCTGAGCCTCCTTTTCTCCAGGCTGAACAAGCCAAGCTCCCTCAGCCGCTCCTCGTAGGACTTCTTCTCCAGACCCCTCACCAGCTTCGTCGCCCTTCTCTGGACTCGCTCAAGCACCTCAATGTCCTTCTTGTAGTGAGGGGCCCAAAACTGAACACAGTACTCGAGGTGCGGCCTCACCAGAGCCAAGTACAGGGGGACGATCACCTCCCTAGCCCTGCTGGTCACACTGTTTCTTATGCAAGCCAGGATGCTGTTGGCCTTCTTGGCCACCTGAGCACCTGAGTTGGCTGGCTCATATTCAGCCGACTGTCCACCATCACTCCCAGGTCCTTCTCTGCCTGGCAGCTCTCCAACCACTCATCTCCCAGCCTGTAGCTCTGCTTGGGGTTACTGCGCCCCAGGTGCAGGACCCGGCACTTGGCCTTGTTGAACTTCATGCAGTTGTCCTCACCCCATCGTTGCAGCCTATCCAGATCCTCCTGCAGAGCCTTCCTACCCTCGAGCAGATCGACACACGCACCTAGCTTGGTGTCATCTGCAAACTTACTGAGGGTGCACTCAATGCCCTCGTCCAGATCATTGACGAAGATGTTAAAGAGGACCGGCCCCAGCACCGAGCCCTGGGGAATGCCACTAGTGACCGGCCTCCAACTGGACTTGACTCCATTCACCACGACTCTTTGGGCCCGGCTATCCAGCCAGTTTCTAACCCAATGAAGCGTGCGCCAGTCCAAGCCAAGAGCAGCCAGTTTCTTGAGGAGAATGCTGTGGGAAACGGTGTCAAAAGCCTTGCCCCAACAACTACATTCATAATTTTCCCCCCTTTTCTTAAATATCCTCTTGCAGAGGCGCAAACAATATAGCTTCTTGGCCTGGCTCTGGCCACTGGTGGGGCCCTTATCTGACATGGGGCAGCTTCTGGATTCTTCTTGCAGAAGCCACCCCTATGCCCCCTCCCCCCCCCCACTACCAAAACCTTGTCATGTAAACCCACTACACGTAGCTATCCCAAAGAACTCCCTTCAGATTCCTTTATGTTACTTTTAGGGCTGATGTAATCCGAGGCAAACGAAACCTTTGGGGGCTGATCACGACTGAGCTTTGAGGTTTTGTGCGTGTGCTGCTCCCACCTCCTTTCTCCAAGCCAACCAAGCGCTGGCTTCTCGCCAGCCCCGCCGCCCGGCTCCGCGTCCGCTGCTTAGCGACCGTCTCCAGGCAGCAGCGGCGGCCGCCATGCCGGGCGGGCAGCGGGACGTGCTGGGGGTGCGCATCGCCCCGGCCCTGCTGCGCTTCGGGGCCGCGCTGCCGGGGCGCCGCCACCGCGCCGAGCTCAGCATCCGCAACCTGCGCGCCGGGAGCTGCCGCCTCCGGCTGCTGCCGCCGCGCCGGCCACAGGTGAGGGGCGGGAGGGGAGCGGAGCGGCCGCGGAGGGACCCGCCCGGGGACCCCTGTGCTCCTCAGGTGCCCCCCTTCGCCAGGCGGGGCCCTCGCCAGACGCGTGTCACTGTGCTGAAGGTGGGCGGTGAGCTGGGTGAACGGGAAGGACGGGGAGACGGTTCCCGGAGGCGAAGTTGTCCGTGTGACGATCCCGAGGAGGCAGCCGGTGCCCTGGGTCAGCCGTTGCTCCTCGTGAGGAAGCCTGGGCGTGGTTCTGGTAGCACCTGGAAGGTGTTCTCCTGCAGGGCTTCCCGGGAAGCCCTAACTTTTTTTCCTAACTTTCGTTACACTGTCACTGAAGCATTTTGGGATGAGTTGGGAGCTGTTGAGAGTGCTTCGTTTGGTAGGGCTGTGCTTATTCTCGGGTTTGTTAGTTTTCATCAGCCTTATCAATCTCTCACATGCTTCAGAAGCGGAAAGGTGCAGTCAATTTTAGAAGAGAAAAGGCTACTCTTCATAATTTATGAGGATGGCAACTGTGAGCAAAAAAAAACCCGAGTCTGTCATGACTTAGGCTGAATATTTTCAGGCCAGTGTGCAAGAGATGCCCAATGTGAGAGCTAGGGGACAAGATTCCACTTTAGATGCTTGGTTCCAGGAGGTTCTGTCGTGCTGCTCTTTCATTCCCAGGCCTGGTGCTGCTGTCTGGGAGTACATGGCTCTGAAATGGGTGACTCAGTGGCAAGTTTTCTGAAGCATTACGTTCATAGAGTGCAAGAAATGAAAATTAACTGAGCTGCCACAGTGCACAGCTGAAAAATGCATTTCAAGGAATTCAGCTCACAGAGCAGTTTTCTGTAGGTTTCATTAAAAAATTGTTATTCCAGAATATTAATTTTCCCTTATACGGAATAAATATGCATGGGTGTTAATTCATTTTAGAGAAGACTTTGCGCACTCCCAAATCAAAGCATGGTTACTGGCTGCTATTTCAAAATCAACCCCGTCATCCTGATGCATATTACATAACACATTTCCTTTAGTTGAGTGTTTATACTGCTAGGGAAATTTTAAAGGAAGCAGCAAGTTGTAAATTGCCTTTATATATTCCAAGTAAAAACAATACAGAAAACTTCAAGAATACTGGGATGACTCTGTTTCAGAAACAAAATATTTAATAAAGTGGACATATACAGCAGAAAGCAGTTATGCATAGAGTGATGTGAGCTGTAAGGACACTGAGGCGTTGGAGAATCTCTTGATCTTGCTATGAAGCTTTCTTAGGAATGTGGTAGCTGTGGGATTCCTTCTACATGCTCATAGCTCGCTTATGTATCCTCTGTTCAAGGAAAGATGTGGTGGTGTTGGATCTTACCAGATGCAGACAGACAGCAACAAATCCAGACTACTTTTTTTTTTTTTTTTTTGAGGGAGGAGAAAGGTACTTTGTGTCAGTTGCTTCTGTTTTGTTTTTTTTTTTTTTTTTTTTCCTTTCGTTCCACAGCCTCCCTCCCCCTCTACCCAAAGAATTAGAGGTGCATGGGCCCTTCAGGAAGATTTTTTCAATGTATAGTGATACTTTCATTTGAATTCCTCTGAGTGTAGGTCAGATCTACAGACTATTCATAGGCTACTTCAGATTGAGATTTAATCCTTGTTGCTCTCTTAGATACTGAAAAGATTCTGTATTAAGTAGTATCCGACCTTATGGTGCTTCAGAGGGTTTATGGCAACAGCAGGAAAAGCCAGAGCTCTCTTGAAAGGACTAGAAACAGTATTTTGTCAACTCATCAAATTACATTGAAGTGTGGATTTGGCATTCTTTCTGCCTTTCTGTTTTACTGTAAACAGGAAAAAAGATAAACAACGTGAATATAAATAAATAGGCAGAGGAATTTCTTTGTTCTTCAAATCAATCCATGTGTTCTCTGAAAAATGGACCATATGTACATATTTTTAAATCTTAAAAATGAAAAATTGATTAATTATTTGTTTTTTTTTTTTTTTTTTTTTTTTTTTTTTTTGCACTGCAGTTTAAACTGATTGTGGAAAATCCAGAAAAACCTGTTGCACCTGGACTTCAAGTCAAAGCTGTTGTAGAATATTGTCCTGAGAGTGAGGAAGATCTTGAAGACAGACTACTGCTTTTAATAGAAGAAGATGTAGTTGATATCCCTCTGCTTGGGTATGAAGGTCAAAAGTTCATATTTTGCTGTTAGAGTTTTCAGTTTAATCTTGTGGAAAGTTTGTTAACACCTGTCACATATGGCTGCATAACTAAGCTATCAACTGTAATGAAAATGAATAGCAAGTTTCTTTACAATTCTTCTCCTCCCCCCTCCATTCCCCCATAACAGCGCACAGGTAAGAAGATAATCAGGATGGTGGTGTTCTAAGATCCTAGAGAGGCTTTAAGTTCTTGTTTTTGCTTTACTCTTTATTGATTGTGATAATGCTGATGAATTCTAATTCTACACCAGCATTAGACAAGTTGAGTGGGTCCAGAGAAGGGCGACGAAGCTGGTGAGGGGCCTGGAGAACGAGTCCTACGAGGAGCGGCTGAGGGAGCTGGGCTTGTTCAGCCTGGAGAAGAGGAGGCTCAGGGGCGACCTTCTTGCTCTTTACAGATACCTTAAAGGAGGCTGTAGTGAGGTGGGGGATGGCCTGTTCTCCCACGTGCCTGGTGACAGGACGAGGGGGAATGGCCTAAAGTTGCGCCAGGGGAGGTTTAGGTTGGATATTAGGAAGAACTTCTTTACCGAAAGGGTTGTTAGACATTGGAATGAGCTGCCCAGGGAAGTGGTGGAGTCACCATCCCTGGAAATCTTCAAAAGACGTTTAGATATAGAGCTTAGGGATATGGTTTAGTGGGGACTGTTAGTGTTAGGTCAGAGGTTGGACTCGATGATCCTGAGGTCTTTTCCAACCTAGAAATTCTGTGATTCTGTGAAGTTGACATTTACTTTTAATGTTTTTTTTTTTTTTTCCCCTTATTGCATCACTAATAATAGTAATGATAATAATAATAAAAATTAAATAACCAAAAACACCAAACATATTGTTCATATTCAGTTGCAATTATAGTGAAGAACAGTTTGTTTAATTCTAAAGATATGGTTTATGTCACATGTGCAAGTATCATTTCATCAGTCCATGTGTTTTTGTGTGCATGTCTATGTGTCTAAACATACATGTATATGTCCTGTGTTGTGTATAATCTGTATATTGGTTGGAAAAGGTAAGTTTCTAATTAATACTTCATCAGACTTAGGCTAGAATTTATCTGAGGATGAGGATTTGGGATGGAGTTGTTCTGGAGGACCTTTCTCTCTCTTGCCTATAGAGAAAAAACAGAATGATAACAGGTCCAGCTCTTGGGTGCCTAAGTTAGGGTAGGTGAATCCACTCTCTGCATAAACTAATGCAAATCATGATTTTCCTGAAAATCTCAACATTAGAAATTCTGTTTACAGGTGGAAAGGAATTTCATTGGAGACTATTCAATATGAATTGTTTTAAAAAATAAATCCGCAAACTCCTTATGTTAGCCTAACACGCATCAGGTTTTGCCTTCAGATGGGCAATACTTACTCTGTCATTTTATTTACCTGTCATGTTGTGATCTTTTTTTTTTTTTTTCCCTGATTTGCTTTTTCTCCTTTCATCTTAAGAGCACCGTATTTCAGTTGCATGCTTTTTGCTTCTTGGGCTAGCAGTTTCTTAGCCACAGGTCAAATGTTCATTCTACTGTTATCAGTCTTCATGTTTGAATACCCTGAGAACAAATGAAATAAATTGGTATTGTTACAATATTATTGTTATCGCTAACTTATTATCAAGTTTAATACCTAAGTTTTAGTATTATTTAGATTGTTAACTTATGATATAGTTAATATAGACTGCCTTGGACAGATTGCACTTTGGACAATAAAGCTACTGGCAATTCCTTTCTGGAGAGGACTTTCAGTAGATAGCTAAGTATTTTAAATCCTTGTGTTTAATTATCTTTTGCAGAGGAAAACTTAACTGGGTATAACTGATTATTGTCTTTCTGTGTAAAAATCAAAACTAAATATACTTAATACTTTTTAATCAGTCTTCTCCCAAATCAGGTTTGTCATGCATATATCTGTTGTTTATAGACAGATGATAGTTATTGCACCGAAGGGTCACTAAATGTCAAACATATATTTTTTAAAAACCATAGTTTTGAATATGCCATTTATCATTTAGAGAAAAAAAATATAGGTAGTATAAGAATTCATTGGTTGACAAATACTAGTTAAAAGCTTTTTTTTTTTTTTTTTTTTTTTTAATAAAGATATCACTGTGAAATGTGCACAGAAGTCTTAATTTGACAGAAGACACTAAAAATATTTTAAAGGAAATATTTGCATGTTCTGTTTTGGAGGGTCCCCGTGCTGTGTCCTGTCCTCTTCTTCCCTTCAACTGGAAATAGTATAATTTATTAGTATATTATTTTTATTAGTAGTATAATTCCAGTGTGTTTTTTCTCCCTAATTAAAGGTTTTTACCTCTTTTTTCATTTTAAATAACATTTTATTGTTTCTGCTGATGCACCATCAATAATTTAATATGCATTTATCCTATATTTCCTTAAGTGTTAAGTTGACATACATAATTTGTTTTTTTAAGGATTTACTTAGATTTATGTCTGTGTTGCATGTATTTTTTGACATGTGAAGAATTATCAGCCACAGATTTTGGCTGGTCCAAATACAGTGTTTATTTTTATTTTCTAGAGTGAATGACTCTAAGATTGTGTACTGGCAGTACTTTGAAAAAGTACTTGCACATCTAACAAACAGAATTACATTCCTGTGGGTAGTTAGGGTCTGGCGGCCGGAAGATGTGGCGCTGTACGGAAAGGTGGAGCCCCTCCCTTGATGGACAGTAGCATGTGGGCTGTGATGTAGGGAAGCAGAAGTGGCGCTATGGGCCTCGGGTATATAACCCCATGTGGCTCGGCAACAAACGCCATTTGCCATCCACCACATTGGTGTCTGTGAGCCGATGGACCGAGCGGCCTGGGGTTGGTCGCCGTGCCGTTCCTGAACCAGGTCGCCACTGCCCCCTGAAGGCAACACATTCTAAAGTATGTGAAAGCTAGTTATGAAATTTCATAAACCCAAGATGTGTTATTGAAGTTGTTAATATTATTTAGAGTGGCCTCTTTAAATGTCTGCTACTTCTCTCTTACCTGTTCACTTATTTTCAGTTTTCTGTCTTTGGAATTGTTGTTTTTCACCTTTTATTTCAGTATGGATTATTGTGTATGTACAAATGTGTAGTTCTCTATGAGCTTGTGGAAAATCTGGGTCTGCATGTTTTGCCCATGGAATCTTAATGAAAGAGAAGTTCATGGCCAGTTTAGGAGAAAAGCATGAAAATATTTATCCTTTTTTTGCCAACATTTTGTGCAATTCCTTCGATCACATCTGCTGTTCATTTTAAGATAATCATTAGTCTGGGAAGCGCTTCACTGTGAATGTAGGAAAGGCCTGTTTCCCATACAACATCAGACTGCAGTAACTTTTAACTTATTTTCGTATCCACTCATTTGGTTAAAAATATCACCAAAAGAATTTTATTTCCATTGTGCCTTAGTGAAGTTAATATCATAGTTGTTTGATTTGCAAATGAAATACCTTTTACGTATTTGCCTGGCACTTGTGACTAGCTCCAGTGGTTAACCATATTGATTTGTCACACATGTATTTCATACCAGTTTTGGTGACCACACAATGCAGTTAGTGTATCTTGATCGTGCCATGGACTCTTAATGTGCTCAGTAATACAGATGTAATGAATTAATTTAGTAAATACTTGATAGCAATAGAAAATACTTATACTCAAGATTTGGGATTGTATTTCAATCAAACCAGAGAGTTATGGGTTGATTTTTAGTGTCTTTGTGTGTAAATGATTCACTGAAACTCCACCTCTTCACTTTTTCTTTGAAGTATATTAATTAGGATTTGTTTGTTTGTTTTAACAAAACATTTGGAACATGTTTGAAATTAGACATTTCCAGGGTAACTTCTCATCTTGAAGAGAGAGGGGGAGCCACAAAATAACCCCATCCTATGTTTAAATAGTAATAGTAGTGTTTGTGTATATATGTGTGTGTGTGTATATATATATATATATATATATATATATATATATACATATAAAGTAAATCTCCTAACTCCGTTCTCTCTCTTTTGTGTAAGGATCACCACTGTCTACTAGGAATTGTCATTAGAATTCATTTTTATTCCTGTCTACTTGAGTAGTTATATATATGGGACTTGAGTAGAAAGATACTTAGTTTCATATTTCTCATGAAACTTCTTGGAAGAATGTCTAAATAATTGGTACATGTTGTCAGGTCTTCAAAATAGTTTTAATTGTGCTCTGATCTTGATAGCAGTTTCCTGGTGCCTTTTTTTTCTCCTGGTGTACCCCCACCCACTGGTTTAAACCATCTATTTGAAGAATTCAGTATTTTGTTTTGCATCACAATAAATTATTAAATAGAATTAAAACCAAGTTGTTGCCCAAGAGGAAGTTCATTTGTTTCATTCTGATTCCCTTCTCCCTCCACCCCCATCTCCTTTCCTTCCCACCACCTCCCACTTGCTTGCCCCTGTACTTTGTGAAAGAGCTTCTGTGGGTAGGGTCCACCTAGCTTGGCCTAGGAAGCTGTCTTCCTTCTGTTAGTCTTTGGTGCAGCGCTTAGTACAGGCCATGAGATGCAATTGTTCCTGCATGTCCCTATTTGCGGTTAAGAGGGGATGGACGTCTGTGCTCATGTACAATCCTAATTAATTTTGAACACAATTTTACATGATGTCAAACGTGGGCTTGTATTAGGAATCGGGGCCTTCATGAGTTTGCTGAAGCAAGTAGTAGTTTTCCATTAAGTCTAAGCCGTACCCAATCCAGTGAAGTAGTCATGCTTGCTGATGCTCTTAAATAAGTAACAGCAAGAACTTGTGTCATTATACGCTTCCTATGTTTTAACGAGTTTTGCTGAAGCCATGTGAAGTATCTATAAAACAAGAAGACTGTAAATTGAAATTGGCATGCATGTTTTTTCTCTACTTTTAGTTCAGGCAGCTGACAATGAAAGACAGCGGATGTTAACTTTGGAGATACGACCAACTCAATACAGCGAACACTTTTCTAGTAAACTATTTAAACTACTTTGTATGACAAATAGGTATTTAGAGTTAAATAAAAATGCATATATTCCATTTTGACTAATTGCTCGAGGCTAGCTTGTTTTAAAGTTGCAGTCATTAGTTCTTAAATTAAATGAATTAATAGATCTTTTTAATGTATTTTGTACTGCTGGAGTGAGTTGCATAAACAGTAGGAGGAGGACTGGAAGAAAAGCAGAACTCTTCCAACGTGGTGCTTAATCAAATTTCTTTAAAAATGCAAATGTATTTTCAACTTTGGGGAAAATAAAACCATGCCTTCTCTCTGCAGATTAAGTCCACGCTGTTATCTGGAAACTGATTCAGAGATTAATTTCGGTACAGTGACTGCAAACAGTAAAGTAATTAGTAAAGAGATCAATATTGCTAACCATGGATCATCATCAGGTAAATATTAAATATGCACTGAATTATGAAAATATTTATTTTCTTAGGAAATGTATTTTTTTGTGTGTGAGTTAACTCCTCAGTGACTAAGTAGGAATTAACTGAAGTTCTGCGTTATTTCTATTATTCCTATTATAGCTAAAGGTTCTTGTATTGGGTTTATGTGGCAAAGTTTTGGTAGTGGGGGAGCTGCAGCAGGGGCCTCTGTGAGCAGAGCCCCATGTCAGACCAGAGCCAGCTCCAGCCAGCTCCAAAAGGGACCCATTGCTGGGCAGAGCCGAGCCAGGGAGTGATGCTGGGTGGGCCTCTGGGAGAGCAGAGTTAAGGAACGGGAAAAACACCATGCAGCAGCAGCTGGGAGAGAGGAGTAAGAACATGTGAGGGAACCAGCCCTGCAGACCCATAAGCTTTTTTTCCATCAGATTTTCTCCCCCTCTTTCTTCTGAGGAGGGGGAGTGAGAGAATCTGTGTGTGTAGTCTCTGAATCGGAACACAGCAGGTTGTGCTGGCAGGCATCATATAAACTACAGCAGCAGAAGTGCTGTATGCAGCCTGTGAATCAAGGCATTTCCTATCTCGTGCTAAAAGTATGAGTGCTTTGTTCCTGCTTCTGATGTCATATTAGAGATCAGCTGTTGTTTGAGGTAAAACAGTGTGTTTTTCCTACAACATTTGAAACAATTTCTTGCTACCTATAATGGCAAAAAATTAGTGCTGCTGGTGAAATACACATTTACTAATCTTTTCACATTTAAACAGATGTTTGTATGTCAGAGAAAGATTAACTGTTCTCTTCTGCAATGAATTGGATAGTGTATGAATCAAGCTATGAAAAGTGTTGCTATTTGCAGATAATAGATCTCTCTTTGGATCTGTGAAATTTCTAGGCTGTGGCTGCCTAGAGCTGTGCATAAAATATTCCCAAATTTATAAAAATGTTACTTATAATGGCTTTGTGATATAATCAGTTCTGTTTGGAATGTAAGTACCTTTCCTGTTGCAATGACAACTTGCACAGTTGGCACAGTTACATTGGATATGTGGATGTTTTATTTCAAAAATCCTGGGAAGAATGCTGTACTCTGTTAGAAATAGTTTTGGAAAAATGTTAACTTTGTGTTTCCTGTTTCTATAAGAAAATGTACTCCTTGTAAATGCCTGCTTTATGCCATTTGTGAATGCAAATGTTTCATAGGAAAATATTGATCTACAACTTCTAAGTTGTGCAATGTATTATTCCTTTTAGGTACATTTGAGATATCATATGATGGGGTTGTGTTACTTAACATAGAACCTACCAGTGGAGTGGTGGAGCCTGATTCTTTAAAGGTGGTCAAAGTGGCTATCTGTACAGATGTCCCAAGAGTCATCAAAGAAGTGATAAAGTGAGTGAGTATGGCTGATGGAATACAGGTCTATACATTTTTTAAAATTAATTCTAAAGATTTTACTATGAATTTGTTTACTATATATAAATAAAGCTCCCTAGTGTCAATTCCCATCTTCAACACTTATTTTCATTAAATGAACTTGATGTTTATATTATTTCCGTGGAACAATGATGCACAGGTGGTGTACCTGGCTGTTTTTTATAGAATTTTCTTGTAAGTTGTAATTACATGGCATGTGTGCACATCTCTGTGTGCTGCTAACCAAGAGCTTCTGCATCTTCTACCTGCAGTGTTCCTGTACCTTCCACACCACCAATTTTTTCTGGATTTCTATAACTTTGCTCTTTTTCTCTTGGTTGGATGTGTTTCACTAGTCTCAGAAAACGTTACGATGTCCATTGGTGTATCTTATTTTCAACAGAAGGAATCTGTTCATAACCATTAACACTTTCAAGAATACACTATTTTTATGTTCGCACCTTTCAGATTGTAAATATAGACTTTTTAGGCAGTGTCAGAATTTGGAGTTGATACAAATCTGGAAAGCCCTTTTCAATCCTTTATTCTTCTAGTAGCAAAAAGGGTATGTGTGTTATTTTTTCCTGTTCTGTTTCGTTATGTTACTTAAATTAAGAAGATCTTTGACTTAAAGTTGAGCTCTTATTCCTGTTCTTGCATTTTGTAGCCCTCTGGAAAAGGAAATTAAATGAAAAGAGAAGAGTTCTATTAGTTATTGACAGAGGAGCCTATATCTGTATTTGGCATCACAATTGCATCCACCTTCATATGGAATGCGTTTCTCTGGTTATTGAGTTTCAACCTTTTGATTGCAAAGTGTCACACGTTCTGCCTTTCCATCTTTGAACTCCAGGGTACTATTACTGTCTTCCTCACCCCATGTTGGTTAAGCAGCCACTGCCTTCTGCAGTCTAGTTTAGACTTGTACAGTGTCTGTATGACCCTTTGGGTTTTGTGCTATCATCATGAATAAGCATTCAGGAAGGAATAGCAGCAGTTCTGTGCTTTCTCAGATGAACTTCTTCCCCAGTTGCCTGAGAGGAAAATTGCTAAGTATACATCAAAATAGGGAGCTAGACACAACAATTGTCAGAGGTAAAAGAACAATATATCATCTGTGGACATCTTTGATTCTTTTGAGATGTTATTCCTATTGTTTCAAATAACAGTCTTCCAACAAAACAAAGAAAAGTAGGGGGAAGGAAAAAGTGAAAATTGAAGAAGTCTCCCCCAAACCTCACATTTTAATGTGTGATTCCTTCTGATTGGATATATATCTATTAGGTGTTGTATTGTCAGGTACACATTTTTTTGCTTAGGTTACCTATGGAGAGATGACAATTTACATTGAAATGCTTTGATTTGACTTAGTTTTGCATAAAACAAATTGATTGTTTCTAACATTTTTGTACATTACCTGTTACATGCTACTGTTATCGACAGAGTGGAGTTGGAAGGACGTGGCTGCACTGAAGTATGGATCAAAGCTGTTGTGGTTGAACAAATTCTGAAAGTTCTAGGAGTGTCTTCTGGAAATGTATTGGAATGCATTAATTTTGGATCAGTTTACTTTGGGTCTTCAAAGACTGAACAAATATGTTTATACAATAAAAGTCCAGAGTGTATGGACTGGGTAGCAATACTGGAAGACAATAGCATTGGAGGAGAGATGGTAAGAAAATGTTCTTTGTTTTAAATTTAGTTTAGTAGAAGACTTGTTTTTATTTCTGCATTCACATTCTTTTCTCAACATTCATCTTCTAGCAGTGTTTTCTATGTCATGCTATTTCCTAATCAATAAACTTCATGTCACTTCTGTCCAATCAGCAAATTGTTTACTATATATTTACCTTGGAATTAAGTTTTTTCAGTATTTCTGTTTCACTGTGTGACACCGTAGCATTAATGATGTTAAGTATGTTTTCCCTGATTGTCCACCCAGTCTCTTTTTTTTCTTTTTTATTTTTATTTTTTCAAGAGCAGTTATGCTTGATTTAGTGGACTTGTTATGATGAAGCTATATAGGAGTTGTCAAAACACATTTTGGTTTTCCAAGGTGTTAAACTAAGGTGTTCCTTAGTTTCACTTGCTTTTCTCTGACAGTGAAGTCACTGTCTTCACTTGCTTTTCTCTGACAGTGAAGTAATCTGAGTAAGCATCATGTTTTATAAAAAAGGGAATTAAAAACATTGACATAGAAGTAGTTAATTAGCTGAGTGTTATGGAACTATGTCTTACTGGCATTATTTACATTATGTCTTTCTATTTGTTTTGAAAGATGTGAAACCATGCATGGGGAAAAAAGCAAAACAAAAGGGTAGTTAGAGCAGGCTGAACTGTTGATACATCCATACTTTATTTTTTTTTATTTAGGGAACAGATCTTCAGAGGAGTGCAGATGCTGTTTTACAAGATTTAAGCCTCATAAATAAAACAGAAGATGTAAATGTTTCCACTTTGATCCTGTGCTTTCCCAGTCAAGGAACCTTGCTACCTTATGAGAAGTCTTTTCTTACATTGTGCTTTAGTCCAAAGTGAGTTATTAATGGTCCAAATTACAAACAAGCAAAAAAAAAAAAAAAAAAAGTTTGCTTCTCTACCACATCTCTTCACATAATAGTTTAGAGAAATCATTTTAAGTTAATATGCAGATTTTTTTAATTACTTGATACTTATGTGTGTTAAAAGAAATTCCTTGGTGTGATACTAAAAATGATAAAGCCAAGTCAGAAGTGACTGTCTGGGAGATGTCTTATAATTCATTAAGGATGCCTTTGAACCAGGAATTGGTTCAGCTTGTTTAAGCTGAAGAATTTTATTAGATTTTTTGCAAAGGGAACTAATTACTTCTCCAATTAAGTATCTTGAATCTCTAAAGATTGTTGAGTTGTGTGGTGTTGAATTAAATGCCTTTTTCAGGACTGCAGACTTATTTCATGAAGATGTTGCATATGTGCAGCAATAGTAAAGAATAGATATTTCATTACCAGGAGAATGAAACATTTGCAAGCTTTCCTTGAAATTACAAAATAGTAGACGTAAAGGAACATTTCTCCTTCAAGCAAGGGGGAGAAAAAGAATAAATTGAAAAAGCAAATTTTCTTACTGAAACTCTTCTTTAAAGATTACACACACATGAATCACTTACAGAAAACTTTTGTAAATGTATGCGAATGGAAAAGATACCAAATGACTAGTAGCATAGTCATACATATAGTGTTCGGTTAAATTTGTTACTTTCCCGTTTTCTGAACTGAAGTGTAAAGGTCATTTAAAGCTGTAATCAATAGCAAGAGCTGAATTAGATGATGAAAAATGTTTTGTTTTGTTTTGTTTTGTTTTCCTTTTTTCTTTCTTCTAGTAATTAGACATTGTGATTCTTACAGGAAATTTAAAAAGGCCTTTGGAGTGAATGACTTGTCACCAAAACAAGATTATGTACTGTTTCTGAGATTTGAGGTTGTTGGGAATAAAGATGGCTATCTGAAGGCTTGTGGTGATGATACCGCACTGATCACAAGTATGTTACAGAAACATATAGTCACTATCAGAAATGTATATCTGGATGATAAGATTGTATATCTTGATTTTTGTTTCTTAATCTTCCACTTCTTAATTTTATGGGAAACTTGTGTCTATCTTATATCAATTAAAAAAAAAAATACATCTTTTAAGCCTCAGCACAAAAAACATTTCTAATCACGAGTAGAAAGAAGAGCTAGTAGTGAACACCTAAAGCTTAAATGTAATGGTAAATATTTGGAATAGAGGGGAGAGGAAAAAAAACAAAGAAACAAACAAAAAAAAGGTAGCTGTTTGCAAGTCACCAGCACTTTGGTAATAATTCTGTGTTTTCAAGCGAGTATCTGTTCATCCTCAGATTTCTTAATGAAGGAACAATACAGTACCTAGCTGCCATTATAAGTAAGCCTGAGTTCAAAGTTTATAGAAGATTGCATCATAAATCATACTGTATAACTGTATGGCTCCACTTTTGCAACCGTACAAATATAGTATGAATTTTCTGCTTGTTAGCTAAAACAAGTGATAAGGTTTATTGTGTTTTTTATTTCATTACTATTTAATGTGTGTATGTGTCTTTCTAATACAGTGAATCATCCTCATCAAACTGAGCTGGCTCTGAAAGGTTCTGGGATTCCTGTCATGCTAACTTTTAATCCAGGACCAGTTATTAAGTTTATGGACTGTTTCTCAGGTGAACAAACACAAGTTGTGTGCACACTCAAAAATGAATCTGAGTCCCTTCCAGTAAAATTCAGTTTCCGCAAGACTGCTCACTTTAATATTTCTCCTGAAAAAGGAAAAATAAAAAAATGTTCTACAAAGGTAATTACCTCTTTCCCATACATTATGTAGACAAAGAGATTATTTTACTCTACATGGGTCACTACTAGATTTTTTTTTTTTAATTAAAATAGAATAGTTCCATGATATTTAATATCAGCCAAATGTATATTTTTTTTCCTGCTTTCGTCGAGTCATTTAATGCTCTTACCTGTACTTCAGGAAGCAACAAGTACTATTTTAAAATTGGAAAAGATAATTGTAGTAATAAGGAAACTTGACGCAGGTTTTGCCTGGCTTTACTTTTTTGAGGGGAATTTTACTGACTTGAGCAGAGTAATTTAAACTCAAACCTTTGTTAGGATTATTTTCATTTCCTTCACTTAATCACAAATACCTGAGTAACATATTTCTTCAACGGAGGAAGCTATGTTAATTTTAAGTTGAATATGGAGGCATTTACAATTTAACAGAACTCTAACTCAGGAAGCAAGAGAACAGTGTGTCTCAGAAGTGAGTTAGCAAGAATTTGTTGATGTTCTAATTTGTGGCATGATACATATATTGCTAGGCTAAGTGTAGCCACTGGCGTATTTTTAAAGCACGGGGTTAAATACAGATCTTTAGGAGTAACTGGGAAGGGAAGTAACTCAAATAGGTAATTATACAATTTACTTGCTTTTCTTTCCTTCATAATGTCTCATAACTTTTCTTTTACAGGATGTGATATTTTCATTTTCTCCGCATCAAATAGGAACATTTAAAGTGAAGCAAGTTGTTGATATCATTGGTACAGGACTAGAAAACAATTTACAGGTTTCGAAGACAAAATCTTTTCACCAAATATACCTGAGCTTGATTGGTGTGTGCAAATCTAAGCCAAAAAACATTCTATTCAAGATTAATCCTGGTAAGATACTAAAAAGATAAGTGCAATGTGATAAAACACTTTTAGAAGTACACTTTTTTAACGTTTTTGGAAAGATTTTTTCACTTACTACTTCAGTTTTTTAAAAAAGTAACTTCTCTTTGGGAGTTGAGAGAATGCTCAGCTGCAAAATGTATACCCCAAAAAAATATTAATTGATGGCAAGAAAAAATGGTTTGTATTTTAACAAAAATTGAATTCCTAAAGCATTTTCCTAATTTTTCATCGTATGTTTATTTAACTTTTATACATCAGAAAATGAAGGTTTCAGTTTTTGACAGGTGCCATTACACAGTGCTAATATGCTCAAGTTTTCAACAGAGAGAGGTAAAGCACAGGGGAAAAAAAGTTAGATGGAGAACAGGGTGTTCTTTATTGGCTGTAAGTCACTACTGCCAAATGAATTTGCCAGTTAATACTGCCTGCTAGCTGGCTGTATCCATTGGTTCTTCCCATCCAATGAAGCCTATGACAGCATGAAAGTATTTCAGGTGATACAGTAGTTGGCCTCTTGATAAATTTTTCCTCGTGTTATCATGTTCCCAATTTGTTTGATGAACAACCACTCAACAGTAGATTTGACTAAGCCCGTTGCTGGATTTTAAAACCAGTCATGGAAAAATGACCTTTTTGTGGCATCAAATGTGCCGTAGTATCTGCAGGTAGTACTAGTGCAACAGCACTGTGCTGTATAGTGGCGCATCTGAGTTCTGTGTGTAGATGAATTAGAGGAGGGTAGTTGAGTACTCCTTAACATACTGCTGCCCACTTGAAGATTCACTCTGAGTGAATAATTTCTTCCTTGCATCTAATCTAAACCTACACTCTTTTAGCTTAACCCTGTTACCCCTTATCCTATCACTATCTTTTCTGATAAAGAGTCCCTCCTTATCTTTCCTGTAAGCCCCCTGTAAGTACTGAAAGGCTGCTGTAAGGTCTCCCCAGAACCTTCTCTTCTGTAAGCTAAATAACCTCAGCTTTCTCAGCCTGTCTTCATAGGAGAGGTGTTCTAGACCTCTGATCTTGTTTGTGGCCCTACTCTAGAACCACTCTGATGGGTTCAGGTCTCTCAGGCTGGGGGCCCTAGGCTGAATGCAGCACTCCCAGCAGTGTCTCAAGAGAGCAGCGTAGAGGGGGAGAATCACCTCCCTGGACCTGCTGGCCATGTTTCTGTTGATGCAGCCCAGGGTACGGTTGGCTTTCTGGGCTGCAGGTGTACATTGCTGGTCCATGCCGAGCTTTTTGTCTACCAGTACCCCTAAGCCCTTCTCTGCAGAGCTGCTCTCTATCCATTCCTTGCCTAGCCTATATTCATGTTTGGGATTGTGCTAACCCAGGTGCAGTACCTTGCACTTGGCCTTGCTGCACTGCATGAGTTTCATACAGGCCTGCCTATCAAGGTCCCTGGGGATGGTATCCCTTCACTACAGTGTGCTGACTGCACTGCACAGCTTGGTGTCATCAGCAAAATTCCTGAGGGTGCACTCAATCCCACTGTCCGTGTCACCAACAAATTGTGCTGGTCCCAGTACTGACCCCTGAGGAACACTAGATAGTGATCTTCGCTTGGACACTTGAGCTATTGGGTGCAACCATCCAGCAACCTTGCCCACTGAGTGGTACATCTGTCAAGTTCATGTCTGTCCTATTTAGAGATAGGGTTGCTGTGTGGGGCAGTGTCAAAAGCTTTGCAGAAGTTCAGGTAGACAATGTCAGTTGCTTTTCCTTATCCGCCAATGCTGTAACCCTGTCATAGGAAGCCACCAAATTTGTCAGGCAAGATTTGGCCATATACACATATGCATACTTTTACATATCTATATCTATATCTATATCTATATCTATATCTATATCTATATCTATATCTATATCTATATAGATCTATATCTATATAGATAGACAAGAAATATCACTATAAACAAGAAATATCACTAAAGTTTAAACTCTGATTATCACTACCATTTGAAATATATCTATATCTATATCTATATCTATATCTATATCTATATAGATCTATATCTATATAGATATAGATATATTTCAAATGGTAGTGATAATCAGAGTTTAAACTTTAGTGATATTTCTTGTTTTCCTTCTCATATTCCTTGGTGGCTGTCAGCTTTTCAAAATCCTGTTTTCTACCATTTATTCTATTAGTGACCGCATTCTGCTCCAACTTGTGGGATAATAGAGATGTTATGAGGAACATCTCTGTTATATAGGCTACTGATACCCATGTTTTGCTTTTAAGTTTCATTGTGGTGTGGGGGGAATGTGAAGGTTTTCAGATCCTTATATCAACGGACTGTGTTTTCCTGTTCACTTCTCACAGTCTCTGTGGATGTGTTTTTGTGCTTGCCTGTGTGTCTCCAATAGTTCGGACTATAGAAAATAGCTATTCTTGTAGCCATTTTAGACAAATCAGGGTTAAGGCTAAAGTAGATGGAACTACTGTGTTTAATGTATCAGTTTTCGTGGGGGGAGGAAGGTGCAGTGCAATAATTATTTATTTTTAGTGCTGCTTTAAACATGGGTATCTTTATATAAGGAGAGGTGAGCAAACACAAGGACTTGTTGCTGTCATTATTTTCCTCTGTGATCTATATGTGCTTTTCTAAAATTTCACTGAAAAATATTTGAGCTCTCCTTTATGTTGTAGTAGCTTGGGAGTCTTTGTCAAAAACTTGCTTTTGCAGCCCTTGTGACAAGCTTTAGGACGCTGCAGACAGTGCCGTCACAGTTGTGGCTCTAAGTGTTTGGTTGTGTGTACATGCAAGATAAAGTGCCCCAGCTGGACACAATGGAAGTGGCTTGGGCTCCAGTATTTGTTTGACTGTGACTAAAGTTGTTGGCTCTTATTATGGTACTCATGTCTGAGGAAAACAGTAGGATGGACAACTGCTGGTTGGGTTGCTGGGTGAACAATTATAAATTATGAAATGTTTTGTCTGATATAGTACTTTGAATTTTGTTTTGAGAGGTCAAGTATAATTGTATGTAACGTGTTTTATTTGAATTTTAAGGTATAACACCAATGATTTCCAATGCAACTGGACAGTTTGTAGCTGATGGCACAGGACAGTGCACTGATATTGCACCTGTGGCAATACTTAAATCAACCCAAACACAAATTCATACTCACAAGATAAACAGAAATTATAAGGGTGATGCGTTTATAGCTTTTCCTAATGACCGCTCTGCCAGCATTAGGCCTAGCGAACGGAATAAAAAATACAGGTAACAAATTAAGCAAATATAATATTTAAAAATAATAATTTATATATACTGCACAGTAGATTAAGACTCATGACAGCTTACTGTCTTTTTTCAGTCTGAAAGTTGTCTAAAATTCATTAACCTTGAACTTCTTGCACCTCTTTTTTGTGTGTGTGTGTGTTTGTATTTGTGTGTGTGAAACTACAAATGTAGCTATTACAGTTTGTGTTTTATTTTTATGGTGGCCTTTACAAGGTCAAATTTTAATAATAAGCTGTGATAAAAAGAATGTTTGGGGTGAAAAATATATGTAGCAAAATCAATATATTATAGTTCTAAGAAAACCCAGAATCATTTAATACAAATAATGAAATTGTGATTCTTTCTCAATATTTAGGACTATTTTTACGAAGACTGAGAGATATAATTACATAGATCCACAGTTTTCTTATACTGACTATGAACAACTGTTGAAAGAAGTACACAAGGAATACTATGCCGATTTCATTTCTAGTTTAAGGCAGTGTCGCTTGCAGAAAGATGCCACCAGGTAAGACTTTTGTTTGAAGGATAAATAAACACTTGAGGCTTGTATGAAAAATATACGTATACATGCAGAATAGATTTAGTGGCACCAATCTTATGCCGAATTTTATTGCATCCAGAAATGCTTATGGTCTTGGGATCTTCATTTATAAGGTATTCAAAACCAATTTTGATCAAGCATTGATTTAGACACTTGAAGATTACTTCCAGGGTAAAACTTAGGTTCAAGGCCATGGAACTTGAAATAAAACCTACGATGAACTTAAGATACCAGGTTTTAAGAAAAGTTGCTTGTGGCTCATTGCAAAAAAGTGTTTATGGTTGTGCTGGAATCTTTTTTTATATATAATAAATTGTATGTATTTCTAATCAATATGTGTAGCTCACCCATAGTGATGGGTTCAATATGTGAGTTATAATATAACTTGTGTAGTGTAACTGAGAAGATCAAAGGATGGTGCTGGCATTCTAGCTTTAACTAACACAAATTTATGGAGTAAGAATTTGCTGTGTTTGCTTGGTATGTTGTGGAACAAACCTTGGAAAACTATAGTCTGGGAAAACTTTACATGACAGTTCTGATGTTTTTAATTTTATTAAAAATATGCGTTTTATTAAAAAATAAAAGCCTGTAAAACCTTCCTGCAAGGCAAGAGAAGTAATACCTTAAGACTGGTAAGTCTCAAAACTTGTTATTTAAAAATGTATATGGGCAGAGGGTTATTGTTGTAGTTTTGTTGCAGGAAGAACGGCTGAAAACACGACAGGCACTAGTATGGTCAGATCATGCTCCCCTTTATTACCCAAATAGCCTGACTTTTATAGCAAACTTAACAGGGGCGGATAGTGTCTCACACAAGATTATTGGTCAAAAGCACTCAGACAAACAACTGCAAGAGAACAACCCCACCTGCAAGAAAACAACCCCCTTGTGATTAGCAGTCACGTAGATCCCGTCCTTGAAGCCAGCTGCTGGCAACAATATTTTTCTAAATTCCTCAACTGGGCAATGTGGAAGCACTGTCATGGGAACTTCTCATAGTCGTCATAGTCTTCTCATAGAGTTGGTTTGCTCAGCTGCAGCAAGTCATGGGATCTTTGCTGTTTCAAAAATCCCTCAACATAGTTTCAATTTTAAGTTGTTCTGTGTACATATGTCATGATTCAAACAAGGCCTGCAGAGATGGATGTATTGTATTTTTTTCTGCATGCACAGGGTACATGGTTTTCTTGGAAGGCACTGGTATTGTGCTGTTTCTGTGACCATAACTTATATGACCATAACATATTAAAGGTGTGTTTCAAGAGGAGCAAGAACAGAAAGGCACATTTCACAATTACCAGATGAATTTATGGTTGTTATTGAAGTCAGTATAATTTTCTAAATACTTGATATGATACCTCTGTGTAAGTTCTCTGGAAGTTTAAAATTGCATAGTTGCAGGTGAAATTGATTGGCGCTTAACCAAGATCAAGAAAAGGTAACTGATCAGAAAATTAAGCTGTAAGTGGTCCAGCTCAAACATACACATATTAAAAGATCCTTTGTAATCTTGTCATTTGTTATCTTTTAAGTGTGTCACTTTACGACATCATTGTTCTTTAAGGTATATTCTAGACATGATATAATTACATTTTGGTAGCCATAATACTTTTAATACATTTAGCTAGGCATGCAATGGTTGACAGTTGTTAACACTGGTTAACAAACATGCAATGGTTGTTAGTCCTTGTCTAAACAATAAAAGATATAAAAGACTTTTAAATGCATTTGTTATATTTGATTTTTTTTCTAATGAAATATCCTCACTTAAAGTATTATTTGTTGTATTAAATAATCTTAGGTAGTTTAAAGTGTAGAACGTAAAACGCTCAAAATTCTAGATTTCCCTATTCTTTTTTTCCCCTTGCCTATAGGCAGTTTTATATTTATAATAATTCTGTGAGCATAGGCCTTAAACCTGCAGAAGGACTTGTGTCACCAAAGATCTCAATCACAGATCTTCACAAGGAGGAGTTACAGTTCAAAATGCTTTCTTTAGATGAGAATTGCCCATTAATTAGTCGAAGACTGTCAGCAAGTGCGTCTAAATCTTCAGTCAAAGAAGTAAGTTAAATGCTTCAGTAATAATGTAAACATAAAATGTTTAACACACAGACACACACACGTGCACACACACACATGTGTATATATATATATATGTATATGAATAAAAATTTTGGTTCCGTTCTGAGAAAATGTCTTGTGCTTATCCCAGATTTGGAGCGGGCTTAGTGCTATGCCATCTTCTACCCAAGAGAAGGAAGATTGTAGTCTAACTTTGACACCCAAACAGCTTCATCAAATACTAATTGGTAAGATTTTTACTTTGGTTATTAAACAAATATGGTTGTTATAAAAGCACTTATTTGTAGCAACACAGTGTGTGTTCATAATTTTTCACCTTAAATAGAAAATAGATTAATTTGGTGGTAGCTTGATATATACATTAGTGTTTAACTGAAGCTTTGTACTCAGCAGACGATAGGGAGACACAATTAGGTATTGAAGTGTGAACGGAGAGCTTTCTTTAAAGACCAGTTATGGTATGGCCCGTTAATGAGAAAAGAATGCTGCATAATATGAGGGCAGCTCATACTCTTATGGCTTGTATCGGGTAATATCTAAATCAGCATTAATATCATCAATGTTTGTGGGAGTCTTCAAAATGTTTCTTTGAGATAATAGTAATGGCCCAACAGAGTACAACTTCTTCAGGATCCTCCTTCAAAATAATTCCAGTGGGAAGCTCTGTGATGTGGAGTGCCTTCTAAAGTTTGTGAGGGGTTCATCTATTAACAACATGTTGGACTGTGGTGCTTTCAACCTGATGGGCAGCTAAACTCCACCACATTTTTCTCCTGCTCCCTTTCCTCAAAGGAACGGGGGGAAAAACATGGAAAAGGGCTCAAGGGCAAGGTTAAGGTCAGGGAGATCACTCATCAATTACTGTCATAGGCAAAACAGATTCAGCATAAAGCAGGTTAGTATAATTTATTGCCAACTAATATCTGACTAAAGCAGTCTTCTATTTCTCTTCTGGAGAACTAAAAGCAACTAAAAATGGCTTCCCCCAATACACTCTAATCTGCCTCCTCCTGGTCAGTGCAGGGGAAGGGGGAACGAGAGTTGTGGTCAGGCCATAGCGCTTTGTCTCTGCTGCTCTCTCCTCCTCACGCTCTTTCTCTGCTCCAGTGTGGGGATGCTGCCCATGTCAAGCACTGCTCCCGCATGGCTCCGTCCCACAGGGTCCATCCATCCATCCCCCAGGAGCAAATTGCTCCAGCACGGGTCCCCCACAGGTGGGCAGCAGCTCCCCCCAGACCCCCTGCTCCTGCGGGGGCTCCTCTCCACAGGCTGCAGCTGCGGCCCGGGGCCTGCTCCTGCAGGGGCTCTCCATGGGCCCGGGGCCTCCTCCAGGCCACATCCACCTGCTCCACCGGGGGCTCCTCCACCCATGGGGGGGCTGCAGGGTGGAGATCTGCTCCATGTGGGACCCATGGGCTGCAGGGGGACAGCCTGCTCCATCTGGGGCCTCTCCACAGGCTGCAGGGGAACTGCTGCTGCCTGCCTGGAGCACCTCTTGCTGCACTCACCTGGGGGGCTGCACGTTCTCACACCTCTTTCCCAGATGGTGTTGCATGGCGTTTTTTCCTTTCCTTAACTGTGCTTTCCCAGAGGCCCACCCAGCGTCACTACCTCTCTTGGCTCTGGCCAGTGACTGGTCCCTTTTGGAGGTGGCTGGAGCTGGCTCTGGTCTGACATGGGGCAGCTGCTGGGCTCTGCTCACAGAGGCCCCTGCTGCAGCCCCCCCACTACCAAAACATTGCCACATAAACCTAATATAGATATTAAAACAGGTCTGTTTTAAGGTCACAAGGCCCTGTCATATTATTTAGCTTCAAAATGAAAAATTTCATTACTTTCTGGGTTGTCTTTTTAATTTTCATTGAAGCTAGAACTTCAGTATTCTAGCTGTGTATATCAGTACATTTGGGGAAAAGTAAATAATAAATACCATAAAAATAACCATATAAATAGATAAAGTATGTACGGTTTTATAAAATGTTTGATTAGTGCAATAAGCAGTGAAGTTTGCAGACCAGCATAAAAATCAGTGATAGCAGTAAATACAGGAGAGATCATTTTGTCACCACAAAATATGTAATTTTGGTTTCAAATTATGAAACCAAATTGCCACATATCAAGGAACAAATAAAATAAGTACTCTTATCGTTAATCGTTGTTTTTCTAGCCAGTTAAATATGTGATTAGTTAAAGAAAATATTTACTAATACTGCCTTTTGTCATTAACACCTTGCTTTTCCCATTTAAATCGCTGTCTAAGACAGAATTATTTAATTCTGTTTTATTTATCTATTATCTATTTTAATTTAATATTGGTGTTGACTTTTGGGTTGCAATAGGTAGGAAAATATATACTTCCAAATTTAAATGTGAATTTGTTCCACCACAGAGTTATTTTAGGTAAGTCAGTAAATTTGGGGACTAAAATGTTTTGATCAGAATTTGTTAGTAGTTGTGTTTCCTTAGTAGTTTAGTGAGTATGCTTCCTTTAGTAGTTATGTTTCCTTATGTTAATTTTCACCATTTAATGTTAAAGATCTTATTTCTTCTGTATTCCAGGTCCCTCTACTATGGACTTTGGTGATGTTTGTGTGTACTCTACAACTGCCAGAAAACTACATATCGTCAATAACTTGTTAGTCCATATATGGATACAAATTGAGATTGAAATAGATGAACTAGAGCAGACAAGTCCACTGTGTCAGGTGGTGCCTCCGCTTACAAAGACTTATATTCCAGTCGTCTTTGAGACAAAAAAGCTTGGAATGTTTAAAAAGTAAGGTTTCTTATATTTATTTTGTTTCACATAATTAATTTGCATAGTAGAATAAATAAAAATATCATGCGGCTATTTTAAACTTGGTGTAATTAAACTTGGTGAACACTGATTTGTGGTAATATCAATAACATGCAGATTTATGTTGCAAAAATTTTTTATTAATGTTTTTTTTTTTTTTTTAAGTCTGTTGTGGCAAGAGCATATATAACCACAGTGCCACCTGTATATCAGCAAAAATTGTGCTGTTATACTTTATATGGTAGGATAAACTTTATGAAAATACTGTGCTCTTTCTGTCAGTCTTGCATCTCTGTATCTGTGCTTGTATCTGTTGATACACTTCCTTCTTGGTAAATTTATAGGCAAACTGTTTTCTATATATCTGGTGTCAAGGTGGAATTCTCATGTTATAATGCTTTTGTGAACAAACAATATGAAGTTGATAATCCTATGGGATGATTTTCACCTTTCAGGTGGTTTAAGTTGCATGTGAATCTATTACAGATAGCTTTTTTCTTGTCAGTCTGAACTGTGTTCCCATTCAGTTGTTTCCTGTATTTTCTTCCTAATGATTAGATTTCACATATTTTTTTCTTTGACTATAGCATAATAAATCTAAAAATGCTATTGAGAAATATTTATTTTTATACTACAGATCTTTTACTTACACAATAAACAACAAACATCCTGGGCACGTGCTGGTCATTGCAAATGCAGTGTCTGTTGAACTCCAGTTGTCTGAAAGGGAAGTGATTTTAAATCCTATTCCTGGCTACTTGGCAGAGACAGAATTTAGAGCAACTGTCAGGGTATACAATACCAGAAACTATTCTGCTGAGTTTACTTGGAAACCTGTAACTACAGATAAAGGAACTGCATTTTCTATACAGCCAGCCAAAGGTATGCTATGCAAATACATATGTATTCATGTATCTTAAGTGTCAATAATGTTAAATAAGGCAAACATCCAGGTGATTATGTAAACTGTATTTGGTTCAGCATCAGTTTATCCCCAAAGTAGTACCAGGTCAGAGTGTTAATACCAGAGCAGCATTCCCTACGTAAACCCTACTAGCATGTGCTAAGTCCAGTTTGTTGTTTCTGTGTCCAACAAGCAGCTCTCATGTAGCCAAATTTCTGAACTCAAATTGCTGGTATCTAAAAAGTGAGGCAGCCATTTAATGGCAGTTACCAACGTCACACGGCTCTTAAAGAGCTTTCCAAAAGTTCTGTATGAACAAAGCTGCTAGAATTTGATGTAGACAGTGTGAGTGACACAAATATAATTCAGCCTGGCATTAGTTTCACTTGCACTATGGATTGATGTTTGTTAGAAGTGTGTGAGACATTTTTTTCCTTTGAAAGACAGTGTTCTGTAAGAGTATGTTGGAACTTCATTATTTAAAAAAAAATAATAACTGCTAACCGAGCTGGCATTATTCAATGCAAAAAAAAAAAAAAAAAAAAAAAAAAAGATAAAAAGATTTGGCTAGATGAAGAGCTTGGTGTGCACTGATTCTTGAAAAATAAGATATTTTGATTCTGAGTTCAGAATCAATTGCAAGCAAGAAAAAGCATATGCTCCTTCCCAGAGGTATTAGTCTACCAGAAGGGCTGTCTGTTCTTTAAAATTTTTTGTTAAAGTTTAATATTTGGGTAATTTGAGGCAAAAAAAAATCAGTGAACTTTGAATGTGTTTTACTGCAGGATGCTGATAAACTGATGTTATGCAATTGACGTGAGAATTCAGAAACTAACTTTATTTAATTCATCATACCATTGAACATCTTTGAAATGTAGGCTTTGTGCTCAATAATGGAAAGTCATTTGATTTTAATGTGCTTGTGTTATTGTAATTGTACAACATAACTTGATAATTGTAAATGTGTATGACTATAATAATTCTTCATGTTATTTAGGCTTTGTGGAGCCCTATAGAGACTTAGAGTGTGAAGTTGTTTGGCATCCAGGGTTCAACTCCCCAGAAGCAGGAGAATTCAACTTGTGTGTGCGTAAAGGAAACATAATTAAGTTGAAATGTTTTGCAAAGGTAACACATCATACAACAGATTTAGAAAAGAAAAATTTAGAAAATTTATTTAACAAACAATTTCGTAAATATGTTTCTTTGGTTGAGCATTCAAAAAATATTTTAATTTTATGTAATTTCTACCTGACATATTTACAAAAAGGGTGTTGCTCCAAAGAAATGATGGAGAAGGCAAGACTGCCTTTGTCTTGGCTGTAGTTATATACTTCCTTTGGCACCACAACTGAGTGGTCTTTATATGTATGTAATTGTTCTTCTTGGCTTACTTAATATAGCTAAACAAAGGTTGAGAGGTGTTATGATAGTTCTTTATATGTATGTTAAAGGGAAACAGATCAAGGAGACGGAAAATAGAAAGGTTTTTTTGAGTATGAATAGCTTCAGCATAACACCTGTGGATTGGCTGTAACATAATTTTGTCCTGTTATTTGAGTATGTTTTCTGCTATTTTGAAAAGAAATGTTCTGGATAGTTTTTTGAACAGTGGCAAAGAGAATCTCGAATTATTTTAAGGTGGAATAGAATAAATTTATAGAAGGAATCCTATGACAAAATAAGAGATTTTCCAGCAATAAGAAATTTGGTGAATCATTTGATATGTAATGTTACGTGCCAGGAAGTGTGAATGAGAACGTTTTTTTTTTTTTGTTTTGTTTTTTAAACCATTCTGATGGCTGCATGCTCTATATGTAAACATTTTGAATGCAAATAAGACTTTTCCCCTTTTGATATGACTGGTAGCTTTTCATGGTAGCTTTTTCCTTTGAAACGTTTGAAATTGTCATAACTAAAATCAGGATGTGTGCAAGTTATAATATTGTCATTTTTCCTGCTATTATTACTGTATTATTACTGCTATTAAAAATTACTTATATTAAAAAGTATATTGTCCTGCTCACACATTTGAGATGAAAAAAAACACATGGAGCTTGTGGTATTAAAATTAATTAAAATATTTTTATTTACCTTTAAATTAACTTAGAAACGTATTTGAGTATCTATGTATCTAATGTATCTATTAACTTTGAATCTAGATAAATTCAAAATATTGTCTAAATGTTGTCCCATTTTTAAAATGTATATTTTTCTGTTTAAATTATTCTAATTTATACATTTCCAGAGGTATGTTAACTTACTATGTAATGAAAAGAAAATAAGGCTGATTATTTATTTATACTTAGTAATATGTTATTTGGTTTGCTTGTTTTTGCTTTCTCTTATTTTTTGACAGCTTGGTACCACGAAAGTTCAGTTTATAGAACAAAGGATACCGTTCAGTCATTGTCCAGTGGGTTTATCTACTTGTAAGACAGCCATTCTTCAAAACACAGGATACAATCATGCCTACTTCCAAGTAAACTAAAATTATTTTTAGTACGTTTAATTACTTGGGGGTGGGGAGGAGAAGGGAGTGCATTTTTTCAGATCGTGTTACAGCTTTGTATTCTCAGTTATTAGATAGAACTGCTTCATTTGTCTAGTTTTTAGATGAACAAAGATTTATGTGAAGAGGAATTCTGTCCCTATGTGTCTGTCTATCCACCAATCCAAACCTGACAAAGTGGTAGTGTCTCACAAAGAGATAAAAACTCCTTGAAAAGATTCCAGAAGCTGCATGAAAACCATAGGTGAAACAAGAATCCTGTATTTGTGTACCCTATAAAAAGGCATTTACACCTTGGATGTTTCTCTCTATGTAGAGAGAGAAAGTGAACTGGCTGGTCATCTTGTTCTCACCCTGGCTGCCCAGTCAATGCATGCGTAGACTCAGACCAGTCACAGCAAATGTGGTGATTTTGCTAGATTAACAACTAAGAGGATGGTAGGCTATAATGTGAATTAGATAAGACGTGAGCCAGAGCAGGTAAACACATAAGCCATGAATTAGTAGTAAACCTAACCTTATTAGTTCTTCTGATCACAGAATGATTTGCTGTATTTAAATAGTGACATAGAATTGTTCTGATTAAAATCCTCAGAACTGTTGTTTATTTTGGTACTATGTGATTGTTTTATTTGAATTTGTAATTTGTTTATTACATGTTATAAAGGTTCACCTTGTAAGAACATTAAATCTTCATGATAGATATAGTAATGCGTTTTTTTTAGCAGTGATTTTTTTTTCCCTGATACTATTAATAATACATGTTTGTGTTTGAAGGTCCTTCATTCAAATCCACTGCCTGGAATGTTGATCACCCCTCATGACGGGGTGGTACCTGTGGGAGGCCATGCTGAGCTCAAAATCCTTTTTACTCCAAATGCAAAAATGAGTTTTGATACAAGAGTGGAGGTATCCAAAACTGAATGAGTTTTGGCTTTTGAGTGTTATGTTGCATGTTTGTATGTGGAGATGTTTGAATGTTGAGATGTGTGTGCATCTGAGCATCTTTTGAATTTTATCCGAAGTGTTCTAATACTTTAAAAAAAGTATTTTCTTACAGCTGTTGGTAGCTAGTAAGCTATTCTGTTATTCTGGTCTCACTACTGCTCTGAAGTCCTAAACAGCCTCTCAGTTGAGCTGATTCATAGCATATTATTGGCAAGCTGCTGAAACTAACATCTCCTTGTTTTCATAAGATCATGTAGACATATGCACAGTTTTTGTGTTTTATTGAGTAGCAGGACTGAAATACTGCAGTGTTTTTGATTTCCTGACTACTTCTTGTGAACATTACAAAAAGGTTAACTTGGAGATGAATTTACCAGTAAACTTGGTCTGATAATAGGAGTGCAGTAAAGATCTAATCCTACTTTGTTTTCTGCATGCCCACTTAGTCGGCTTGTCTTTGGTCAGATAAGTGGGAAGAAAAAAGGGATTCTGTACTGGGGCTGATCTTTGCTACCTTTTCCAATTCTAATCCTGGATTCTTTGTCGTCTTTGACTGCATACACTATGCTCACTGAACCTACTAGTCATTCTTCTTTTCACTTCTAACAAACACTGCTCAAAACAACATCTACATTGTGCCAGCAGCTCCTCAAGCAATTTGTCTTCAGGTGTACTTTCCAATCCTCACAGCTGCTGAATAGATGTAACTCATCCACTCAGTTTTCTCTGCTAGAGGAAACAGTTAGTTCTAATGATACAAACTCGTGCAGCATTATTTTTGTCTGCAGAAGAATGGTCTTCCCTGAAACTTTCTTGACAACTATAACTATCCAGACAAGGTATACCACAAAGGCACTATTGGTTCTTCTATACCTGTTGGTTTTTTGTTTTTGTTTTTGTTTTTTTTTTTGACTTTCATTTAATTTTGACAGATTTGATGATGTTGTTATGTTAAAATGATCTTGTCAACAATCACACTGTCCTCCATTAACTTAGGTAGCAGTGCGAAATTCAGGAGTACTAGTGCTCAGGATTGTTGGATTTGTAGAGACCCCTGAAATAAAGATTGATGTGGTAAGTATGAAGAAATTGAAGCAACTGGTAAGATTAGTAGTGTTTTGCTTTATCTTAATGTCAAAGTGGCGCATTCCTACTTCATGTTTTCCTTTTTTTTTCCCTGTACTAACTTCCTGAGAAAATTATCACAGAGAAGAACTTGGGAACAGAAATTAAGAAAATAAATGTATATATGAAAGTTTCACTAAATGATAACAACTTTAACCTTTGAACTTCAACACCTGTAAAAAAAAAAAAAGGCAGAAGATTTCTTTAAGGTAGTAATAAAGAAAAATATAGGATAGGGAAAAGTGAATCCACTGATCCACTGATCTGTTGACTGAATGAGGAAAACTTTCCTGGTGGTATCACTGAACTTTGTTGCGTTTGATATCTTGGAAAGAATTTAAAGATAAGAGTTAGGCAAAACAATTAATTAACTGAGATGTCTGCCTAATGGATTATAAATTCTGAGTCACTGCATTACTGAATATAATTATTTCTCACATGCTGTTCAGTTACAAAGTTGACTTCACACGGGTTTGACCATATTTTTTTTCTTTAAACTTACAGGAACTATTTGACTTTGGTGGTGTTTATGTTAATTCTACAAAATCAATTCCATTTTTGCTTCAGAATAAAGGACAGGCACGTACCAGAGTGGAGTTTGATTTTTTCAAGTATAAGGATTTTAAATTGAGTGCTAATGACCATTCAGGTATTTGCTTTGCTATATCAACGTTCATTAAATAAAGAATAGGATAGTGCTAAGAGAAAATCTGTCAGACTATTTCTGGTATACAATTTTTCTGATTAACAGAAAACCTAAGACGATTATTTTAAAACTGCTGCTTAATATAAATTAAAATGAGACAGTTTATTCTGCCTATAAAATGCTTGCCAAAAAAAAAGCACTTGGAAAATGACAGTTTGCCTGTAGATTTTTTTTTTTTTTTTGCCTGTAGTTGCAAAGGCATATAAAAATATCTGAGCACCCTCTCACCAATTAAAACAAATAACAAGAACAACCAAAAAGTCAACCCAAAAGCACAGCTATACTTATTTCCTGTTCATGGACTTCTATCCACTGGTTTGACAATATTTACTCTTAAGTTAATTCAGTGTCACTGTAAAGGTCTGGACTTTTTTTTTTTTTTTTTTTTTTTTCCCTCTAATGGTGCCTTAATCACAAGACCTCTGTTTTACATGATTTACAAGTTAGAATGACATCGGGGTAATGTGTGGAATTCAGTTGCTATTCTTTGTTTCTTGATAGGACTGCAGTTTCCTATTCTTCATTCACTGTTGCTCATCCCTTTTCTAATTCAGTCCTGGTACCACCTTTGCTGTTTTTAAACAACTTCATTAATGAGAGAATTTATGTTCTTATGGCCTCTTATCCCTGAAAACATGTGAAATCAATACTTTTTCTTGTGCAAGCCAATATTGTAATGTTTAGTTGTGCTTATGTAGAACTACATGTGGATGATCACAACAAATGATCTGATGAGAACAGAGGGCTTTCCTTCCACATGGTAGATTTCAAAGGGAAAGTGGGTGCCCCTAGTCAGTCATCTTAACTTGGATGAGGATTGCAAAACTGTCTACAAGAGGCAGCTAGCCAGCTTGGGAATTGACTCATTGCACATGATTTCTAGATCAGAGTTTGTGCTTGAAACAAGTAACGGGGTGTTCAGTCAGGTCAGGTACTGTTCAAACGGTGTGCCTTCAGGATGAATAATTTTTCAGAGCAGTTTTACTTTATGTATTGGAAACCCATGCTTCTGCCTATGCCTTAAAATTGGACCTGAAAGCCTGCTAAATTAAGGAAGCCTTACTGGTAAACTTCTGTAGTGCAGATTATTCCTGAAAGTCATTTAGGAAAAAAAAAAAAAAGGTTCAGCCATGTCCCTCTGGAGAGGGACTCTTTATTAGGGATTGTATTGATAGGACAAGGAGTAATGGTTTTAAACTAAGAGAGGGTAGATTAGATATGTAGATATTTATTTTAGATATACATATAGATATTTATTTTAGATATGTGGAAGAAGTTCTTTACTATGAGGGTGGTAATGCACTGGAACAAGTTGCCCACAGAAGTTGGTAGCTCTCTGGAAGTGTTCAAGGCCAAGTTGGATGGGGTTTTGAGCACCCTACTCTGGTGGGAGGTGTCCCTGCCCATGGCAGGGGGTTGGAACCAGGTCATCTTTAATGTTCTTTCCAACCCAAACCATTCCGTGATTCTAAGATTCCATTTTTTCCCGTGTGGTATGAGTTCTTATTATTTAGTTAAGTATTTTTGCTTGATGCTTTTCTTCAAAGATAAATTAAATCTTTTTTTTTTTTTTCTTTCAAATACTCCCCCAAATCAATGACTTTACTGAAGATAGGTGGTGATTAACACTTCTCAAAATTACATCCAGAATGCTTATGAGAAATATTATATTCATTCATAACTAGATGAGAAATATTTACCATTTATACATGTATACCTGTGTTGGTAATCACTTTCACGTACTGCAATTATTACAAAATTGATATTTAGTGTAATGACACCTCTAACTTGATTCTGAATTTTGTTTGACAGTGGTTGAAAACTGTTCTTCAAAACCTTATTTGTATTCAGTTGACTTAGAGGGAAAGTCATCTTTGCAGTGCTCATTGTCCTTCATGCCAAAAGAGGTAGGTTGATGGGGCAGTGGTGATTAAGCTAAATTAAACTGGCACTCTTTAATATTTCTAAGATGAGAGAATATAGACATTCTAGATGTACTTTTTAGTGTGTACAATAGTTTTGTAATAGCAACCTGATTATTAAGAAAACAAGTTTTGAAATAACGTACTACTTTTGCTTCTTTCCTTAAAAGTATGCTCACAAAGAAAACACACTTTTCCAATGACTTCAAAATAGAGAATGAATACATTTAAATCCTTACCACACGTTCATTAAGTCATTCAGCAATTGGTGGCTGTTTTCTATTTGCAGCTGTTTATGGTTTAACTCTCAGATGACCTTAAGGGACTACAAAAGTAGAAGAGTTTTGTGTGTCATAATGATCAGCAAAGTTGCTTTGTAATGGAGGAAAGGAAACAAATTGAAGATATGAGACTATGGGTTAGTTTTACATCAGGATCATTGCGTTTTATTGGTGGTACATGTCAATGGGCAGCACTTTAGTAAATTTTAATTCAACCTATTGAGCAACATTTTTTAAGTGGGGGGTTTGGGGATTTTCATATATATGAAGAACAATGAACAGCAACAAAACCTAGTCTTTGATATTTTAAACCTCCTTCAGAACAAACAACTAGTTGCAGCACACAAACCTGTTCCATTAGCTTCATTTTTACCTTAAAAAATAAATGAATTTCAGAGACAATGCATCTTGGAAGGGCCAACAATGTTCTTTTCTCCCTTGTTACTACTGTCCCTCCTTCCTACCTACAATTTTATTGTTTGAATAGAAGTCGAGTTCTCTGTTCCAAGCATCATTCAAATAAATATTTGCATATTACAGCCTGCATCTCTTAGCACTGTGGTTTTCTTTCTCATACTACTTTCAGCTTAGATTTTGTGCACACAGGTAAACCATTGCAAAATAAATAACTGGTGGTGTAAATTTATAGTATGCTTGCTACTCGGAATTTTTCTTGACAGAGGATGAGTTAACATATTCATCAAAAATGAATTATTTGAAATTGAATTAATTTCCACCAGTAGCATAGCAGGCCTTGAGGTTAGATGAGAAGCAGTAGATGTCATATCTTTATAAGTATCTTGACATTGTCTGGTGCAGTACTCACATAGGCAAGGCAGGCAGGTGTTGACTGGATACAGTGCTAGGAAGGTATGCTAAATTGTACACAGAATATCGCCAGTGACCTACTATCAAACTGAAGAGAAGCTCAGAAGGGAATATGCTGACATTTTCATTTAGGTATGAATGATCAAGAATAGAAATTTGTGTATACAAGTTGTGTATCTCTAAACTACGTTCATATTGATGGGACCCATAACCTGATATCTGACAGCTCTTTTCCTGCTTCTGGCATGGGGTTTCTCTGGTGATAGTGCTGCTGTACAAACTGATCCTTTATTCTTCATTGTACTAGAAAGTAGTATAGAAGAAGGCCAATCATCCCTTTCCAGACTACTGAAATATAAACTCTAAAATTGTAAATGAACCCCATCCCCTCCAAACTATCAAAATAGGGATTTTTTTGTGCCTCCCAGTATCCTATTTGCCCCTGCTGCAATTAAGCTATATTACTGTTTTCTTTCTTTGCCAAGTGTAAGGATGGATTAAGAATAGATATGTTGCTTCTAACACTGCTCTACATTCAAATGATTAAACATGCAGAATCGTCTACTGTCTCAGAAGTCTTCTGAACCACTTATTTAGTTTATTTCACTTGTAGTCTGAGCTACAGACTCAGCATTACCGATGGTTAATAACAAGCATCCCCAACTATCATTTCATGCTGGTGATAAGGTAACCTAACTGAAGACAAGGCTATATCAATTTGCAATCTGCTCTAATGATATAATTTGGGGAAAAAAAATATATTTAACTTGATTTGTTTTCTGATAGCTCCTTTTTTAAAAAAAAAATAAGTCACTGTCAAATATATTGCAACTGTTGATTATAGTTTTTCTCTGTGATATCATCTTTTTTTAATTTTTCAAACTTTGAGTGCTTTTTTTTTTTTTTTTTTTTTTTCTCCAAGCAGAACAGCTTCATTCAGAAGTAAGGGAAAAAAGAGCTTCAAAAAGGAAACTTCCCTGAGGTGCCTCATGCCTCATAACCAATTAATAAGCCCTGCTCTCACAGATTTTATTTATTTCCATTTCCCCTTCTCTCCATGTGCTCACATCCTTTCTCTGTCTCTACCCTGTGCTAGGTAGGCTCAGTGCGCAGCCAGTGCTTCCATTCTGCTGCAAGTATACTATTTCTTGCCTGGCAGGAGGCAGCTTACTGATTACCAGGCAAGACATGCCCAAATACACTTACAACTTACAACCCACTGGTGGTCACATGTTAACATTGTTGAGCTTTAATGAAGCACTGATAGCTGGGAGCAATAGCACTGATTAATGTAAAAGGCAGATAACCTTGAAAACTAAATGTGCCACCCAGTATGGCATGACCAAGAAAGCATCTGGAAGTGCCTGTACCCCCAGGGTGCTGTAGCTTTTCTTTAATCTAGCTCCTGCAAAGTAGTATAATAAAATAAAATCTTTAATAATAAGCATAATTTTGTTAAGAAATTGGTATGGGTAGCGGCATCTCTTGTTGTGATCAGAGACTCTCATTAGTTGCAGATTCTTAGAACATTCATCCTTGGATCTGAGTTGTTGCTATCATTCTGCTGCATCTAGATTTGCCCCTTCTCTCATCAGATTTCTTCCATCTCTTTTCTGACTTTGGAAAAAGGCTCTTGAAAAAGCTCAGATCTCTCTATACTGAGCTTACTCTATTCAAGTTTCACAGTTGCTGGCACTATATTCTGCCTCTCTACTTGAACAGCTGTTTCTCTGATATCATCACTGTTTTCTGGACAACTGGTCTTAGCCGGCTTACCTCCCAGCTGCTGCAAGCCTTCTGTATCCCAGTGAGATGAATTCTTTCTGCCTGCTGTCTGGTTCTGCTAAAGCTTCCTGCTGTTGCTGTAGTCATCACTACTGACAATGCTATCCGTAAACCAACAAAACTCCACAAATCTGTGTTGTGCTAAGAAAGTAGATACTAGAAATGTGAAATTGAATCAATCTTGAATACTCCTGCCAAAAATCATCTTGGTAATTGTTTTCCTTTTATGTTAAAAAGCTTTAAGTCATCAGACTAAGTAAGCACATAGCAACTCTGAATAGCTGCCACAATTTATGCTAAAACTTAGTATGAACAATTTAATGTGATATCATAAGACATTATTAGAGATGAAGTATATTGGCATGTTTATAAAATAACATCTACAAATTTTGAGATAATTCTCCCAATAGCCTAAGCAATTAAATTAAATTGATGCTTTATAGATAAGGCTAGGATGCTGCCCAGGTATGGCATGATTTTCCCTTCCTGTTACTCCAGCCTCTCAGAAGGTGTTGGAGGTGACAGTTCTCTGCCTCGTGGGAAAGTGTTGAATAGTGGGATTCATTTGCAGTTACAGATAGATGTATATGCATAGATGTACATAAGTGAGAACAATATACAAATAAGTAAATATAAATAGGTAAGCTGGCAAATCCTTAATGTCATATTTTATATAGGCTATATGATCCTTTCTTTTCTGTTTTGTTACACTTTTAATGAAGTATCTCAAATAATGATTACATTTCACGTGTTTTTCACTGCAATATAAGGAGGTTTAGCCAGCTGTAAGTCATTTCATTTCAGATGCTGAGTAAAACAAAAATTCGTATTGATTTAAAGAACAGCAACAAATCAACAGATAAAACAACCAAAAAACTCACGAACCTCCGGCCAAATATTTGTTGGAACTCTCTTGTCCCTATCCAAGAAGCATGACTTTTTTTGATCGTGACTCATGTTCTGCAGGCTGATTGTCTGTTAGGTTGAGGAGCAGTTCATTGCTGTTGTTGTTGTTGTTTTGTGCCAGGGAAATGGACAGTGTGTTATCATGTTGAATATTTGCTCAGTGACAATCTTTGGTCCTTAGCTCTCACTGTGCTTCTCAAGGCAGGATGATCCACCTGCTAGCAGCAAGGTTATGCAAGTTCTGGTAAGGCAGAAAGGCAAAGCAAGGTGCAGGAGTGTGCTGCTTCAACTATATATAGTGTGTGTATATATATATACACACTATATAGTATATAATTATATATATACACGATATAGTGTATATATATATATATATATACAATATATACAATGTGCATATATATATATATACACGCACTATATATATGTGTATATATATACACACACACTATATATATACATGTATATATACACACACATATATTTTGGAATAGAAAATTCCAGCACCTTAGGAAAAAATATGACATATACAGCTGTGTAATAATGAGACCTGTGAGGGCTTTGATTGAGACAAATGGAGCAAGTCACACTTGTCAGAACTTGTTGTTTAGACTTCATATAGAGAAGTGACAGGTGTTCCCTTCCCCCCCCCCCCCCCCTTTTTAATTTTTGATATTGATAAGGATGGAATTATTTATTTATTTTAATGCACAGAATTCACAGTGTAAGAGATGCATTCTCTGGAAAATCAGCTGTCGAATTACAAAATAATCAGGGTATTGCTGGTGCACCATCTCTGACATCTCTGTATACAAGGGAAGGATTTAGTTTTATTTCTGTGTTCTCGATGATGGATTTGAACAGTTTTTACATTATTCATTATGCTGGCTATATGTGATGGAAAGCTGGGGAATTTAGACTGCATTAAATTTTTTTTGTATATTTTAAGGAAGAGTTAATGTTAAATCTTACAAGACTTTGAGAATATATAACGTATACAGCTGCAGTACATAAAACCTTGGTTCTGCAGTACCGTTTACTTTGATAGTTAGGTTTAAATTTTAATCAAACTGCTTTTTTAATGTACATTACACTTTCTCTTCAGGTATCACTGCCGAAAATCTGTCTGTTGCTAGTGCTATAAATAAATTTTAAAAAGGTCCTTTACACAAAAATTCAGTGATTTCTAATGCTTCAAGATATTTGATCACTCTGCATATTATGTTGTAAATACAAGATTATTTTCTTATACAGGTGTTTTAAGTTAATTTGAAGTCATAAATTAGTTCATTGATTTACTTGCAATTTGGTGTGAAGTTGTACTATAAAAGCAAGTCTTTTAATTTTAGGGAGATATGTACTCTTTGTGCTAAATAAACTATTTGATTCTTGGATTCGAAAGCAAAATTTTTCACTCAACCTTGAGAACATACATTTTGGTAATTATTATTGTAAAGCATATAACATATAAAGCATTACTGCATTAGGGTGCTTAGTAAAGATAGAAATGAGGTAACTGCTTTGAAAGTTCATTTAAAAAAAATGTAACTTTTTGTTCTACTCAGATTGCTTGAATTTGTTTATTTTTTATGCACAAATTTTATATAAAATAACTTTAATATTAATAACTTAAAATAACTTTTTAATTGTCATGGCTTCTGGGGTAGGTGTTTCCCCTTTTTGTTATTTTCAGTGTATGGAGTACTTAGGTCTGAGGCAGGAAGGCCTTCAGCTAAGTTCACTCTTCAATGCTAGGCTTAGCGCTGTCATCCACATTGTATGAAACCGATTTCATAGGTTCATATGAGTTTGGGTAGCTGAACTTTCTGATCAGAAAGATTTCTTAAAAATCCACAACTCTGTTTCTCTGTTTAGAAATTCTAAGGAGAGAAAAAAAAGCTTTTTTTTCTTTTTTTTTTCCCCTAATGAAATGAAAGATTGCAGATTCTTGATTTAAAGAATTGATACCTTCTTGTGGCAGCCTACACCACTTTTCTTACTTTTTTTGGAGGTGTTCTATGTGAACGCGTAACAAAAAGCTGCTTTGTTGCATGTGGCTATTCTTTTTAAAGCTTCTTTAAAAGTCTTTCTAATTTCTAAGACTAACACTTTGCAAATGATGCCTTCTTTCCAATTGATGCTCATAATTAGTTTAAGTCAGGATAGGAAAAATATATAAAGTCATGTTATCAATTATAGGTAAAGCATTTTAATCTTACCAAGCTTTCTAGGTCTTGAAAAATGCAGTATCATTATACTGGTATACCAGTGACACATGCTGGAGATGGAAGGGATTTTCTAGGTCTCTTTTTTTTTTATAGCATTTCTTGGCAATGATGTTCCAAGTGTTAAAATTTCACAAGTAAGGATGTCCATGCTGGCTTTAGGGAGCTGCCAGGGCTGGCTGTAATCTTTGCACCTGAGGTGCACACTGAGGTGTGCAGTCATCTCTTCCCACCCCACCCTTTTTTTTTTCTGTTTATGGTGAGCCATAATGCTTGTGAGATATGCTATTTATATGGGAAGCATATTACATTTTACATTTTTGAAGATGTACAGTGGCTAAGTGTGACCAGTATAGCAAACTTCACGTACAGCTTGAGGAGTATGATAAAAGCTTCTGATTGAGTCTGGTTTGTGACTGTTATACAAGATACTTGACCTAAAGAGTCCAGGAAAATTTTCTTCTCCCTCTCTCACATTGGATCACTTTGCAGTTGTCTCTTAATTTTTAATTTATTTTTTAAACTTAATTTAATTTTCAATTTATTAATTTTAATGCATTTTAACAGTTATTAAGGTTACCAAATAAGAATGTGTTCAGCTCTAATCTATCAAACTTCTCATATGTTTTCATATAAAGTTTTAAATGATTTTTGATTTCAGTCTTGAAATGCAATGCTTTTTAGTTTCAACTGTAAGAAAATATAAGTTTTTGTCTAAAACTGCAAGGAGCCACTGTTGTTAGTAGCAACATATTTCGTACATACTTTGAAGTAAAAGGAACTTCTAACACTGAAGAAAAGATCCTTTTTCAGTCTAACTTTTAATTATTTGGTTTTATGATGCAAGCACATACTTTGAAGATGTAACATGAAGCATTTAATGTGGTGTACTAAACTAGAAGAATATTTAAATCACATCAGGAGATTTTTACTCACTCTTTCTTTATTATCCAATTCAAATATTAGAATAGTGAAAATTTCAAATGTCTTTTGCCATCTTAATTTTGAAAAGTGTAATTCTATGTTATAGAATCTAGTCCTTATCAGATTTGAAGTATCAATATAAACAAGGGCACCATGATCTAAAAATATTTCCTTTCATCCCATGTTTTCATCTTGCTGAATGCAAATTTGCGAAAAGTTCCACAATGCTCAGCACACATCTTGCTCACCAGGAGCTTGTAATTGTGTATTAAAAACCCTGCTGGAATTCCAAACACTGTAAATGCTGTGTACTTGCTTCTCATCACCTGAGCTCCGGTTGATTTTGTTACAGATGAATATATGCTTCTTTTCTTGGGGTAGCACATTTTATTTTTCTTTCCTGTCATTTATATATTTTACTCACTACCACATATCTAACAATAAAGCATGATGCACTATTTCCTGTGGTATTTGGGTATTTGAAAGCTTTAAACATTTTCATATGCTTGGCTTTACTGTATGTTTTAAGCAGCATACAGGTTTTGTAGGCCAGAATCCTTTCTGAAGATTTCAAGGTAAGTGACTGAAAGACTCCAACAGTGTTTTTATGGTAGATGTTTTGTTTTTTCTTCTGTTACGTTTGTTATGGTTATCCATATCTTTTTCTCTGAAGAGTGTACTGCTCTGATGTGTTGGAAAGATCAAGATCAAGTGAAAGGTATGCAATACCTTCTTGAAAAGTGCACTGTGAAATAAATTAGGTTTATCACATGCATAACCTGTCAGGTTATTTTTCTTTTTTGCTGAATTATGTCAGTTTTAACTCATGTTCCACCTAGTTCTCTGAACCAATTTCATTTATGTTGGCTATACCATAACAGCTGAGTTTTTCTCTTCGACGTTGGAAAAATGCTTTCTTAATTTATGTATTTTTGTTTCCCACCTTGTTTCTTATGGTTATGCTTTTGGACTGCACTTTCGATTTTTTTTTTTTTTTTCCTGCTCAGGATGGAAAGGAGCACAGCACAGTGATTTACCACAAGCCTTGTTTGTAGCTGTGCTGATAACCCAGATACTTTGGGGTATACATTTTTTTCCTTGATGGGGCAAAAATGGCTCATTACTACATACTTTAATGACTCACACTTGATGGTAATAAACAAACATCCTATTATTATCATGATTAGTTCTGAAGTTAGTTTTTATAATTATGAAATAGTAATAAAAAACAACATTACCACTCAGGTGGTTCAAGAAGTACTACTTTCTTTGGGAAGGTGACCACAATGGCATTTGTATTCTTTAGGTGGCAGCGTATGACTTCACTCTTACAGTTAATACTCCTTGGGATGACTTTCCATTGCTACAGCAATGCTCTGTATCTGCAACTTCTGTTGGGCCTGTAAAGCACACTGTTGCTCCACGGCCACAGGCAGTGACTGTGGCTGTTCCAGTCTGTAGAGTTAAAGCAGTTGGTAAGTAAACTGGGGACTTAAAGCAGGTGGTGAATGCTTATAATGGTTTGTATTTAACTTATATTTTTAATATATGTAAAGCTGAACTTTCTGTAAATGTGTGACATATGCTAGGGGAAAAAAGGAGGCTCAGGGGAGACCTTATCATGCCCTATAACCATCTCAAAGGATGGGTGGCTACAATTTCTAGCTAGTCTCTTCTCCCAAGCTACAAGCTTGTTGAGGGAATGGCCTCAAGTTGTGCCAAAGGAATTTTAAGTTGAATGTTAGGAAAAAATTGTTCACTAAATGGATAGTGAGGAATTAGAACAGGCTGCTCAGGGAAGTGTCTAGGTCACCATCTCTGGATGTATTCAGAAGATGTGGGTGTTTAGGGACATGGTTTAGTTGTAGACTTGACAGTGCTAGGTTAGCAGTTGGACTTGATGATTTTAGAGGTCTTTTCCAACGTAAATGATTCTATGATTCTATGAAATCCTGTCCTCTACTCTTACTGGAGCTGATAGAAATGATAAATTTGATGTGTGGAAAATCAGTTTCAAACTTGTTTAAATTCAGAATCAAAGCAAAAAATCACTTATCAGCTTCCAACAGATTGTGAAAAATGTTTCAGAACCATTTAATTGTTTCATTCTGATAACAGAAAGAAACAGTTAAAGAAAATGTTATGTACTTATAGCAATCCCTACCTGATCCAGAGAAAAGGAAGAATGCGTAGTACCTGTCATGACCTCATGTGATCTTTTTTTTTTTTTTTTTTTAATTGATCAATCTCTCAGATTCTTCATGGAGTTTATCTTTTTCTTTCCCTTCCATCTTGTGTCTAGTCCTTTATTCTTGTGGTGTTTACCTTGTATAGACAGTTTCTGCAAGAGGTGGGAGGACTCAGTGACTGGCACAATTGTACGTTAGTTGGTGGAAGCATTCCAAAGATGAGGTCCTGGTTTGAAACAATATTAGTTTACAGAGGTTATATGTCTTTGTTTTAGAGAAATGTGGATAATACTGGTCTTTACGTAATGTGAGACATAAGATCAAGAAGCGCTTCGGGCTTTTTGAAGGGAAGAGAGAATTGATCAACAAACTTTCTCAAGGGGTGTGAAGCAAACTTGCAGATTTTAATATACCGTATGCTTGCTACATTCATTCCCAGCTGATTAACCAAGTGCAGAGGCAAAATGAAGACTCCTGTGGAAATATACATCTTTGTTTTTTTGAAATACTCATTTTAAACTTCATCCTTTGTTCTGGTTTCTTTATTCTAGCTATATGAAATTAAGAGGAATGCTGTTGTGATAAAATGTTTTATGCCTTTACTGATGAATTACCATCACAAATGCAAATGCATTATATGTAACTAATAAAATAATACAGGGTCTGTAAGTAACATCAGTGAATTTGAATGTGTGTATAGAATTACATGAAAATAATATTCTGCATTATTCTATTGTTACATAAATGAATTTATTTATATATATATCATACTCGATATAACTAAAGCAGTTGACTGAAGATATTCTAGGTCCTCTTTTAAGAAGCATTGCTTTTAATCTCTAAAGTATGCTTGTGTATATATAGTCTGAATGTCCTTGAATTCATCTGTAACAGGCAGAGCATGTGACACTCTGTTTATAACATCTTCAGGATGAGATGCTGTGTGGTAGATGTAAAATTAAAATAATTTGAATGTGACTAAAGGGTCATAATAAGACAGTTATGGTAGCTATTTAGTAGTCGTATAGCATGGGAACAGTAAAATGAAATTAGAGCTTTAATAAAGGGGAGAAGCAATTCTGCTAAATATGAGCTGAAACAGTGGTTTTATGAAAGGACTTTGAGGAACCATGTGTCAAAACAATACCATATAAACATCCTTACTTAATATTTCCAACAGTACTTAAATCACCACTGGAGTTCTCCTCAATGAAACTTACATTTACACAACATTCAAGTTGTATACGTTACAATAGTCCTGATGAAAGTCTGAATTCCCAGGTACGTAAACACGTTGTTATAGTTATTCTTGGCTATATATTTTAATTACTTAAAAATGACTGGGTAAGAATATAGATTTGGAACTCAAAATCCAATCATGTTCCAAACATACGCTTTTATGTATGTTGAACTTTTTCCATCATCATTTTGTTCAGATTTTGATTTCATACTTGTTTTTGGTCACTAGAAAATTTTTCAAAGCTCAGCATTGGGCTCATCTTGGCTTTCTGTTGTATGAAAAAGAATGGGCACCATGAGACAGAGCAACTCTGACATCAAAGAATAGATTCTTTGGTGGTGTTATTCCCACTGTTTTCATATTGGATTGAAAGAATAGGTTTTGAAAACCTACTTTGAAATTTTTGTAATTTCTGTATATCCACCTGTAAATTTTAATATTCCAAGTCATGTGTTTAGTTCTTGCTTTACTCCACTTGTATCAGTAAATACTTGTTTCTATTTGGCTAAGCACTCCCACCACAATATGTTGATCATTGTCTTTGATCACTGGTGAGTGACTGGAAATCATTTAGTCTGCGCTAATGGGAACACTCATTTTTTCGCCTTACAAATAAAGTAAACTGGGTTCTTCATTGCTTTCTAGTGTTTTCTTGCTTTCAATCTGATCTGATTGCAAAAGAAATGCTTTGGACAGAGCAATGTGAAAAGTATCATGATGCTTGCTGCTTTTCCTCTTTCATCATGCCCTCCTTTCTCTGTAAATATTTATAGGAGCTTGACCTGAAGAATATCTCAAGGCAGTATTTGACATGGAAATTGAATTGCGATGATGCAGGCAAAAATATACAAGACAGTATTTTCAAATTTAGCCTGCATGCTGGATTTCTTGATCCGGGACAAAAAATCAGTATTACTGTATTCTTCTGCCCTCGTAAGTAATTTTGTGAGTTCTTCTACGGGTATTTTGGACATTTTTGGCATTTTCATAGATTTGCTTAAGTCACTTTCTTTGATGAATCAAGACTAGCACTTACTTTGATGACCTCTGAGTTAACATGACTAAATAGTCAACCAAAATGCCAAAAAGACATGCTGAAGTTCTGAGAAAAAAGACAGCTGCAGACCTAACATAAAACATGGAATCATTTGCATAGCAATATATGAAAAGTCTGTTTTGCACACAGAAGGCTTTAAATGCTAGGATACCTAAATTATTTTTAGCACTGCTCCTTAATGTGTATTTGTGCCAACTGGCTTAAATATTTACACCACTTTCCAAGAGTACTTGGAGTGTGTGTGATTCTCCCTCCTCCCCCCCCCCCCCCCCCCCCCCCAACAGACAGAACTTAGACAAGAACAGAAATTTCCTTCCTCCAGAAGATACAAAGTCTTATATATATATATATATATATATATATATATATGTACATAGATACATATATAAATTTCTGAATAGTTTGCTCAGAGAACCAGAGACCAAGTAAAAAATATAAAATAGATTTCTAACAAACACCGGGAGCATGCAAGAAGATGATAATCAACCACATACAGTGGGAATGGCAGAGCATTAAGATTTTACATTATTCCCAGTCAAACAAGTGTTTTGGGTAGAGAGTAATGTAACACTGTACATTAATAAAGCCCCTCACAGAACTGAGCGGTACTGACAATTGTATGTGGCCTACTGGTAGTGCCAGCATTCTTGAAGGGAAGAAAAGATGTCTTGTTGGTTGGGTATGATTCAGAGTCAGCAAGTGAGTATCCCTTTCCTAAAGTCACATATTCCTGCTATTTTTGATGATACAGTTGAAATCTGTAACTTCTACAAACCTCTAAGCCCCACAAACTATTTGATATAATTGAAAATTAGTTTGTAAATCCTAAAGATCTATAGGCATGAGTCTTGCCATGATTCTGTATGATAAATTGAGAATACTGTATTAAATGTTGCTCTGCATATTTGTTGTGAATATGTAAGAGCAGCATTCAATTGCATATGTTACTTGGAGTTGATTGCTTTACTTTAGAAAGTTTTTCCATTATGTATTATATCTTCTTGGTAGCTTTTGTTTTCAACTTATGGTTGGTCTGTGATTTTGTTTCATGACATGGAAAAGTAACTAATGTACAAGGACCGTTGCAGAATTGTTTAGGAAGTGGTTTTCTTTATATTCTTTTATTTTTAATTTTGAGTAACAAATCCTGACTTGACTGAAAGAGTATTTCTTTCGGCATATATTACCTGGAAAGTCTCTGACCTAATCAGTATCTATAGTTGTATTTTTTTTTTTTTTTTTACACTTCTGACATGTTCATGAGGTATCCTTTTAGAAATAGGTATTTAAGTTATTCTATTCAATTTTATATTATTTCAAATTAAACTGCTAGATGAAAGTTAAATGCCATTTACTTTTGGAAGACTGAGCAAAAATATTTATAGTATATTTACATTTGTGATGCATCAGTTTGTCTCCTATCCCTGATGTTCTTCCAAAGTAAATCACTAAAACCCTAAGTTTTGGCTCTGAAACACGTTTATGAAACAGCCATAAAAATGTACTTAATAAAGTTTTTTTTTTTTTTTTTTTTTACTGTGTAGGTTCTATTCTATACTTAGTGTGATGTTTAGTTTTGGAACCAAGTGATATGATCCCATCTGCATCTTGTCTGCATGTCTGCAGGTCCTCAATCAATTTTGAGTGATAACTTATGGAAGCTATCAAAAATAAATCATAAATGAAAATGTTAAAGAGCTGGTTTGGGGATAAATATGAAATAAAAAAAAAAAAAAAGAGATCCAAGGATACTGGGTGAATTGAAAGAAGAAATTGTTTCAGGGTGCTAGAAAATGTTAGAATGTATAAATAAGAAGGAGTTAAACAGTGGGAGCAGGAAGACAAGAAGATTGTACAGAACAGAGTGATATCATAGGAGAAAACAGTGGGAGATATTTCTTTTCAGATGTTCAGTTATACAGACTTGTAGAAATATGGACTTGGAATTTCACTTTTCTTTTGAAGGACATAAGGATCTACTTAAATTGTATATGGAAAGTGTGTCTAACCAGAAGAAAGGTTTTGGGTTAAGTTCTGAATTTCTGAGAAAATGTTGAGATGCGAGTCTACAAACATATAAGTTATAAAAGTCAAGACACAAAAACATATCATGATCCCAGTTCTTTGGAGTAAAAATGTAGAGGAAAGAGGAATGGTATTGTAGGATGGAAAGTGAAAAATAAACCCTCAAAACCTCCTGTGATGTTTGAGTTGTAATTAAAAAATACATGTGTGGTTTACTATAACTCTTAGTCCTTCATTATAAATTTCTACTTTGCTTTCAGTAGGGTATCATATTTTTTCAGTGGTCTTTCAATTACTAAAACCTCCAAAATAAGTGTTGAAACTTCTAAGATGGTATCTTAATAGAAGTTTTTGAGAAGTATGCACATGGATGGAGTAATTGTGGATCACAGGAAAATAATCACTTGTGACATATTTGTGACTTGAAACAAATCATTTTGTTTCTAAAATTCAAAGCAAATAATTTGTCTAATAGGAGATGATATAGCTGTATTTTACATGTATTAGGTTAACATATATAGCTTGGAGAGAAAGGAAGAATATACCATTTCAGAAGTAATTATGTATGATTAAATCTGTGGGGTTGGTTTTAAGGATGCTCAGGGCAATACTAGACTTAGAAAATAAGAACAGTCAAGCTATATGTCCAGATCTGTAATGGTTTGAGGGCCTGGGAGAGCACAGTGTCTCATTTTCTCCTGTTTCTCCATAACACTGTAGCATTTCAGACAAAGGAAATTTTACGGATTTTGTCTAATACTATTTTATGCAGCAGCTGTAGAGGAAACAATTATCCCCTAGTTGAAACAAACAACTAGCACAGTCATCATATGATGGTTGGTGCTAGTTAGGTGTTTATATTGTGAGAATGTATTAAAAAATGCTCAAGTGTTGCAAAGGCTGAAGCTGAAAAAAGCATGCAAATAAAAGACAGTATTTTAAATTACTGGATAAATTGTTTGTGTAAACTCAAATGCATGTATACATGAAGATGACTGGTAAATAATTGTCAGTTGAAGTTATTTTTATTTTCACTCTTTTCCCAATCCTTTATTTACAGAAAAACAAATCATTGTAAAAATCAATTGCCCTTAATTTGTTATTCAAAGTATTTTCTTGTGATTAGTAGTCTCCTTGTACTAACCCATCACTGAAAATAATTACTTTCTTGTAACAGAGCATTAGATACAACAAAACCCACACAGGAGACCTTATTAATGAATAGGCTGGGCTAATCACCTTCATATGTTTGTACTGTAAACATGTAGTATGTGGGGATGAACAAGCCATAAGAAGAACCTTGAGTGTGGATTAGAGTCATGTGTTCAAATATTCCATGATATTTGTAATAACAAGTGCGTAATGGTATGGTAGTAAACTAAATGCAAGAGTTTTGTATGATGTGTGGTAATATGATTCTACCTGTTCAAAAAATTACCAGTTTAATAGGGATTCTTGAGAACTGAGGAAGTATCAATTTGATCCTTTTCTGCTGTACTAATGTACTGTATTAATGGTATATGAAAAAATTCACCATATCTTATTGTGATATATATTAAAAAAATAAAAATAAAAATAGATCTGGCAAAATACTTCCAAATGTGCCAGTGAGCTAAAAGGAATTCAGTGTCCCTGGAAGATGTGATAGTTATGTAATGGGCATATGGGAACATCACACCCTCCATCTTCTAGTTTTTTTTTCTACAACAGTAAGAGATTAAATAACTATGCCTAATAACAGGTTTTGTGGGGAAATGATTAGTTCACTTTTGATTATTATTATTATTTTTTTTAATAGGGCTTATCATTAGCTTTTAACTGTCTGTAACTTCTCTGTTTTGAAGTCTGTATTCCAGTGTACGCAAATTCATTATTGGCACCCATTTATGTTGAAAGTGTATACATGTAGCATGGCATGAATTATCAGAAAGTCTAGGGCAACGGAACTGGCAATATTTATTTGGGAGACAAGTGTAGGAAGTGAGTAACATCTAATACAGACTTAAGAGGGTGAGAAGAAGAGATAAGGGTTTTACTTTATTCCCCCCCCACTCTCAAAAGATTGGAAAACATGCTATTAGAAAGTTAAGATTTCTTTGGGGGGGAGGGGGGAAGATTTATACTGATAGAGAGGATCAAGGAATATGGACATCCTTATAGAGATGGCCTTTTGAATGAACTTTTGCTGTTTAACTTGAAACCAAAAAAGGTGAAGTAGAAGATGAGGGGACCTGAAATATTTCTCCTCTGGAAGTGTGTGAGATGTATCTGGAGGAGAACTTGCATATATGTATAACTGACTTGCAGCAGAAATACAACCTCTGTTTATGCTTTTATTAATATGGACTTTGCATAGTTATAGTCCCAGCATAATATGCTAGGGAGTTAAGCAGTCAGAGCTGGATGGGTTTTCTAATGCAAACTGGACTGAAAATGAAGCAGCTATTGAATATATGCACATATATGCTTTGAAAAGTTGTGTTCCTTTATCCAGATGTTTGTTGTTGTTTTAAGGTAAGGCAATGAATGCTTATTTACCTTAATATATACATCCAGAAAAAAAAAATCAAAAACAAAGAGGAAATTTCCCAAATAATTGTACAGATTTTGTTATTACTCTGCAAATTTAGACAGATTTGTAACTACCATAGACTCTCCCTAAGGAAAACTTCCACATCTGCTGGACTGCTAGTTGCTAGAGAAATTAATGGTAGTATATCAAAACAGTAGCAAAAGCACTTTGCTACTACTTTGAGCGTAGTCCTGAAAGGTGTAAATGACAGAATGCATATATCACATATATGTACATATACATATATACCACAGAATTCTGAATATTTAGTTTTTCCTGGCTAAGTGATTTGAATACTTCAGAAAAATAAAAAAACATACATATTTTTTATTAATAAAATTTCATCTCGTAACTCAGTTTATATGAGGTCCACATCTGGAATTTCTTCTTACTGCTCACAAGACTGAAACAAAATCTGGTTGAGATTCATGTCAGTTTATGGGTGAATGGGGTGGAAGGTATTCTCAGGCTTGGCAGAAGCATCCTTTGCACTTAATGGTGAAAAAAAAAAGAAGGTAATAGACATTAACAGAAAGTGCTGTTAAGTGAAGCTGAATAACTGAAGGGTCAAAGGAAATAACAGGATGTAAAGAAATTAAGAGATTAGTATGAGGAAGAAAGATTTAATAATAATTTACAAAGGATCTTGCTATTTCTTCTCTTTAAGTGATTCCTAATTTTAAATTGTGCAGTATTTATTCTCTAGCACCCTAGTTCGTTTGATCTACACAACCTTGATTCCAGGTTACTGTGCAGTGATGGAGAAGACTTCTTCAGCATGCTGATTGCATTGTGTGTGGCAAATAACACAGGGTTTATATTATGGCTTTAGCTTTGCCATATTTTTCACATTTAGTGAAATACAAGTTTAGCTAAAACAGTACTCTTTATATACCTTTCACTTTTCCAGATAAACCAGCATCTGACTTGCTTTCCTTGTGACCTTAAGTATTTGTGA